>NC_090935.1:319218797-319521827 GCF_040938575.1 Ambystoma mexicanum
GGTTGTGGAGGCATTTGTGTGTGAGAGCCAGGGACTTCAAGGAGATGCGATGTGGGATAGAGAGCCAGTGCAGGTTGCGCCTGGTGTCAGATATATGCTGGCGCCTAGGAATGTTAAGGGCCGCTCTGATCGCATTGTTTTGGACAATTTGTAGCTTGTTTAGGTTGCGGAGATTAGTACCTAGATAGAGGGCATTACAGTAGTCGACCTTGGATAGTCCGAGGGTCCTGGCCAAGGTTAGGAACGGGCGACAGGCGGTGATGAGCTTGCAAGTATACGCTGCTGCAGATGAGACTGCGTTGGACTGTCTAGTCAAGGATAGGGTTGAGTCAATGTAAATCCCTAGGGTTTTCGTGTCCTTAGCAATAGGGATGGTGTTCCCATCAATGGTGAAAGACTTGAAAGCAGGGTCAAGTTTAGTGAGTTTTTGTGGTGAACCAAGAATGAGGAGCTCTGTCTTTTCATCATTTAGGCAGAGGCCGTGTTGGGCCATCCACGCTTGGATGACCTGGTAGATGGCGTTGATGGCGAGGGAGTCAGTTGTGTAGTCTCCTGTGATGGGGATTAGTATCTGAGTGTCGTCAGCGTAATTGGTATACGTGACGCCCAAATGGTCCAGAATATCAAAAAGGGGTTTGGTAAACACGTTATATAACGTGGGCGAGACACAAGACCCTTGAGGCACACCACAAGAGACCGGAGCGGGTGGTGCGGCCGCAAGTGGGGAAAACACGCGCATTGATCTATTATCCAGGAAGGATCTGATCCAAGTAGAGGCATTTTCTGAGAAATGTGCGGCTGATTTGAGGTGATGGCAGAGAATTTTGTGATTGACAAGATCAAAAGCAGCAGAGAGGTCCAGGAGAAGTAATAACGCCAGTTTGCCTTTGTCTTTGAGATCTTCGATCTGCGTTTTTAAATCGATAAGGGCGGTCTCAGTGCCATGGCGAGGCCGGAACCCTGATTGCCTGAGTCCCAGAAGTTTATTTGATTCAAGGTATTCCTGAATTTGTAGGTAGGCCGCGCGGTCAAGGATTTTTAGTAAAAAAGGTACAGTGGTAATTGGTCTGTAGTTTGTGGGTATGCTGGGATCCAGGGTAGGTTTTTTCAGAAGCGGGATGACCCACGCATCCTTAAGATTGTCCGGTACAATCCCAGAGCTAAAGGAGGAGTTGATGAGCGTAGTGATGAATGGTGCTAGGTCGTGAGCTGCTTCCTTAATAATAGGTGCAGGACAAAGGTCACCCTGACAATTGGACGGTTTAAGGCTAGTGATGATCTTTTCCACTTCGAGAATGGAGAGTGGAGAGAAGCTAAAAGGAGTCAGAGAGTCTGTGATAGAGAGGTTTATGGTAGGTATAGGGATCTGTAGAGGGTTAGATTGAAGGCTAGATTGTTTGTTGTTGATTTTAATTTGGAGAGTGGCAATCTTACCTAGGAGAGCTTCTTGGATTTTGGAGCACCAGGTGCTATCTTTGGTACAGGTGTCAGGTGGAGTAACAGGAGTTTCAAGTTCTTTTAGGATTTTAAACAATTCTTTGGTGTTAGATTTGGCTTGTTCGATGCGTTTGTTGTATGTGTCTTTTTTTGCCTGGAATATAGCTTCCTTGTAGTTAAGGGTGGCCAGGAGTACGCATGATTTGTTAGCTAGAGAGTGATTGCTTCTCCAGTGGGATTCTGCAATTCGTTTTTCTTTGCGTAGAGCTCTGAGATGCGGTGTAAACCAAGAGTTTAGGTGGGCTCGAGGTTTAGATTTTCTCAGTTTCGAGGGTGCAATGGTGTCTAAGGCTATAAGCATGGCCCGGTTGAATGTGTCGACCAGGGCCGTAGGGTCAGAGCATGAGGGATCCCGGTCATTGAGAGCTGGAAGGAGGAGGGGGAGGAGTCTATCGCAGGTAATGTTGCGTTTGTTACGGGTGGCCATAGCCGGGGCAATGTTGTGAGGGAGGCTGATAGGTTTGGACTCAATATTGAATGTAATTAAGTTGTGGTCTTGTCCAGGCGCACTGTTGGTTAGAGGTGATGTTGATGGGACAGTTGAGGGCGGCTAGCCAGTCAAGGGTTCTGCCCTTGTTGTGGGTGGGTTGGTTTAGGAACTGAGTGAATCCAGCATTAGTGAGGATGTTGTCAATAGACGAAGCAGCAGTGTCCTTGGGGTCGTGGAGGCCTAAGTTGAAATCCCCCAGTATCATGACCTGAGAGATAGCTTTGGTGTTGTGTGTGAAGATGTTAGAGAGGTCCTCCGCGAAGGTGGATAGTGGGCCGGGTGGCCGGTAGAGTAGATGGAAGGTGATAGAATGGTTAGGTGTGACAGCTAGTTTAGCTGTCAGTGCTTCCAGAGTGGAGGAGTGATGTGTGGCTGAGAGGTGGAAGTTCAGAGCGTTTTTGTGGATGATGGCGATGCCACCTCCTTTAGATTGGATGGAATTACGGTCATGTCTGATAATGTTGTAGCCTGGAGGGATAGCGAGGGAGAGAAGAGGACCTGAAGCTGGGTGGAGCCAGGTTTCAGTGATTGCTATAAAGTCTAGGTCAAGGTTGAGGATCAAGTCAGCTACTTCTAGGGCGTGAGCCGGGAGTGATCTGGCGTTGATTAGCGCGCCTTTGATAATGTTTGAGTTAGGGGAGTTGGAAGATGGTGGTAGATTAGGTGTAAGTGTGGGTGGTGACAAAGGGTGAGGCAGTTTGATGCGGTGAGCTAAATGATGGGAAGCGTGGGTAAGACGCGAGCCAAGTCTAGCATTTCTCAAGGAGATAGAGCAGGGTAGGTTAGGTAAAGGTCTGGTGGCGAAGTGCTGGATCCAGAGGGCTGGGTTGTTAAGATAAGGGTTGGTGTGGTGAGCGTGGGATGGCATAGTTGAGGTGTGATGCAAGTAAGAGTGGCAGATAGGGGTGGTGGTATGGTATAGTGCAGTGCAGCCAGAGTGCAGTATAAGGAGGAGAAGGGTGGGCAGCAGTCTGGTAAGTAGGGTACTGAAAGAGTACAGAGGAGAGTTTGCAGTAGTTAGACTGTTGGTGGGGGGCATGTTGACCTAGTAGAGTCTAAGCGCGCGTGGTCTGGTAAGGATCGCGAGGGCGACCATATGACACTTACACAATTACAGTAGTCTGTTAGTGACCAAAGGCACAACACAATTGCAATGGTCCGTTAGCGACCATAAGGCACAACACAATTGCAGTGGTCCGTTAGCGACCATAAGGCACAACACAATTGCAGTGGTCCGTTAGCGACCATAAGGCACAACACAATTGCAGTGGTCCGTAAGCGACCAGAGGGCACAGCCAAAAGCAGTGAGTGTTGTGGTCAAGTCCCTTAGGGACAAACAGAGTTATTAGCAAAGCATAATGAAGTTTGTGGTTTACTGTACACAGTATTTAAGGGGTTTTCAGTTCTGGGGTTGTATGGGAGGTGTGTAGCATTCCAGGACGTAACATCTTGGACCATGGAATGTTAGGCACTCAAGAACACTTTGTATAACTGACAAAAAAGTAAAGAGTTGTGGAAACTGGAGGGTGTATACCAGTGGGGTTTGAAGAGATGTGCACATAAAAGAGTCTTTCAACACCCCTCTCCTCTATCTGCACATTATCTCACACTATCTCCAACCTATCTCTTACTACTACCTTCATCCCCTCCCATGCTTTCAATCGACCCACAGCCACCTTGCACTCTCTCCTCCCACCATACACACAGCATCTCAGTTTCACTCTTTCCCCCCTACAACTCTCTCTCTCTCGCGGTCTCTCTCTCTTTCTTTCTTTCTTTCTCGCCTTTTACCCAGCCCACCTCCTCAGACTATGCCGCACACACATACTACGCTCTCACAAATACCCCAACTGCAATCTACTCCAAATCTGTCACAAACTCTCCGCTCTGCGCTCCGTCCCCCACCTGAATCTTTTGGCCCCCCTTCACACCTCCTGACCTCACCCCTCAAAACAACACTCAGCCTCTCCTGTCTACTTTTAAAGTGTCGTCCTGATGGTTCGGACTCCACCTCGCACTTCACTGACTCCAGGAACAGGTTGTGCCTGTCACCTCGTCCCCAATAGCTGGGTTACACAGGTGAGAGGCTTCAGAAACCGTTCTAAACCCCTCGCCTGTCCCAGCATGGTTTTGGAAACAGTCTATGGTGTGGTAGCAACCAGCAGCTCCGGCTGCTCATTTTTCTTTTAGATTTGCTCAGGAGTTGATGACCTTTAATGCCAATGCGGTTTGGGTGAAGTTTCTGGGTCTCTCCCATCACCCCCATTCTCTCCTCACTCCCGGTTAGTTTTCTGTGAACACAAACCTTTGCAAGTACACTACGAGAAATATGGTTACAGAAACACTAAAGTGATATACATTTCATACAAGAATGGATCACCATATGTATCGCTAATATCAATGCGTCTAGGCCCATATTACCAAATTACTATGAATGCAAGCAGACGTCCAAGGACAAACAATAATGATGTGTAATTATTTAGCACTTAGTGCTTCATATAGAACAAATATGCGTACAGTATCACCCAACCTGCGTTGGTACTCATTTATCAACCTCAGCAGGATGAAAGGCTGAGTTGACCTTTCCAGGAGTCGAACCTGCAACCTGCAGATCACACACACATTGCAGCAGCAAACGCTCAACCCACTGAGCTATCTTACCGGCTATAGCTATCGGAAAACCAGCCACTCCAGAAACAAAGAGCCACATGCTGCTGGCCACAGCACAGGGGCTTCCATTTTTTTTTAAAAGGGAAAAACGTTGTTTTCTTATTTATTTATTTTTATTATTATTTTAGGGGTAGCAAGGGAGACCACAGGTGTAAACAGGGAGGCTACCCCTAAATGACACCCCTGTACTATTATAACATTTGTGACAAATGGGGGATGAGGTGTTCGGGGACTACCCCCCCGCCCACAGGGTCATGACCGTGACCCTGCCACAGCAAATGAACGTGCAATAATGACTCTCATCTCGGTTCCTCATTTCAAACCTATAATTTGGTGCAATTTGCGATTTTGTTGCACTTTATATTTATTCTTTGAGAGGATATGCCAGAATGTTTTTGTTCAAAAAGAAGATTTTCACAACCGTTGATCACTCATTTCATCAATTTACAAGAAAGGTTGGATTATATCAATTTACAGTATTTTTGCGGCACTGTTGCCATATAGCGTGCACTATCGGACAGTTCGTCGATACTGCAATTTGTAATGTACTTCTGTCCAGGTCAAGGAGTCCTCTCTAATTGCAACTAGAACTTTATTTCAATATTATGTCTTCTTTCTAACTCTGGGCGCAATTGGCTGGCCCGCACACACCCACTGATTAGGACTGGGACAGTTCTCTACCATCAAAGTCTCAATAAGACAACTTTGCTGATGACACCAGTTAATATTTTGTCTCAGAGACAAAAGATTAGCTGGTGTCATCAACAAAGTTATGAAAGCACTGAGCTGCTCTGACGAGCATGTCATGCACTTGGGCGTAATTTTAGGGGGGCACAGAGGTGTTTGCCTCCCCCCCAACTTTCATGGCACACCATTTTGTCCCCATCCATTTGGCTGGGGCACCTTTTCATCAGATGTCATGCCCCCCCCCAACATTTTCAGCAAAGTTACTCCACTGGTCATGCAGTGCTTGAATGGAAATATTAAATTCGAGGGTCGATACGCAGGCCCCCCGCGGACACCACAATAAACCTGGGATGCATGAAGTTCCTAGGGGTCTATTTTAACACTCGAGGGTCTGCCACTTAGAAAGGGGTTACTCAATATTTAGGCGACAGAATTGAGTAAAGTCGACCAAGAATGCTATTAAAAAACGTACTTACAAAATTGGAAAAACCAGAAAGTTCACAGTACACCAGTGGTGTATATATATAATTTATTTATTGTATTTATTTCATTTGTTTACAACGCCCAGACCCGTAGATATCACGGCGCTTGTACATAATTGCTAACATAGAAGACAATGTGTATAATATGGATAATTTGGATAGTAATGGCATAAACACACCCAGACCCCTTCCCTTAAACACCGAGTTTAATTAGGCTGCAAATAATGATCAAAGTTATACATAAAAAAAAGTGAACCCAACATCAATTCTCCTATTCTGGTTTTCTTTTCTTTCAACACCATGGCATTTTGAAGGGTGTAAACTAATTTCGGCCCGTGCACTAGCGCTTAACAGTGATGTGAATATCAGCAAAACTTTTGACCTCAAAACCACGGCCACCTCTTGGAGGTCACCAGTCAGTGATTTCCGGCAATAATACATAGGCTTCCTGTGTAAGCAACAAAAGATTGAATGCGCCCTGTTTCTAGGAAAGTCCGCTCAGCGACCAATGGTCTCTTTTCAGGGAAATCCTCTGCAAGGAAAGGTTACATAAAAAGTTTAAGCGTAAAGCCAATTTCCAACAAAGCACGCGACATTTAAAAAAACACTGTTGCGCACTCCAGATTCAGTTGTGTGGACTTGGAGTGAGTGCTTTAAATTCATTCACTAAAATGAACCGGGACCAAAACAGAGATATCGTTCCCAACAAGATACATGTACTCAAAGGCCCCCTCTATCCAATAATGGCTTGTTAGGTCTTTTGGGGGGGTTGTAGTTCCTGATTTCAGTATGGGACTACAATCCCAGCATGCAAAGTTTCCATGCGATGATAAAGGGGCCTTGATGGCAAGAAGGGCGCTGCGTAGATAGGTTCTGAAAACTTTACAAGCAGTTAGGGACCAAGAAATCTCACTGTATAAAGTGAGTGAAACAGGGATTAAAACACCCGCAGTAATGTGCTACTGTGTGCAGGAAAAGAAACCTCCTGCATGACTACCTACATAGCTCAAGGCAGCATTTCCTTCATATTTTGCCAATATGATTAGCTCAGCCTGATGCATTTTTGAATGCTCGCATGCAGTGCTCCAAAAAAGATTTTGAAGTGGCAGTATTTTACTCCCTATTTTTTAAAGTTGGGAGTAAATTGTATTTTTATAAAGTAAAAAAGTAAGTGCAATTCCCAATGGGAGTATTTTAGAAGCAAGTAGAACTGTTTTAACTCTAAAACAGAAATGTTTTTGTAATAAACATGTCTTTGCACTTCGTTACTCATGCACTTTAAAAGATGCACCTCTTTAAATCAAGCAGTGATAAGAGTAGTTTCTTCCTGCGACACTGTGTGCGACATGTCCACACCTGTCCAGGAAACTGTGTGGGTGAAAGCAGAGGGATAGGTTCCTAAGTATCCGCTTCCTACTTTTTGAGGGGAGTATTTTCACTCCCTATTTTTCTTTTTGGGGAGTATTTGCCTATTTTTAGGGAGTAGAAGTGGCCAATACACCCCTTATCTGTAGACCTGCTCTCATGCGGAGATTGCGCCTTAATTACATGGAGAAATGTCTGGTCAAGGAGCTCTGTGAAGTATAGGTGATCATGGGCAAGGTTTCTCAAGGAATGCAGAGTGTGTTACATCTGGACTAGGCTTGTTGTATAACAGACATGCAGTAAACCTCACAATGAACACTCACCTGGGATCGAAGTTCTGATAGAAGATGACTGTGGAAAGCCTCCCTTACCCCACTCAAACCCCTGAGATGCCAATAACCAGTGATCAGAGTGAAGCCAGGGATACCCTCCTGGGGAAGAAAACCCAAGCACGGGACTAGAGCTTTGTTCAGAATGGGCAATCCAAAGTGATGTAGCGGGGAAGTTTCTTGAGCCAATGCGGATGGATGAGGATCCAGGTCACGATAAAGTGGCAACTAGGAACAGAAGCAAAGGACAGTATGGCCAAAAGAAGCAATCATACTGACTATTCAGAAAAACAAAGTTAGTTATGCACACCGATAATGGGTGAGTCTGTGTGCAAGACGTGCTCCCAGGGGCACTTGTAAGAGGATTCGATTCAACACTACAGCTAAGTCGATGCCTAGTCTGGGATACTGAATGGAAACCCTTATTAATATATCTTTATGTCCAGTTCATGAGTTCTGGATGACTACCCCTATATAACACCCCTCTCTTAGAATCCCCCTGACCCCACTGAGCCAAGAAGTAGTTCTGTTTTGCAAGTTTAAAAGGTTTATTTGAGAAATAAGACAAAATATAGATACCACGCTTTTATAATAAATTAAAAATCGATATCGCCCTTATAAATATAAGGTTGATCAACAGTGAATAATGTCCTACTAGTAAACTGATTTGGTTACCCAGGGGCAGTATAAGGATGAGGTAGCACACTTGTGAATAGGAACAGAAGAATAAGGTGGTAGAGAATGCTTTATATAAGTTCAGATGGATGCAATGTTGAATGAAAATGCAGTACAGAAAATACTCAATATGATTTCAACAAAACAATGTAATCACTTTTCTCTGGCAATCCACTCCCCCCCCCTTATGCAATGTAAGGAAATGAAGAGTAGCACACAGTTCTCAGACATGCAATCAAATGTAATTCAGTTCACCCCGGCAAGCTTAGACTACGGATAGAAGTTGAAACACAGGCCCAAAATGCTTTTATATGTGCTGGCAATGAAGTGAGGAATATGCTGAAAATGGATTTAAGTCCCTTTAGGAGGTTCAGGGTGAGTGAAAGATACTTGGGATGAGCTCAGGCTCCCTTTAACAATGCTCTAGGAGTAACTAGCAGGTTAAACAAATTGTTGGCAAAGGAAAGCAAGGAAGCTGCTGTTTTCACACGTGGCTGGATTTTTAACCAAATCGTGGCAAAATTCGCGAATGCGTGAATCACGATTACGGCATAAGTATAAGGAGTAGCAAGTCGGTTCTAGGTACGTTGAACAGCTAAGATTCTGAGCTTTCAGAGGAAAGTTAAACCAAGTTTCTAGCCCAAACGGTTCCAAAGATATGAACGATTTTGTAAAGGTCGTTTTTCGAATTTAAAGTAACTCAAATTGACAGGTGACAGCTTTTAAAAATGACAGGTGACAGCTATGCGGCTGCAGAATTGACAAGTGACAGTTAGGAGGCAGTTCTACTTAGATTAAATAGATTGAATTATATCACTGGAAACTAAGAGATTTGGTTTCACACCGTCCTAGCTGTACTCACAATGTATTTGGAAGGTCTAGGTCTCACGGATCGGGTCAATATGGCTTCGGTTCTGGTTTCGGCACTTCACAGTGGTCTGGGTCAGCTCTCTGGTTCTGCTCACAGTGGTCTGGGTCACTCTGGATCTCTGGCCTCTAGTTCCGGATACTGCTCTGCTTTCTCTGGGTACAGCACTGCTTCTGGATCTTTCTGGCGCAGGGTTTCAGGCCAGAATCAACAGCTGAGCCCGGCTGTGAATAGTTTGCAAATGATTTTTGGGCCTGCTGACAAATACTTTTGCTTGCAGTGGGCCTTCTTGGTTCAAAGTTCTGTAGTCTCTGTTTAGCTTGGAAGTCTAAGTGTAGGATCTCTGGATGTGAAGTCGTCGGTCAGCATGCTCCGCAGCAAATGGAATTGAATGTCTCTACCTGTCCCAGCAGTCTCTTTTTATGTGTTTTGAAAGTGTGTGTGTGCCTGGGCCTAGCTAAGCCTGCCCCTTTCTACTTGTCATTGGCCCAATTCTCCCCTCTCCCATGATTGGGGGAAGGAAAAGTGAGTCAGAGTGATGCTGTAGGTTTTATGGGTCAGAGGATCCTCCCCTGGTCAGTTTCCACACAAATCTATATTCACCCAAATACATATTGCACAGATACGCAGTTGTTTAAAATGGCAATATCGGACATTTACCCAAATTTACACACATGTGCGCAAGGAGTGTGGACATTAATTGATGAAGTGTCAGATTTTTAACATGCAGACATTTGGAGTGAAACCCTATTTTCCGCTTGCAACCCCCCAGATCATACCACCAGGTCCTAAAACCTCTTAAAATGTGGGCAGAAAAATCACAAGAATTATGGTATCATTTAGATAATTTTGACAGGTCCGCACCATGAGTTATACATCTTTCTTAAAATCATATTCTGGCCAACAGGGGTGTGTCTTCCCAGGTCACATGGTGGAGAAACCAGTCTATCCACTTTCTTTAAGCTCAGCCTGTCCTCAGAGGGGCTGCCCCTCCCCGTTTCTGCCAAGAGGAAGCCACTTTACGACCTCCCCTATAAACCATCTGCCTGAGTCAAGGAAGGGCTTTGTTCAAAAGGAAGCCATTTACGACCACCCTAATAAACCATCTGCCTGGGCCCAGGACAGGCCTTTGTTCAACTCCCTGTAGCTGCTCCACCCCTAATCTAATCAGAGAGGTGACAACTCCTTTTGGCAAGGGGACGAGTGGCTGAGCAGGTTTTAACTCCTGTGGGGGTAGATGTCAGGCAGAATTCAGTTTCATTAAGCCAGGTTTCAGATAAAATGTCACTTTTTGTCCCCCAGTTTAAATCACTTACGATTTTTACATACACATTAAATAATTACTTCCTTCAAGTCATTTCAGAATATAGTTTTACATTGTATCCACCTCTTAGCAAGTCTTTCCTTGGTCTGGTTTTGTTTCATTTGTTCAGTTTTACACAAAAGTCTGGTGGTTTTAAAACGCCGGCTTTCTGATAGTGGCGAGTACTGGTAATGCAACCATTTTTGGGATTTAAGAAAATGAATTTCCCACAGTTCTAGGTTGCTTTTGGCAATCAGCATTGCCATTCCCTATGGTTTCAGGCTACTGTGTGGGTAGCCCAATGGTGGTTTTAGGCAGTGCCCTCCTGTGCTCACAACATAGGCAAAAATGGGTGGCAGCCTATTCTTCATGCATTTCCCTGTGCATTTTCTGGGAAGTTCTGGCCATCATGATGTTTTCCATGCCAGTACTGCACAGTTTTCCTATTCTGGCGTACATGTGGGCTTTTTGGCCATCTTGGATTTTCTAAGCCCACAGCACCAAATGTTGCAGCATGATAGCTCAAACGTGGGTCAGGACACCCAACAAATCCCCCCACGCGACTGCACTTTGAATTTGAGTCGATGGGGAGTCGGGTGCACAGAAGGTGATGACCCACGCACTGGTATGTCCGCATAATCTTCTTCCAATTCTGAAAATGGCACAGTTCAGCATCTTTTCCTCCATCCGGTACTGATCGATCGGTTCTCCTCGCCGGTCCTGATGGGAATATTGGGCGGTACCCCGGGCCCCTTGGGTCTCTGCTCCCAGTCTCCGGATCGTCCTCCCTGGCCAGTCTCCAGGTTTTCTTTCTCCTAGGACGACAAAGGAAAAGCGGCAATACCTATTCATGGACATTTCTCCCCCACCATTGATATAGTGGGGTGGCATATATATTTTAGAACTCAACAGATATGAACATGCACATTTTTTTAAATTAAGAGACAGGAACACAAACTTGAGAAACACAGAATTTGATAGGCTATATGTAGGATCTTTTAGGGTTGGAATTGAATTACTCTGGAGCGGTAACCTCTGGGATTACCGAGGACTCCTCCAGTTGCTGCAAAGTGTGCCTGGGATGGCAACAGTTCAACTGGTTTATGTGGACCCACTTGTCTTCCCCCTCTGCCAAACCGCCTTTGGGGATGCGGATCTTGTAGGCCACAGGGGAGATCTTGTCTATAATCTCAAAGGGTCCCTTCCATGTAGGCAAGAATTTTCGCTGTTTTGCCTGGTTTCTTTGGAAGTTGTATAAATAGACCCGATCCCCCACCTGATATTCCTTCCTGGAAGTTTTCAGGTCATAGTGGGTCTTCATACTCTCGGCTGATCTTTCTCGATTCCGCTGAGCATAGGCAAAAGCATGTTGAAGGTGTTTCCTTAAATTCTCCACATACTCATGAGTTGTGGAGGCATTTATCAACGTTTGCTCTTGGGTTCTGTAGAGCAAATGCTGGGGAAGTACCATCTTGCGTCCAGTCATCAACTCAAATGGTGACATTTTGGTTGCAGATGAAGGGGTAGATCTGATGGCCATTAGGACCAGAGGTAATCGGATATCCCAACTTGGCCCAGAATCTGCCACAAACTTTTTTAAGATGCTCACAATTGTCCGGTTGTAGCGTTCCACTGCTCCAGAAGAAGCTGGCCTGTAAGCAATGTGTAGCTTTCTCTTGACCCCCAGTATCTCCCACATCTTTGTCATCACTTCACTGGTGAAGTGGCTACCTCAGTCTGACTCAATCCTTTGAGGTAGACCAAAACGGGAAAAGATGTGGTTAATCATCAAGGCAGCTGCCGTTTCTGCCTTGCAGTTTGGGGCTGGGAGACATTCCACCCACTTGGTAAACAAGCATGTCACAGTCAACATGTACTTATTCCCCCTAGCGGAGCGAATCACGGGGCCTACAAAGTCGATTTGTAAATCTGACCATGGGAGTGTCATTCCCCTCTTTTGGAGAGGCGCCCGGTGTGTGAGGGATGTTGGCTGAAATTGTGCACACACAAGACAACCCTTCAAATATTGGTTGAGGTCCTGGCCCATGTGTGGCCAGTAGGCAACCTCTCTTAAGATCTCAAGTGTTGTATGAAACCCCCTATGACCGGCGGTAGACGCATCATGGGCGTGACCTAACATCAGGCTTCGGAAGGAGATAGGAACCACCCACTGATCATGGCCAGCTTGGGATTTCCTTACCAACAAACCGTCTTGGATCCGGAACATTTTTGGACATTTCATCAACACTCTAAGGTCCTCTTTGCCGTTGTAATTGGTATCCGTCAGGGGAAAGTTCTCAGGGTCCTCAATGTGTTGGTAAAACTTACCAATTATTGGATCCCCCTTCTGAGCGGTAATCAAATCAGCATCAGGGGTCTCCTTACTCCATTGTGCAATTGAAAGATAATTGTGAGCATTTGTCTGGGACCTAGTGATAACAGTGACCTGGATTTCCCCCAACAGGGACTCTATTTCGATTAGATCCCCTTGGATGGCCCTGATTTTGGCCAGCTGATCAGCTAAGTCATTTCCAGTTTTGTCTGGTCCCTCTACTTTGGAATGACCCTTGATCTTTTTCCAATAGATGGTCATCTCATTTGAGGTGACCAGATCATCAATGTTTTGGATCAACTTCCCATGTTTCAAGGGTTTGTTGTTAGCACATAACATGCCTCTGGTTTTCCAATTAACCAGGTGCTCCACGAACTCGTTCCGTACATAATCAGAATCTGCGATTATGACCAGTTCGTGGAGTTGATGTTGGACAGCAGTGAGGATGGCTTGATGCACAGCCATCAATTCTGCCACCTGACTACTTCGGGGACCAATTTTGTATCCAGCGGAGGGTTCTGGGGACTCATTCACCCATGCATTCCCTACGCCGGCCACCAGTTCCTTCTCCCCGTTGTTGTCAACATGGTAAGAGCATCCATCCACATAGACAGTGGGCATTCCCTCACACCTGTCTTCTTCAAAGACTTTGTGTGGGGAATTAAGGTATGCCTCCATGTTGTCCTTGATTTTTAGACTTTCGTCCTCGAGACAGTTTTCTCTGGCACAATCATGCAAGTCAGCCAGACCTTGCGCAAGGGGACTCTTCTTGTTTTGGCCATATCTGACCTCCACAGAAAAGCCTTGCATTGACAGAATCCAGGAAGTAATTCGGGAATTACTCACATTTCCGGCCCGGATTCTGTCACTTTGGAGATATTGCAGGGGCTGGTGTGGAGTCTCCACTATGATGTGTTCCCCCTGGATAAACGGGCAGTAATTCTTCAATGCCCACACCGTTGCCAGGAGTGCCTTCTCACAATTGTTGAATTTTTCCTCCACAGAGGATAAAGTTTTGCTCGCATAGGAGACTACTTTATTGACCTCGTCATGCTTTTGGTATAATACTGCCGTCAAGCACGTATTAGAGAACCCTGTCTCCAGGAAGAACTCCTTGTTTCTGACAGGGTAAGCTAGGCAGGGCGCTTGTGAGAGGCTTCTTTTGAGTTGTCTTACTGCCTCGGCTTGTTCTGGACCCCATTCCCACTTGACCCCCCCCTTCAGGAGATGAATCAGGGGTCTGGTGATCTCTGCGTAGCCCTCAATGAACTTTCTGCTGTAATTAGTCAGTCCAAGGAGGCTCCTTAGTTCCCGCAGAGTTGTGGGGTCTTTCAGTTTCTGAAGTGCTTCCACTTTCTTTTCCTGGGGACAGAGACCCTGAGGAGTAATCTAATGCCCCAAGAAATTAACACAGGTTCTACACCACTGTGCTTTCTGAAAGGAAAGTTTTGCTCTGGCGGCCCTCAACTGAGTCAGAACATAATGGATCTCTGCTATGTGTTCCTCCACAGATGAACTTTTGATGAGGACATCATCTACATAAGCCAGGTTACCCCTTGCACCCAGGTCGGGCATGGCCTTGTGTAGGAAAATGTTGAATTCATTGCCGGAGTTGAGGTATCCGAAGGGAGTCCGGGTCCATGTGTACTGCTGGCCCCCAAAAGGTAAAAGCCAGCTTGTATTGGTCCTCCCTACTGACAGGCACAGTCCAGTATCCATTGGTCAGGTCTATTGCAGTGAATACCTGTGACCCCTGGATCTGGGCCAGCCCTTGGTCAATGTAGGGCAGAGGCCATCGGGAATTATGGACCCGTTTGTTGAGCTCCCTAAGGTTGGCGCAGAGTCTCCACTGGCCGTTTGGCTTCAATATTCCCAGCACCGGGTTATTGAAGGTGCTGTGAACTGGACAGATTATTCCCCGGGACTCCAGGTTCTTAATTATTTCAGTAAGGGACTAAATTGATGCGAGAGGCAAGCGATATTGCTTCACAAACACTGGAGTCATGCCAGGGTCCGTGGGGATTGTTGTTGTGTGGATGTCGGTGCGACCACAGTCATATGAGTCTACCGCAAAGAGATCTTGGAAATCCAAGAAAACTTGTTTCAACTTTTGCTTCTGTTCCAGAGTCACACAGGCATCAGCTAGGTTGACTCTCTCTTCCACCATCTGCCTGAAGCCTGGAAAGACTTCTGGTTTGGCTATCTCAGCGGCCTCCTCCAGCTGGGTGGAGAAGTCCCTGGTCAGAGTGCTGATTTGGACTGGAGGCCTCAGGTGGGAAAGGCAGCCCTCATGGACCTGGAATATCACCTCATCCCTCCTGAAGTCACAAGTCACATCTTCCTTACCATAGGGGCAGGAAGTGTGCACCAGGAAGTTCCCCCCATGCCGGGTAAAAATCCTGTCTGGTGTTGTATTGTCATCACTGTCACTGTCAAAACAGTCCTTAGGGATTGGTCCTAACAGTTCATTTCCTAAATCGATGGAAAAATGATCAACCGCCATTCCAATAATGGTGCCTGCGGCTAGAGTAATACTCTTTAAGTCGCTGTTATCCACCTCTATTAGAATGGTGTCATGTTCTATGTTGACTAATGGAATTGGGTTTACCCCCAACCCTTGCTGTTCGAGAGAAGCGTTTAGATGTATGTAAGCATCAGGGTTTTTCAACTGTTGTCCTCTTTTAACTTTCACTTCCAGGGAGAATTGTCGGGTCCTTTCTGGGATGGTGACTTCCTCTTTAATCTGAATTTCAACTGCATAAGGTAGCAATTGAGCTGACCTAAATGCTTTTTCTGGATCATCAAAGCCCATGGGATTATCCGCTAATCGGGACCAAGCTTTGAAGTTTATTAGGTCCAAACTAATGGCAAAGCGATTGAGAACGTCACTGCCTAAGTAAAAAGGGTCAGTGACGTCTCGCACGACCCAACAATTGTGGACTATGCTCTTGTTGCCAATGGAGATTTTGAGCATACACCTGCTTGGCAGGAGATGTTTGGAATTAGGTGTTTCCAGATCCATTTCCCATTTGTCTATCAGTTTGAATGTGGGAATGGCTGGATCTTTTGGGAGTTGGCGGAACATGGCTTCGCTGATGAAGCTCTTACCGTTATTCACACACACTCGGGCGAGAACAGATTCCTTCCCATCATTCAACTGAACAGGGATGAACAACTGCTCTCCATTTTGCTGAACATCAGCTAGGCTCTGAGCTGATTTCACATCTTCCTGGACTGTAGGAGTGGGAATGTCTGATTGTGAATTAGTATAGAATTTCAAAGTGTTTCCTTCCAGTGTGGAATACCACCTTAAACTGGAAGGAAGGTTGATTTTCAGAAATAGAGAGGACCCCCCATCACCAGTCTGTTGTCCTACTGCTATTACTGTCACATCTGGAATTTGGTTATTCTGGAAGTGAAATTCTACTTGGTCAGATTTTTGTTCAACCATGTGGCAGGTGCCGTTTAAACTAACATGGTTGACACTCTGTTTTAATTTTATTGGTCGGCTAGTCTGGGTCCAGAGGACCTTGTTTACACAATCTATTAGGGGTGACAACCTTCTCAGGAGGTCATTCCCTAGTAAACAAGGGGTGCCCTCTGGAGTCACTACTATGACCGGGTGTTTCACCTTGTGTCGCCCAATTTTAATGTCCAAGTCTGCAGTCCCCTCAACGGGAATTTCCTTCCCGTCAAAGTTCTGCAGTTGTCCAGGAAGAGAGGTGAGAGGAATACGGTAATTCTCCCCCCTTCCTGCATTTAGTTCATCAAAGACCCTTTTGGACAGAAGGGTAGCTTGGGATCCAGTGTCCACCAGTGCCAAAATTGTACCCTGCCCCTGTACTTGTACCGGGGCATAGTATCTTCCCTCCTTCCCCTCAAGGGGGCACAGATAATGCACATTTTTAGACAACTGGTGGGCTAACTTTCTGGTTTTGGACATTGCTAGCGAAGAGATTTGGGCAGAATTCTGTGGAGAACCTTGGGAATCTGAAAGAAAAAGTTGGCAACTGGAGATCAGAGCCATTGTGGGTTCCCCTGGTTCCGGTTCTGGGCCGCCCCCCCCCTTTTTGGAGGCAGTCACCAGGATGGGTTTGAACCAGGGGATTTTGGTATTGTCGGTTCTGGGATGAGATGATGGGCCGCGGTAGCTCAGTCTCCATATTCCCCAGTCTGGATTGAAATCCCTTGGGACCCATTTTTCCTTGGGAGGAGTTCCCCCATCTCTGAAGGAGAAGATCCTTTTCCCAGGATCTTCTGAGGATCCCTCCCCCTCAACTTGGAAGACCTGTACCTCCTCCACAAAGTGGGTCTGTTTGGGTCCTTTGTTTCTCCTACCCCCCCCTCTGCTCCTTGGGAGGCAGGCTTTCATGGACAGGAGATTTTGTTTCCGGTTCCTGGTTTTCCAGGGGCTGTTTACAAGTTGGGAAGGAAGCTTCCTCCAAGGCTTTACACCCCCCTTCCCCTTGTGCCTCCTCCCTGGGAACCGGTGTGTTATCGGGGTGCTGCCCCCCTCATTGTTCTGGAGCACCAGGTCCCGAGTTTGGGGCATTCTGCAGTGGTATGCTCATCTGAGGGTTCTGTTGAGCCCTCAGTATGTGACCCAGATCTCGTGCCATATTTTGGACCTGGCGCTCAAGTTGTGAAACCCGCTCAGGCTGATACGGGGCTCTTTTTTCTCCCCTGGGCTGATCCCGGGAAGGGTAGCTATCCCATCTCTGGTAGTACCCCTGGTTGGGAAGATTTTGGTACCCCTCCACCCTTGGCCTCCCCTCTCCCGGATTAGGTTGTCTGGGCTCAGGGAATTGGGGAAAGAAGGATGGATGATTTTGGGGCTGGAAATTGGGTGGATACCTGGGGAAAAAGTTCTGCCCAGGATTTGGAGAATTTGTGCCCTCCTGTGGGAAGTTAGGAGGGAAGTTCCCCGGGTCAGGTGCTTGGCTGGATCCCCCCCACTTGGGCTGGAGGAGTCCACACATAACCCAGGATTGGTCGGTTTCCCTTGTAGCGGGGATTTACATAGTCAGGGGAACGGGGGACCCCATTTGTGGGACTACCTCCTCGACTCCCTGTCGGTGACTGGCCCGAGGGCCTTCTGGGCTGTGAATTATTTGGTGCAGGCAGGTTTTTAGGCCCCCCCCATCTCCAAATCTAAAACGGGGGCAACCTTTACCTCTGCCACCTTGGCAGCAGCAGGGGAGCTGTTGGTTTTAGGGTTTTTCGGCGAGTTATTTTTATTTTCGATAGGCTTCTGCACCTCATAGATCCGGGTAGCCTCTTCAATGACCCAGTCTAAAGATCTTTTCTCATGAAAATCTCTCACGAGCTGGGTCATTATATATTTAGGGAGAGCATGGAAAAATGTATTGACAAACTCTTTGCTGTCTGTGCACACCCTTCTTGTGGTCTGCGCAAAAGCACGCTTTAATTCTTGCACAAACTCTTGTGGGGTGGGGCCTGATCCTCCCCACATTGCAAATTGTAGGCTGCCTTGCAAGCCTCTTGAGGATTTCTGTGAACAGAAAAATGTTTCAAGATGGCCCCCTTATAGGTGTTTGTATGTATTTATTTTTTGTATAGCGCCGATAGCCCGTGGGCATCAGGGCGCTTAGGCAAACAACGAAAAACAAAACATTACAATAAGAACGTCTGCGCTAAGCCATGAGGTGGTCATAATCCCCCGTATCCCAGTTCATCATCTGAAAATATGAGTCTTCAACCCTTTCCTAAAAACAGTAAGGTTGGTAACGGTTCTGAGTGTTTCTGGAACACTGTTCCACAAGCTGGGGGCCTGCACCAAAAAGGAACTGCCCAGCCCAGATTTCAATTTAAACTTGGGGACGATCAACAGGCATTTACCCTTTGAACGAAGATTCCTACTGGGGGTATGAAGCACTAAGCCCTTTTTCAGATACTCAGGAGAAGAGCCGTACAGGCATTTATGCACCAGGCAGAGAGCTTTGAATTTAATACGCTCCTCCACTCTGAGCCAATGCAAGGCTATTCTCTCTGCAGTAACATGATCTCTTTTCTTCAGATTTTTTACCAGCCTAACCACGTTGTTCTGAAGCACCTGACAACTAGAAACATCCTTAGAGGAGGCCCCTAATAACAGGGCATTGCCATAGTCAAGCCTTGATAGTATAATGGCCCTGGCTACGGTGGCCATATTACCCTCATTAAGAAACGGCCTAATGGCTTTCATGAGCCTTAAGTAATATGCCGTATTTTTCTGTAGGTAGCTAGTCTGGGCATCAGAATCCACCTGTGAGTTGACCATTATTCCCAGGGTCTTCACTTTCTGGACCACCTGGATAGTGGCATTCTTGATTTTAAACGATTTATACTCAGCCCCCAAGTTCCCTAGCTGATGACTTGATCCAAACAGCATCAGCTCGGTTTTAGAGTCGTTCAGACACATCCAGTTTGTCTGCATCCAATCGTCGATTATCTTATAAACCCTGGCTATTATTTCACTGTCTGAATCATAGTGGCTGCCACCCAGTTCCAGAATGAGTTGGGTGTCATCTGCGTAATTAGTAAACGACACCCCCGCATTCACCAGTAGACTGCACAATGTGCGCATGTATATGTTAAACAACATGGGGGACAGACTGGCCCCTTGTGGGACTCCGAATAAGATGTCATACGGATCGGAAAAACTACTGCCCCAATGTACTCTTGCTTGGCGATCCGAGAGGAAAGACAAGAGCCAATCAATGGCTCCTTCCGAGCAGCCCACATTCTCTCTAAGCGCCTTGATAAGAAGGCGATGATCCACCAGATCGAATGCGGCACTTAGATCCAAAAGCTTAAGTACTCCCAACTTGCTTTTATCCATTAAGCTGAGCATCTGGTTCTGCAGGTCCAGCATGGCAGTTTCCGTACTATGGGATGCTCTAAATCCAGATTGTTGTTGATGCAGGATCTCCTCATTCTCAACAAACTGCTGCAGTTGTTGTGTAGCTACCTTGTCCAATAACTTAAGAACAAAGTTCGAATTAGTTATTGGACAGAGATTCCCAGGGTCTTTGGGATCCAGACCTGCTTTTTTAACTAGAGGGGTAATAGTAACTTTCTTAATGCCCTCTTGAAAAGATGAGTTCACTATTCTCTGTAGAATAGGAGCGAAGATGTCTTTATGTTGTAGAATGATGTTTGGAGGCAGGATATTTTCTGCACAAGTGGTTGGCTTCATGTTATTCAGTACCTCTAACATCTCTGACTCTGAGATGGAGCTAAATATAAAAGACTGCTCTCTGGCAGAATTATCTGTTACTAAAGATGGTGGACCATCTTAAATGATTTTGGTCCTCCAGCCCCGCAAAGAAACTGGAGTATTCTGGGGAGAATGTCCATTTGACGTACCGGATGCAGCTACTGCTGTCCTTCAAATGGAAAGTCTCCATCATTTGCTCATAGGGCTCCAAGTGTTCCCAAACAGAATACTTGGCGTTCTTATGATAAGGCGTGATGACACTCCTTATTGCCTTTATTTGCTTCAATGGGTCCTTAAGCAAGGCCCTTTTTGCCTTATTGGCCTTTTTGGTTCGGGTAACCCTGGTCCATTCATCCTCTGACTCAGAGGCACTGCTCCCAGATGTTCCTGTCTGCTCTTCCAGGTTTTCCCGGATTCTGCGAGCCTGGGAATGGCTGGCAGAATGTGGGGACCTGGTCTCCTGTGTCCTGCGCCATTCAGAGGAGTCTTCAGATTCCTCCTTGCTGCCAGGATTTGATGGGTACCCCCCCCACTGACCTAACTGGGCTGAAGTTTTCAGGATGCCCTTAATGGGCCTATTCTCCTGGGGTTCCCCACTAAATTGCACTGTGCTTGGTTGCCCATACCCGGATGCCCGCCCCTCCATTCCTGGGAGGTACTGGCCTATGAGCCCCATACCTCTGGTTGGATAGTAATCTGCCAACCCCGTGGCCCTGGGCTCATGTGCGCGAGGGGACATGGGGGTGGCAGAGTCCAGGGACTGAGAGATATGAAGGCCTCTGGTACTAGGGCTCCTGAGGTTATGCTCAGGAGTCTCCCTCTCCCAGCGAACCTGGTCTCTATCCGCCCCTGCTCCCTGTTGCAATGCAAGAGCCTGCGCTTTCAGTTCCTGTGTTAAGGCCTTACTAGACTATCAGTCTCTCCTGCATCGCTACCTGTTGTTGGAGCCTATCATTGTGCTGACAGAGAGCCTCATTTTCTGTCTGTGCCTCCTGATTGGTCCTGGAGTACTGGGCCAGTCTTTGCTGCAGGAGGGTTACCTCCCGAGTCCCTTCCCTACTGGCCTGCTCCTTTCTTGCCAGAGACTCCTCCACCCTCCTGGTGTGCTCTAACAAGTTCTGGTGTTCTTTTTGGAGGTCACCCAGTCCCTGGAGGGCCAGGTGATTTTCTTCCATTTTCTGTTTAAATGGCAGACTTCCTGGCCTAACGTGTCCCTTTCCTGACTAAGAGTCTGCATCTGTGCCGCCAGGTCGTCCCTTTGCCTTTGGAAGGCACCAGCTCTCTGGTGCTCCTGATCAAACTCTGCCTGGGTATCCAGGTCTTTCAGAATCAATTTATTGCTTTCTGCCTTTTCCCTATCTAGGTGGCTTTGCAGGGTGACTACCTGCTCAGCACATACCCTATTGAAATCTAATTGTTGCTCCAGCTTTTTTCTGGCTCTGTAGTAGGGAGTCCAGACCTTCTTGGTACTCCTTTTGCAAGGCCAGAAATCTGGTATCCTGGTCAGCCTTTTCCTGTTGCAGGATGTCCATATCCTCTTTTATTTTAATGATATACTGCCTACTATCATTTTCTAACTCCTGGCCCCTCTGCAGCCTCTGCTCACAAGAGACCAGGTCAGATTGGACCTTCTCTAATGCCATCTGTCGCTTATTTGCCAGATCTTGGCTTTCAGTACATTTATCCTGCATGTCTCCTATATATAGGTACATGTATGCCGCTATCCTGGCAATCTTATTGTGTTCATCTTTGGCTTTAGGAGCCATATATAGTTCACTCAGGGCCACATGTAATGGACCCTGATCTCTCCATATGTCTGACCCTGTTTCAGTGACCTGTTGCGCGATGGCCTGCAACCAGACCGTTTGGTCCTGGTGAGTCCACTCACCTCTCACAAATAGCTTATGTAAGAGGTGCTCCCTCCCTATTTTCATGTCTACCAAGGTCGTCATTCTAAAGATTGATCTCTGTCCTGACTTACAGAAATTAGTATTTTATTTTTGCAAAACAGACCTTTTCCTTAGAGTGTCCCTTTGAAGAGTGCTTTACAGCGTAAAACAGCGTGGTGATCCGACCGGATGTATGTATCCCGTCAGTTAGCACACTGTATTAAGCTGCACAAGTGATAGATCTAACCCAGACGTCCGGCTCGAGCCCCCACTTTGTAAGAGGATTCGATTCAACACTACAGCTAAGTCAATGCCTAGTCTGGGATACTGAATGGAAACCCTTACTAATATATCTTTATGTCCAGTTCATGAGTTCTGGATGACTACCCCTATATAACACCCCTCTCCTAGAATCCCCCTGACCCCACTGAGCCAAGAAGTAGTTCTGTTTTGCAAGTTTAAAAGGTTTATTTGAGAAATAAGACAAAATATAGATACCACGCTTTTATAATAAATTAATAATCGATATCGCCCTTATAAATATAAGGTTGATCAACAGTGAATAATGTCCTACTAGTAAACTGATTTGGTAACCCAGGAGTAGTACAAGGATGAGGTAGCACACTTGTGAATAGGAACAGAAGAATAAGGTGGTAGAGAATGCTTTATATAAGTTCAGATGGATGCAATGTTGAATGAAAATGCAGTACAGAAAATACTCAATATGATTTCAACAAAACAATGTAATCACTTTTCTCTGGCAATCCACTCCCCCCCCCCCTTATGCAATGTAAGGAAATGAAGAGTAGCACACAGTTCTCAGACATTGAATCAAATGTAATTCAGTTCACCCCAGCAAGCTTAGACTACGGATAGAAGTTGTAACAGGCCCAAAATGCTTTTATATGTGCTGGCAATGAAGTGAGGAATATGCTGAAAATGGTTTTAATTCCCTTTAGGAGGTTCAGGGTGAGTGAAAGATACTTGGGATGAGCTCAGGCTCCCTTTAACAATGCTCTAGGAGTAACTAGCAGTAACTAGCAGGTTAAACAAATTTTTGGCAAAGGAAAGCAAGGAAGCTGCTGTTTTCACACGTGGCTGGATTTTTAACCAAAACGCGAATCGCGGCAAAATTCGCGAATGCGTGAATCACGATTACGGTTCCAAAGATATGAATGATTTTGTAAAGGTCGTTTTTCGAATTTAAAGTAACTCAAATTGACAGGTGACAGCTTTTAAAAATGACAGGTGACAGCTATGCGGCTGCAGAATTGACAAGTGACAGTTAGGAGGCAGTTCTACTTAGATTAAATAGATTGAATTATATCACTGGAAACTAAGAGATTTGGTTTCACACCGTCCTAGCTGTACTCACAATGTATTTGGAAGGTCTAGGTCTCACGGATCGGGTCAAGATGGCTTCGGTTCTGGTTTCGGCACTTCACAGTGGTCTGGGTCAGCTCTCTGGTTCTGCTCACAGCGGTCTGGGTCACTCTGGATCTCTGGCCTCTGGTTCCGGATACTGCTCTGCTTTCTCTGGGTACAGCACTGCTTCTGGATCTTTCTGGCGCAGGGTTTCAGGCCAGAATCAACAGCTGAGCCCGGCTGTGAATAGTCTGCAAATGATTTTTGGGCCTGCTGACAAATACTTTTGCTTGCAGTGGGCCTTCTTGGTTCAAAGTTCTGTAGTCTCTGTTTAGCTTGGAAGTCTAAGTGTAGGATCTCTGGATGTGAAGTCGTCGGTCAGCATGCTCCGCAGCAAATGGAATTGAATGTCTCTACCTATCCCAGCAGTCTCTTTTTATGTGTTTTGAAAGTGGGTGTGTGCCTGGGCCTGGCTAAGCCTGCCCCTTTCTACTTGTCATTGGCCCAATTCTCCCCTCTTCCATGATTGGGGGAAGGAAATGTGAATCAGAGTGATGCTGTAGGTTTTATGGGTCAGAGGATCCTCCCCTGGTCAGTTTCCACACAAATCTATATTTGACCCAAATACATATTGCACAGATACGCAGTTGTTTAAAATTACATGCACCCATCACATATCACATGAGGTATACTCTGTTCAAACTCTGCTCTTCCTGGGGGCTTGCATTCAGAAATGGCAACATTTTGCACTTTTTAACTGGTTTTGCAATATCGGACATTTACCCAAATTTACACACATGTGCGCAAGGAGTGTGGACATTAATTGATGAAGTGTCAGATTTTTAACATGCAGACATTTGGAGTGAAACCCTATTTTCCGCTTGCAACCCCCCAGATCATACCACCAGGTCCTAAAACCTCTTAAAATGTGGGCAGAAAAATCACAAGAATTATGGTATCATTTAGATAATTTTGACAGGTCCGCACCATGAGTTATACATCTTTCTTAAAATCATATTCTGGCCAACAGGGGTGTGTCTTCCCAGGTCACATGGTGGAGAAACCAGTCTATCCACTTTCTTTAAGCTCAGCCTGTCCTCAGAGGGGCTGCCCCTCCCCGTTTCTGCCAAGAGGAAGCCACTTTACGACCTCCCCTATAAACCATCTGCCTGAGTCAAGGAAGGGCTTTGTTCAAAAGGAAGCCATTTACGACCACCCTAATAAACCATCTGCCTGGGCCCAGGACAGGCCTTTGTTCAACTCCCTGTAGCTGCTCCACCCCTAATCTAATCAGAGAGGTGACAACTCCTTTTGGCAAGGGGACGAGTGGCTGAGCAGGTTTTAACTCCTGTGGGGGTAGATGTCAGGCAGAATTCAGTTTCATTAAGCCAGGTTTCAGATAAAATGTCACTTTTTGTCCCCCAGTTTAAATCACTTACGATTTTTACATACACATTAAATAATTACTTCCTTCAAGTCATTTCAGAATATAGTTTTACATTGTATCCACCTCTTAGCAAGTCTTTCCTTGGTCTGGTTTTGTTTCATTTGTTCAGTTTTACACAAAAGTCTGGTGGTTTTAAAACGCCGGCTTTCTGATAGTGGCGAGTACTGGTAATGCAACCATTTTTGGGATTTAAGAAAATGAATTTCCCACAGTTCTAGGTTGCTTTTGGCAATCAGCATTGCCATTCCCTATGGTTTCAGGCTACTGTGTGGGTAGCCCAATGGTGGTTTTAGGCAGTGCCCTCCTGTGCTCACAACATAGGCAAAAATGGGTGGCAGCCTATTCTTCATGCATTTCCCTGTGCATTTTCTGGGAAGTTCTGGCCATCATGATGTTTTCCATGCCAGTACTGCACAGTTTTCCTATTCTGGAGTACATGTGGGCTTTTTGGCCATCTTGGATTTTCTAAGACCACAGCACCAAATGTTGCAGCATGATAGCTCAAACG
The DNA here is from genome assembly GCF_040938575.1 of Ambystoma mexicanum. NCBI lineage: Eukaryota > Metazoa > Chordata > Amphibia > Caudata > Ambystomatidae > Ambystoma > Ambystoma mexicanum. The sequence continues at coordinate 319,243,924 of NC_090935.1, forward strand.
TGGGTCAGGACACCCAACACACTTCATGAGAGCCGCCACTTCATAGAACCTGATTTCACAGCTAATGTGTGTTCATTAGTCAGCAAACGCTTGCAAGATGTTCTGAACAATGCAAAGAAACGAGAGAAGGCCGCGTTAGAAACCTTCCAGGATTTTGCGGCATGAAACGGCAAATTTAGCGGCACAAATCTTTATTTATTGCAGGATATTTGCAGGACATTTTTTATTAACTGGAGGGTGTAAGATTGCCATATTGCAGGAAAGAGGCAGAGTGCAAGGCTATAAGAGAGCCAGGGAATCATTACTATGTATCTTTTGGATTCATTTAATAGGAAGAGTCCCAGATGTCTCTGGCTTGGCAGAACAGTTTTTGATTTGGCTACATTTTTGGTTTAATGTGCATGCCTATTTAATAGTATTAACTAAATTGGTCATTATCAGTTTTAATGCTGAAAATATTCTCCAATCCCCCAAACACTCACGCACCTCTCACCAACACACATCACACATCTCACCCACTCCCCATCACAACTTGCATTCCTGAACCTCTGTCTTACAAATACGCACGTGCTATGTCACTGTCAAGTCACAATTTGCACTCCCCAGCCCTTGCCACACTCCAAATCATACTCCCAACTCACACCTTACACTCTCAATTCCTCCCGCAATATACAGTCCTTCATTCTTTTGTGCTGCTTCTGCATCTTGCATCCTTTCTCCCATTCTATCGCACTCTTCTCTCATCCTTTTTCCCAATCTGCAGCTCACGCTCTCTTTCCGGCTAACCGCTTCCTCTCCACTTTCTGGCTCACTGATCACACGCTCCCTCTACTTTCTGTACCTCTGCTCGCTCTCAGAATTCTGGCCCACCGCATCACTGCTTCCTCTGCTCTCCTGTTCAACGCTTCCTCCTCTGACCCAATGCTCTCCCTCTGCTTTCTTGCCTTTCACTTCACATCTCACCCATCACTCTCTCCCTCTCTCTCCTTTCCCTCTCATAGTGTGACCATTTTATAAAAATGTAGATTTTGACCCAGATCCTCAAAAAATGGGGCATTTAAAAATAGAGCCTTGGATATTCTATTTTTAGACAACCCATTTTTGGAAATGAGCAGATCACCTTATTCTCAAAGGTGACCGGCACATTTCCACTGGCTTGAGCTGTAGCGCAAATTTTGCGCAGGCCAGCCGCCTTGAATAGGGTTCTGGGTTGTTTGACCGAAGTGTAATTATTTGCGGCGGAATTGACCGTAGTCAATTTCGCCACAAGTTGATTAGCACTTCAGTCAAACAACCCAAAATGTACCTTTCATCCACCACCCCACCCCAAGCCCCAACTGCTTGGTCGCTGCCGCTTCCCCTGCAACCCTGCGGTGTCAAAGCCGGTCGGATCTGACTCTGCAGGGTCCCTTTTTAGTCATGTTCTTTTTTTTCGGTCCCCTACCTCCAATTTTGAGGAAGCGGGGCACACCCGTGCAATCCCCAAGCCCAAAAATACTGTACATGGGGAGAGGGTGACACCCCCACCACACATGTATCTCATTTATAAAAATCGATTGAATAGTCCTGGCCGAAATAGGTAAAATTGTACCATTCCATTCAATTCAATCGATTTTTGCGGGTCAAACAGGTAGTACCTTCAATAGAAGCGCTCTCCCGACAGTGTTCTGCAAGCTCCCAGTGCCTTTTACAGTGACAGGCCCTTCAGGGGACTGCCACTGTAAAATGTGACCCAAAAAATGGATTTTTATCCTGTTTGAGGAACAGAAATGCAAGTGACACAGCAGCGGTTCATACCTTTAAAAGAAATGCATGACAGGGTCAGGAAAGACCCTATCATACAGTGGCACCCCCACATCCCGTGCACGTAAGGTTACCTACAATTTCTGCACATTTAAAAGTGCATCTTGCTTCAAAATGTGGGATGCGCTTTTAAATTGGCAGAAACGCCCCCCGATTTGCTCAAGGAGGTAAAAAAAGGCCATCTGAATGGGCGCGCATATAAAATGTGCCCATTCAGGTGTCCCTTGTGGATTGGGCTGCAAGTGATGAGATGTGTTAGCGCATTTCGTTTATTGCGTAAAAAAAAAAAGTTTTGAGAACCTGCCACCCTGAGTATTTGTATTTTTAAACAGTTTTTGCAAATGTAATTTTTATGATTTTTTTTTTTAAAGAAAGCTGTTTTTGCACAAAACGGCCGTTTTCGCGGCATTTTGCGGGATCGCAAAATCACTACAAGCTGGAGGGTCTGTGAAAGGCGCGGGATCCTTTTGCTCCGGAAGGCAAGAACAGTAATGGTAGCGAGGAGCGTGATGCGCAGAGGTTGCCCTAATGTTTAGCAGGCTCTGGTGAACGGGAGCGCTAGTAGCGATCCAGAAATGCAGCATGGAAATGAGGAACGAGTTGCAATATCAGAGAGAGGCAAGTCAGCTCATTCATTGAGGAACATGTTGCATACAATGAACACCTCTGGAGTGTGAGTCATGACAGTATGTCTCCTTTGTGATGCAAGGGGAGGACCAGGTTTCCAAGATCAGGACCTGTGGAAACGACGTGCACCAAGAGGGGCGTGTACAAATTAAGCTTTCTCCCATGTGCGGCCAGAAGGTGAATAGCCCTTCCAGTCCACCAAATATTGAAGGCCTCTCCTAGAACAGCGAGAATCACATTTTCCAGCTACTTGAAATTTCGTCATCTGAACTGGAAGTTACTGCGGGAGGTCGTCCTTTATTGTGTCTGTGGAATCTGTCCGGAACATGCCGTCTTAATTGACAAATGTGGGAAACAGGATGGATTCGGGACCAGGCCCATGGGAGTTCAATGCGATAAGCACCAGGTCCTATGGCTGAAATACAGTAAAGGGGCCAAAATAACGTGGTGAATGTTTGGAGGAGGCCAGATGTCTCGGAAGAAAACGAGAAGCCAAACAATCTTGACATTGGTTCCTTAGTTCTGTTGCGATCTGCATAATTCTTTTGTTTGATTCTAGAAGCAGTGAGAGCATCAAGTGCTGTCCTATGTCCTTCTTGATTCTCCTCCAGGAGTCCATCAATTGCTGGGTATTTGGATGTCAATGATACTTGAGTGGGAATGCTGGAAGGGTGATACCCAAAGGTACAATAGAATGGACTGGTCTTGATGGTGGAATGAAGAGTGTTATTATATGCAAATTCTGCTAGTGGGAAGAGATCTTTCCAGTTATCCTGTAGGGTGGCGATAAAGTAACGTAAATAGTGTTTCAATGTCTTCTTTAGGGCGATAACCAGAACTAAGGGTGCGTTTTATGCCCAATGTCTTGAAAACTATTGTCCAATACTAGGAAGTGTATTGAGGCCCTCAAACAGACAGTATAGTGTCCGGGAGGCCATGTAAAGAGAAAATAGAATGGAGGAAGTATTTAGCCATTAGAGCTGCCGAGGGTACTTGGGGCATGGAGACTAATTGGGGCAATTTGGAGAATGAGTCCACTGTTACCATTATCGTGGTGTGACCGTCCCATGGGGGTAGACCACAATACAATTGGCCGATATGTGTTGCCATGGTCCTGTGGGAAGGTGTGGCTCTACTAATAGGCCAAAGTGGTGGTGTCGTGGTACTCTAGTTTGTATACAGACAGGAGAAGTGGCAACATAGTCATAAACATCCAAACAGGTGGTAAAATGGTTTGAATCATTCCCCAAAGACATATCTCAGAGGGTAATACTGGATGGCTTCACCTCACAAACGGTGGAGCTTGAATGTGGGGTAACGCAGGGTTCCTCCTTATACCCTCTCATCTTCAATCTGTATTTTCGCCCAGTCTTTAAGATATTCAAAAAGTATGGCTTGCAATTTCACTCATATGCAGATGATACGCAGCTATACACTGAAGTCCAGAATAGTGAGGATGCCTTTGAGAGAATTAACCAGTGCATGGAAGAACTTAACGAATGGATGACCGACAACCATTTACAGCTAAATGCAGCCAAGACTGAAATTATATTGTTTGGCCCAAAGGATAAAATGCTGCTGGAGATACACAGTCCCCCCCCATTGATCCTAGAGGAACAATTGCAGTATGCCAAAAAGTTTTAAAAAGACCTAGGCTGCTGGTGGCAGGAGAACCTGGGCAGTGAGACTCAGGTGGGAGCAAAGGTGAAAACAGTCCATTTTGCATGGCAATCACTACGAAATGTACTCACTTATATTCCGATGGAAGATAGGGCAATTGTGGTGGGGGCAATGACTAACCCCCACCTGGATTACTGCAATAGCTTGCTAGCAGGAATCCCTCAAAAACAAATGGACAGACTTCAAAGAGCGCAGAACGCAGCAGTCAGAGTAATTTGAAACGTCGGGAAACGGGACCATGTATCATCAATGCGGAGATCCCTCCACTGGTTGATGGTGGAGGACAGAATTAAATTCAAGATGGCCTGTTTAGTTTTTAAATGCCTGAAAGGGCTTGCACCTGCTTACCTGGCTGATAGAATTATGCTTTACCATCCAAGAAGGAATCTATGTTCAGTGGATAAATTCCTGATCTGTATTCCACGGACAAAATGTGTCTCGAGAGGAGACAGAAGCTTTAGAGTCTTTGGCCCTAAAGATTGGAATCAACTTCCATTGGAATCAGAATGTGTGAAACTTTACATCTTTTCAGGAAGAGACTGAAACCTTTCTTATTTCAATAAAAAATGAAAGTTAATTTATAAAAATTCCTGTTGCTTTTCTTTCTGGATATTCGTTAAGTTGTCATCTGCGCCCGAATACGGTTTACTCTGTCTGGTGCACGTAATAAATCAATCAAAATCAAACATCGTGAGATAGATTAGGCCACCACAAATGTCAGGTTCAGAAGTCCTGAGTGGCTCACACACATTTATGACCCGCAAAGGCAGTATTGTGAGCCATTCACAATGCTAATTTTCTCAGTTTCATAGTGGGCACAAATACCTGTTCTCCTTGAAAGTATATATTATCTTCCTGTAACAGATTATGTGTCACCACGGATTCTTGAATCAGAGGGTCATACTTTGAAGTTTCCTTTCTGGGAATAGATCAGTAATCATTGACTTAAAATACAAAGGAGGCATTGGGGAACATTTTCTCGGTCTGGAAATGAGTGTTAGTTTCTGGGCTTGTGAGAAAGGGCATCTGCCATTATGTTACTTTTCCCACGAACAAAAGTGAACTTGATATTGTAGGAGGAAAATAAATAAGCCCACCGGGCTGGTCTACTATTTTGCGTTTTTGTATGTTGCAAGTCCCTTAAATTGTGGTGGTCTGTCCTAATCTTTACAGGAAAGAATGAACCCAATAATAGATGTAGCCATTTCTGAAAGGCCCTCTTTATAGGCAGTAGTTCGTTTTCAAGAATGGTATAATTGAGTTCAGAGGACGTCAATGTTTTTGAGAGGTAAACTATAGGGTATTCCGTTCCCGTCTTCCCAGCTTGCTTAAGGACTGCTCCTAGAGCGTTACTGGACACATCAAACTCTACTATAAAGGATTTATTCTGATCGGGAAGATGTAGCAATAGTTCAGTGGTAAAGGCTTCCTTTAAGGTTAAGAAGGCCTTTTGTGCCTTGTCGTTCCACAAAATATGTTCCCCTTTTTTAGAAGATCAGTAATAGGATAAACTATGCAGGTAAAATGTGGGATACATTTCCTGTAGAAATTCAAGAACTCCAAAAAGCGTTGCATCTCACCTACTGTTCGTGGAGTTAACCATTCTGCGAACGCTTTAACTTTGTCAGGGTTCATTTGTTTCCCTTTTGCAGAGAGTATATAACCCAAATAGGGTACTTGCGACTGATGGAATAGGCATGTTTCCAGTTTTTAGTACAAATGGTTGATTTGTAAGCAGTGAAGAGCATCCTGTACGTGCAAGGAATGTTCTGCTGGTGACCTAGAGAATACCAAAATGTCACAATTATATACGAGGATGGTGTGTAGTAATGGATCGGAGAAGACGTGGTCCATAAACCTTTGAAACAATGCAGGGGCATTGGAGAGACTGAAATGCAATACTCTATATTCATAATGCCTGATTGGGGTCCTGAAAGCTTTCTTCATATTCATCCCCCTGCCTGATGCAGATAAGAAGATAGGCCCCCCCCTTAGGTCAAGTTTGGCAAATACAGTGGCTTCTCTTATGGCTTCCAAGATGTCCGGAATAAGCGTCATGGGGTTCTTGTCAGTGATGGTTATCTTACAAAGTCCTCTATAATCGATGCAATGTCTCAGCTCCTTGGTATTCTTTTTGGGGATAAAAAACAAGGAGGCTCTGGCAGGAGAATGTGAGTCTGTAATTAACCCATTCTGAAGATTTTGATCCAGATAATCTCTTAAGGCTTCTTTTTCAGTCAACAACAGTATATACGTATGGCCGAATGGAATTGGCCTATCCAGGAGCAAGTCGATAGTGCAATCATCCCCTCTATGTGGTGGGAGTTTTTTATATTCTGGGTCGGAAAAGACGCTCTGGTACTCTTGATATTGACTAGGCCACAAAACCACGAGATGTATGGGAACTGGGACTAGGGTGTCTGAAACCGATGTGGTGGATGTATATAACCCTACTGATCCAATAGTAAGGCAGTGTTGGACGCTATGCTCCGAACCCCAAAAAAACAAACCTGCACTCCAATTAACAAAGGTTTTTTGTAGGCATAACCATGGGAGACCCAAAATGATGGGATAGTGCGCAGCTCTTATGAGATCAAAACATATCTCCCTATATTAATGTTAAATGATATTTATACCACAAACTATCACCACCGGAGTAGTCCTCTGGAGGCCCTGAAAGATAAGGGGGTGGGGTTGTTAGTGGGGGGACGTGGGACAAAAGTATAGTAAGGAAGAAAGTGATGTACTGCTGGCAGCTTCAGTTCGGTTTGGCACCGTTCGCTAAACATGGGTGCAGTTCATGGATCAGTAGACTTCCATGTGCTGTTGTGAGAGACTTTATGTGACTTGTTTTGTTGTTACGGTGACGTTGGTGCAGATTGCTGCGCAATGAAGTTGTTTGTGTTTGTTTAGCGTTTGAGAGGTGTATGAAGAGCAGGCGTTGAGGTTTGGCAGTTGGGTTAGTGGTGCTTTCTTCATCTTGCTGAAGGCGTTCATTATTCACCTAGTGTCAGAAATAAGGGTTCTGTAACAAAAAGGCGTGCTATGTGGACGCGATGAGCAAAAAAAACTACATTTCCCAGTAGGCAATGGAATATTTGTAGTTTAGCCTTCGCGCCGGTACCCAGCTGTAGATAATCAAGGGGTGGGGTTATAACCGCCAACCGCCAGTGCTCCGGTGCTGTTGATTGAAGTTATGGAGTACGGGCGGCGGCGGTGGCAGCGGCAGCAGAGGCAGCAGAGCGAAAGGACTAAGTTGTGAGGCGCACGTGGCACGCTCACTCCTTGAACATTGGTAGGAGACTCCAAAGTGTCGGGAGCCGTGCAGGAGATTGCTGGGTCACGGCAGTGACGAACAGAGGCCGCCGGGGTCATCGCGCCATCCCTTCGAGCTCCGATGGCCTCACAAGGCATCCGAGCACTGAGATAAGTGCTGCTTTGCATTTGGGGTCTAGGTGCTGGCATTTTCGCATTTCATATAACCTGGGTCGCGGCGGTGATTGGCTCGGACAACCTTACGAGGTGTCCGAGCATTCAGTTAAGTGAATTGTAACATAATTGCCAGAGTATATGTATTAAATGGACTGGGTGATATTTAGGGTGCGGGCACATTTAGTTTCTAAGTATGCAGAGCCTGCTGAATATGTCTACAATCTCACAAGTACACAAGTGGTTCATCAAAGAGTAAGGAAATGAACTCTAGAGGCCAGTTCAACATTCTATAGCATGTGGAATGGTGATTGAGAAACCTTTATGTTATTTGTAATACATTCTGTTCATGTGTTGTGGGTTACGCTTGCCCATTGGAGGCCATGTGTCTATGTTTATGTCATTACAGGGAATTCCCTTGTTTGTGCTATTCTGCTTATGCAATTTATGTCTAGGATGAGTGGGTTGGGGGTGTTATGTCCGTCAAGGTATGACCACTAATCTTCTTTGTTCAATGTTGGTATGTTATGTGCAATAGACACTAGGGTTACATTTGTAGATTGCTAAATAAAAGTTATAGGAGAGTGTAACAGGAACAGGATGGTAGGTGAAGATTTTGCTAGTGTTTGTTGTATTGAGATGCATGTTTCTCTACCCTAACTTTCCTTTGTCAATCCATCCCCTTTCCCTAACTCCGTCTTCCCCCATTGGCTGCTACGTGGTTCCCTGTATTGTTAATATCAGGCACCCGTGCCAACCACGGTGGGAGGGTTGATCTATTCTGCTTCTGTGGTTCGGGAAAGGGGATTGATACCCTCGTCCCTTTTTGAGTACTTTGACAGAATCAACAGCCCCCCATTTCGAGATTATTGAACCACCCAGGTCAAATGGAGAACCCTCCCTCATTAATGGATGTGTTAAAGGCTTTACAAGACATTCAAGTGGAATTAGGACAGGTCAGACAGGAATCGGTCACTCCCAAGACCCAAGTGCAGGGGTTGGTTGCGCAAGGTACCCCTTTGGAGGAAGCAGGGTTTCTTCAGGAAGGACACCAGTTAGGGCCCCTACTGTGATTGTTCAACCCCCGAGTAGTGTGCCTCTGGTGGCACCAGAAAGATTTTCAGGGGATCCCAAGAAATGTATGTTTTTGACACAGTGCAGATTACATTTTTTGTGTAAACCATCAGCTTTTGAAACGATTCAGGCTAGCACTGCCTTTGTCATATCGTATTTAACAGGTGATGCTGTAGCTTGGGCAATGCCATTGGTGCATAAAGATGACCCGTTACTATACCATTGGGACAACTTTTTGGCTGAATTTGGTCAATTGTTTGATCGCCGTGAAGTATCGTTAGCACAAGACAAAGAATAATTGGCTTTAAAACAGGGTACACGTGATTTGGTGTCTTATGTAACCCAATTCAATAGATTATTTTCTGGCCAGTCTGTTTCGATTACTAAACAAACTGTGTTATTTCATCAAGGACTAAGAAGAGTTAAAAGATGCCATGGCTCAGGTAGAACCACAGCCCAGTACATGTACGGCCATGATTGATTTGGCTCTAAGATTGGATCATTGTATCAATGAGCGTAAGGGAGACAGGAAAAAACCTGAGGTGGTACCATTTGTAAGATTGGATAGGGGATAAATGAACAGAATTAGTGACGGGGAACCAATGCAGATTGGAGGGGTCAGAGGCCCTTTATCGGCAGCAGAAAAGGAGCAAAAGAAAGCTAATCATTTGTGTTTGTTCTGTGGACAGCCAGGTCATTATATCCGGACTTGTCCGAACACCCCAAGGAAGACTGCAGGTGGAGAGAAGAATAAAGGAGAGTCGGGAAAAGGATTGGGTCGGCCTTAGGGGAAACTCAGGTGTCAGACCCAATGGAAAAAAGGTTCCCCACTTGGGTAGCAAATACTACACACAAGGGTAATTCCCATTTGTACATTTTGGTGACTTTATTTTTCGCATGTACTAAGCAGATGGGGTCAGCTATGGTGGATTCAGGGGCCACAGGAAATGTCATTGATATTAGTTTGGCCAAAAGATTGGGTTTACCGTTGAGAGACAAAACACAGGTGGAAGGTGTACAGTCGGTGGATGGGTCCCCTTTGATTTCAGGGCCCATTTGTCAGCAGACTCAACCGATAAGAATGTAAGGACAGGAATGTAAGAGGCCATATGGAGGAGGAGTTGGGCCCTGCTTTGTTTTTGGCAGACCAGACAGTGGTATCCCAAGTAGTGGGTGCGGTGGGATTATCAGTTCCTGATCAGCATCATGATTTTGTTAGTGTTTTTGATAAAGGAGGAGCAGAAAGGTTACCATCCCACAGACCCTATGATTGCGTAATTGAGCTAGAACCAGGTGCTAAATTGCCTTGTAGTAGAATATATTGCTTTAACAGAACAGAAAACCAACATTTACGAGAGTATTTGGATGACATGTTGAAAAAAGGGTTAATTAGACATTCCACATCACCAGTATCATCTCCTTTATTTTTTGTTCCCAAGAAGGAAGGCATACTCAGAACATGCATTGACTATCGTGCTTTGAATAAGGTGACCGTGAAAAATAGATATCCTTTGCCATTAATTTCAGGACTGTTAGATCAAGTAAAAACAGCATTGATTTATACTAAACTTGATTTACGAGGAGCATATCATCTGATTAGGGTAAAGAAGGAGATGAGTGAAAGACTGCATTCCGGACCAAGTTTGGGTTATTTGAATATTTGGTTATGCCTTTTGGTTTATGCAATGCTCCTGCGGCATTCCAGTATTTTATGCAGGAGGTATTGAGTGAATATTTGGACATTTCTGTTATTGTTTACATTGATGACATTTTGACTTATTCCTCTTCCGAGGATCAACATGTAGACCATGTTAGAGCGGTATTGAAGAAGTTGCATCAGTTATATGTGAAAATAGAAAAATGTGCTTTCCATACTACAAGGGTGGCGTTTCTGGGGTTTATACTAACTCCAGAAGGAATAATAATGGACAAGAATAAGGTAGAAGCAGTGCTGGATTGGGCCACACCCCAATGTGTTAAGGATATACAGTCTTTTTTGGGTTTTGCAAATTTTTACAGAAGATTTATTTCTAATTTCACACAAACTGTGACACCTATCAATAAACTATTAAGAAAAGCCACAAGCTTTTGTTGGAATCAAGAGTTGAAAAAGGCTTTCACCTCAGCACCTGTGTTGAGACATCCGGATCCAGAATTTGTTTTCCAAGTTGAGACTGATGCATCAAATGTAGCGGTGGGGGCTGTGTTGTCTCAAAAAGATCCAGAGGGGATTTGGCACCCAGTGGCTTACTATTCCCGGAAACTCACGAACTGTGAGCAAAATTATTCCATCACCGATAAAGAGCTGTTAGCCATTTGGGCAGCCTTTTTGGAATGGAGGCACTATTTATTGGGAGCCAAGCATCAGGTTTTGGTGGTTAATGACCATTAAAACTTACAATACTTCAAAACAGCCCATACTTTGAGTCCCCGGCGATTGAGGTGGTCATAGTATTTCAATGAATTTAATTTTTTGGTAACATTCCGGCCGGGTAAAAGAAATGGGAAAGCTGATGCCTTATCTTGCCAGCAAAATCTAGAGAATGCAGTGACGGAGGTTAAACCCAAAAGACTGAATACATAGCAAGACGAAGACGGTAACACCAGGACGACCGATCAATAGCACCCTGGCCCTAAACCATAGCCATTCCCTACAGACCGAATCACGGGAGATAGCAAGGGAATAGGGAACCCCCATCCATTAGCTCCAAACCTGAGGGTAAGAAACAGAATAAGCATTCACATTACACATGCTGATCAAGATAGAGCAGGAAGCACAATGCGCCATCACACACAAAACAACAACCAATCAATAGCTCTTAAGGAAATCCCCCCCATGGAAAACCGAAGGACTAACTGAAAGTTAGTCATGACAGGAGGAAACTAATGACTAAATACACAGGCTGACGAAGACGGAAGCACTAGGGTGCCTCATCAACAGCGCACTGACCCTGAACCATTCCAAGCTCCAACAGACCACTGTCACAATAGATAACAAGAGAATAGGTAGTACCAACCTCAGATGCAATCCCGAAGGAAAGGCTCAGACATACCTATCACTCCATACAATACTCACCAGGATACAGCTGGATCCGTGCCATGCCGCACCTTCACACACCACAGCGAGACGGCCTACAAGGAATCAGCAACAACCCCACCCACAGGGATACAGCTCAAACGGAACCAGAAGTATCAGATTCAGGATACAGACCCCACTAACCCAACCTCCAAATCTCTCCATACTCAACCCACATAAAACTCACACAACCATTTCTCTCCCAGCAATCCACCCGCACTTTACCACACTGCATCAACATACAAATAGCACACAAGGTCTCGCCCGATCCGCTACCTGCACCAAAGCCCAGCACTCGGTGTATACTGAGCTGAAGCTGCCAACAGCACACCACTTCTCCCACTCTCCTACTAGTACCTTTAACATAACATAACATAAAATACCCCTTATAGAGGAGATGGGCCAGCTGGAACACACACTCTCAATCAAAGCAAATCAGGCTAGTAGAGGGGCAGCCGGATCAGGAGTTTTTGTTTCCCGTCTGAAAGGTACAGCAAGTCAAACAGCCCTGGAGGTCCTGGCAAGCATGGTGACATTGTACTGAACGGTCGCTGGAGGAGGGGGTGAACAGAAAGCCTTTGCAACAAGTGTAACATTAGACCAGAAGGGGCTACAGCTGCCTTGTGGCCCAGAGAGTGAGTGGCGGTACGTGGGTCCCGGGTGGCTGGCCAGAGGAAGACACGCTGCTGCAGCTTTCTCAGGTTGGAGAGATCAGGGGCAGTACCCCATTATGACACATCGTTGTCTGGTAGCTTTCAGCTTTCCCAGTCTATAAGCCAGCATTATATAGTTAATAGTTGGCTGGCTAAGAAATAGCTCATTGATTTAAATTCATCTGTCAACAGTTTGAAAGACAAGGGATCGGATCCCGTTAGTGCATGCAAGCCAGCTCCTTTTACATCACTCGCTATGTACGTTCTGCGGGAGGCATGCTGTAGTAGGGGGCTGGAGATGTCCAATCGATGCAAAGAGTTTATTCCGCTAAGGGCTTGTATCTTTCAGGCTACCGAGAAGGGTGCTTAAATTTTTAGCAAAATCTGTGTTACTCTCCTGCCCGCACCTCAGAAACATGAGCCAGTTACTTACTGCACACTGACCCCTCAAATACAATGTCGTTATTAGATCCCTGGTTTTAAAGTTAAATAAAATTACAACAAAAATCCGAACCGAAAGTCTGGAAAAATGTTAACACCAGGGGTGGTAGGAACAACGTTTCGTACGAACAATAGCTTTGGTAGACTAAAAGTTGGTAAGGGGGAAGTAGGTGCACATCATTTTTAAGGTACATGCTACTTCTGGGCTGCATTAACAAAACAATGACACGAGGCAGCATCCATCTTTGCCTATGACACGCACACCAAGTACACCGTACACGTAGGGCCCATAGACAAATACCCTAGTATGCGCTGTACAATAGCGGAGTAAATAGCAACCTTTCTCCAAGTAAAGTGTCTGTTTGGCGGATAAGAAGTTGGGGCATACATTCATCATACAACGGGGGACATAAAGGGAGAACCTGCAGGTGAAGTGCATGACCTGCAGGTGAAGGGCATGGCCTGCAGGTGAAGGGCATGGCCTGCAATTGATTTAAAAGGGAGTATTAGACAGGGCATGTCTCAGGCCGAAGGAATACTTTGCATGGGAATACGAAACAAAATTTCGCAGGAATTGCAGCTTGCTATCAATTATTTGCCCTGGTTTGCATACTTTAGCTAAGCAGTGGGTGGTATGTACGCATAGCACAGCATTTCCTGCAGTTCTGCATATGGCGCGGTTCTGTGACACAGGCTCGGGTACCTAGTGTTACGAAGTCCATTGCCCCGAATGACAACCAGCAGCTGTTGCAGTTACACAGATTATAGAAGCAGTGATTTCACGGACTGCATGGTTTCCGTGGCGATTTTCTCTGATAAAGATGTCCCCCTTGGGGTAGAAACATGGACACAGTTGCATTGGCCACTGCGTAGCGTGGTCATAAAAAAATAGTTTGTAGGTAAGATTGGTTAAATAGGAGATAAAAGCAGCTCCTGGGTTAACCTGCAGTATCAAGCGGCTAGGAGCTAGGTTGGGGATTACAGGTAACCAGTGGACCCATATGCAGGCACAGTGGTAACATAACCTCGGTGTGACAAACCCATATCTTTTCCCCCCAGGTAGTACACGAGAGCATTGGGTGAGTGTTGGCAATAAAAGGCCGTGAGATTTTATTGCACAGTTATGGTCATAACAAAACAAACATAATTACAGTAACCATAATATGCTGTAGTTTTAGGCATCGAGTCCCCAGGTTACCCCCCTCTGGCCCGTGTCACCTTTCTTGCCCCACGACAGTGTGTGGTCACTGTTCGGTGGCCTGTTTTCTTTCTCTTTCTTCTCGCCCTTTTTCTAGGGTGGGAGGGTTCTGGGAAAAAGAAGAGACTCTGCGTTACACAAAACTCTTTTGTTTGGGTCCCCGTACAGGGACCACAAACTGATTCTGTTTTTTTGCTGCAAAAGCAGCTCCTTATATTGGGCCCAGGGCTGCCCCTGTGTCTTTGTTGTGCCTATGTGGGGGGCTGGATGCCCGCCCCCCGGCCCGGGAGGAGGGCGAGGTGTTGTTTGACACCTCGCCCTTCCATCTTCTCTTCCCGGGCTTGCGGAGACTGTGCGCCGCTTTGTAGTTGTATTGGGGGAGGGGGAGGAGCACGGCCCCCTTTGTTGTGCTGTTGCTCATCCCACTCCCCTGCCTCGCTGCCATGGGGCATGGGTTACCCAGCCTCGCCTGGTGCCTGCGGTGTTGCCCAGAACTACCATATAGTGCCCGTGAATGCAATTTCTACCGGAAAACCTAAATATAGCATTTTGCCAGTATGGACGACCGTGTATGCTATAAATGTTGCAGAGATGTGTCCTGAGTTTTGATTGATGGGTAGAGTTACAGGCGGATGAAAACACAGCAATTTTGCCATTATTCAGGACCTCTGATGCTTTAAATGTCACAGAAGTGTGTCATAAGATTGAGTTATATGTGGAGTACTTGAACAAGAACACAGCAGTTTTGCAGTTATTGATGACCCCTTATGCTTTAAATGTTGCATAGAGGCGTCGTCCTAAGGTCGATGTAAAGGTAGGAATGAAGATAAAACATAGCATTTCCAGCATTATTTGCGCTCCAGTTAAGCTTTAAAGGTCGTACAAATACGTCCTAAGTGTTGTATAGAATAGCCTTCATGCGCAGAGTTTAATTAACACAGGCGTATCTATCAATGCATCAATCCACCTGGAGACAAGATAGTAGCTCCGGCAGTGATGGGGTCAAGCTAACAAGGATCTTCGAGGCCAGAAACAGGGGCAAAATAGCTCCCAGCCCTAAGCGCTGACAAAAAAGGCCACAGAGAGGGGAGGCCAGGCGAAATAGAAAAGCGACATAGTTATGGATAAGCTACAGGTGGGAGAAAGGCTTAAAGGCAGCAGACAGAGGGTAATAAAATAGGTAGGGTTGATGGGATAAGGGGCTTGCCCAAGTTAAAATAACTAGCCAGCACAAGTGCTGTCCCCGATCAACGACAGGAGGGAAGGTAGGGCGGAGAATAAAGCAGTCTTACGTGAACGAATGGTTTCATTAGGCGTAGAAAACTCGTGACCGATGCAATAAAAAAAATTCCTTAACAAGGTTTTCACCTACCCACTCGATTTATCAGCACTGCGTGTCTATCACTGGAAATCTGTTAGGGACAAGCATTGGCAAAGCCAAATGTTAGGGCAGTGTGTGGTTCAAAGGAGAATGCCACGAGAGACAAGTGGCAGTACAGAAACACCACAGAGTAAGGATGCATTTTCGTGCACAATTACAGCAGTACGGTTATCTGGCGTACGCCTAGTAACCAGGAATACAAAAGGGGGTTTCTATTTTCTATGGCCAAAGCAAGAACATTACATTGATTCGATATTTTGTGAACGAAAAGCAAGCACACCCAGTTCCGGTAAAGCTTTCTGGAATTTCTGAAACAGTTCAATGGCTTGGTTATCTGGCGAATTTCACACAAAAAGTACACAAGCTGTAAGAAGTCAATTCAAAGAAAAGCTACTAAATGAGTTACCTTAGTATCCAACTAATGGATATCCTAACTTGAAACCTCCCGGACTGTCCAAGAGAGACATAAAGCAATGCAAAATCAAATCCCACACAACTTATTGATAAAAATGTGTTACAATTTTTTATTACATAAAAGTGAATACATATAACCAATACACATCCTCCTATACCTTTAACAAGAATGTGGTAGGAGTATTTGCAACGGATGCATGAAGACAAAACAAAAAGTCAGCTTTTTTTGGTCAATGTCCTAATTTGCCATAGGAATGCACCATATGCTTGAAATTGTGTGCTTAAAACAAATGCTTAAATGTAAAACTTCTTGGTAGTGCAATTCTGCCAATTGTGCAGAAATATTTTCAATACATAATACAGGTCTGCCTATGTAAACATTTTACTTTGTTCTAGTGCAGAAGTCGGGGTCTCGAACAAAAAATGATGTCGTGAAAAACAGACAAAGAAATAAATTTCAGCAAAATGAGACCACTGTTACGTTTTCGGCGGGCCACCTGTAAGGCCTCTTTAGAGAACCGCCTTCCTACGGGGAAGCAGACAAAACAATCCATCACATATAAATATGTACATAGAATAATATATAAAACACAAAAATGACACTGTGGCTTGCTGTATGTGTCTCAAACACATGACCTGGGTATATTAAGTATAGGGGCCCTAACTACTCAGGCCAAACAATTGTAGAATAAAACGGACTACTGATTAGGGTCTACCTAAGAGTAACCTTACCCAAAATAAATGTGGGTGGAATTCATCAAGGGCAGAATTTCTAGACGCAAAGTTCAACCTCAGGGTGAAGCATGATGCAGCAGTAATTGAGGTAAGTCATCACTAGAAGTCAAATGATTGTAAAAATTAGCGCTCATAAAAGTAAAATGCTTGCAGAAACTGCCATAGGAAGTATTAGAGGCAGAAAAGTGGGAAAGAGAAAAGGATTACAAAAATTGTACCTGAATGTGAAGGTCTGTTGAATTCTCACATCATGGCAACAGACATAGAAAAATCAAAGCCAGTATCTAGATTACAAACTTAGGAACAAAGGAAGAAGAACTGCCACGAGTCGCTGGCAAATGAAGGCCCAATAAAGGGACAATAATTCGGTAATGAATACCTAATCTGCACAAGAAAAGCAGAAGCAACGAAGAAAAACATACGGAGGAAACAGAACAGAGAAAACCCCATGATTAATGTCAGGTTTAAGAAACTTGAAATGGCTGAATTAAATTTTTTTTAATAAAGAGCATCTGTATTGAAGAGCTCATCAAAATCATGCATCATATTCAAACGTACATGGGTGCATGAGTTAGTGAAAACGGGATGCATGCACAAGAACAATGTTGATTAATGGCCCCTTTGGGGTGATGAAAGTGAAATAGAGTGAAATAGTATCGTAATAAAAGGCGCTCATCAGCTTCATGCATCGTGTTAAACCGTACATGAAGTGCATGAGTTTATAAAGAAAATGCATGCACAGAGAGAAAGTTGATAATTGAACCCGTTAGAGTGAAAATGAAATCGTATCGTAATGAAAAACCATTACGGACTTAGAGTTATAGCCTGTACCGATGTTGACAGGGGAAGTGCCTGCATGCGTCTGTCAGAGAGGCCTCGGCTGCAGAATAGCTTATGTTGGGGCTGGCAGCGTGGTGACGCCTCGAGGGGGAGGAGACGCGTAGACGTATGGAAAGCCTCACGTTGACAAGGCTGACACACCTCCGTAACTATTGGCTTACAATGTGCAGCCAATCACAAGTGGTTGTGGTATGACACACCCAACTAGGCAAAGATGGCCATGAGAAACGGAAATCGGACTTGGAGCCTCACAGTGTGCGAAGCACATGAAGCGGCCGGACAAAGCAACGAGCATGAAGTGAAAACAATGCGCGTCATGCCAAGATGGCTAATGTAATGCGCGCCAAAGAAGTGTGATCTACCTAATGTATTAAACATGCTCTGCTGGAATATGAGTAGACACTTGAGAAATGGAGCAAATAACGGGTCCTGAAAGAATAAAGGAAAAGCTACAACCAATAAAGGCTGCCTAATTATGTGTTTGTCATGCTTAGCTGGAATATGAATGGGCACCTACAGGATCAAACACATTACTGGTCCTGAAAGAGATGAGGAAAAGCCACAAACTGTGTTTGAGCTGGTGTTCTTCCAAAATTCGTGTTGAAAACCGGAAAGGCTACGGTTAATAGGACACTGAAGCCTGTACATCTCAGATAGAAGTGTCGGATGCTGAGATGTCAAAGATGAGAGGGTGTGGCTGCATCATAAAAAATATATAATAAATAACTGTCATAAAGGTGGAATAAATTCCTCATTTAAGCCATGCACATGAGTACCCAATCGGAAAATCCATCTCGCCTCCCTGTCCAACAGACTTTTATGTATGTTACTGGAATTTTTGACTGTTTCCAATATCCACCATAATACATTATTGGGTGAGTGATTGGCAGTCATGTAGTGGTTAACCAGGGGTACCGTAACCACTTTGCATCATATGCGTGATCGATGTTCAGCAATCCTGATGTGCACTGCTCTGCTGGTTTGACCAACATACCGAAGTTCCGCACAGACATTCAATGCAGTAAATCACGTTTTTGGTTTTGCAATTGGTCAGGTTAGGAAAAGTCCATACCCGGTCATTTGTTTTGAAATCTTTCCTTTTTCTTGTAAAGGGGCAGACACTGCATGAGCCACATGGGTAATGGCCCTTGACTGAACGCAGGTCCCATAGACGAGTTTTAGGTTGATTCTTGCTAAAGCTGGAATGTATTAGTTTGTCTCGAATGTTGGGAGCCCTTTTAAAAGCAAACCGAGGTAAAGGTTCACCCGGAAGATCCAGCCTAATTATGTCCCAATGTTTTAGGATAAGTTTCTTGATTCGAAAAGCTGAAGTGCCGTGTGTAAGAACATAAGTCATGTTGTTGCTCTCGGTTTGAGGTGTTTTGGTAGTGAGTAAGAGAGCACGATCCGTGCATCGTGCCCGTTTCCTAGATCTCTTAATGAGGGTTTTGGGATAGCCTCTTTCGCGGAGTCTAGTATCCAGTTCATCCGCTTGTTGGTTAAAATCATGAATATCAGTACAGTTCCTTCTTACGCGGAGATACTGCCCTTATGGAAGGTTGTCCTTGAGGTGCCGAGGGTGGTCACTTGTGTAGTGCAATAATGTATTTCTGGCACTAGATTTTCTGTGTAGGCTGCATTTAAGCTGGCCATTTTGATGCCCAATGGTTAGGTCAAGAAAAATGACTTGGTTGTTGGAATGTTCAAGAGTAAATTGAATATTCGCATCAATCTGGTTCAGCCAGGAAAAGAACTCTAAGAGTTCATCCTCTGGTCCTTCCCAAATAAAAATGATGTCGTCTATGTACCGCTTCCAATGTAAGATAGATTTTTGGAAAGGATTGGATTCGCAAAGAATGTGTGCAATTTCAAATTTAGCCATGAAGAGAATAGCCAAACTGGGTGCGAAAGCCGCACCCATGGCGGTTCCTTTTATTTGTAGGAAGAAATCCCCATTGAACTCAAAATAATTTTTACATAGTGCTATTTCCATCAATTCTAAAATAAAATTAATTGGCACTCTCTGTTGGGTATTGGATTCTGTCAGTAGTTCCAGCATGCATTCCAACGCTTCTACCTGGGGAATGCTGGTGTATAAAGAGGTTATGTCCATTGTGACTAAGATCTGTTTGTTAGGGTCGAATTCCAGATGTTCGAAAATTTGAATAGTGTTCATAGTATCCCGTAGATAGGTACTTGTTTTTGTGCTCAATGGTTTGAGAAACGTATCAATACATTTGCATAGTGGTTCAAGTAAGGTGCCACAGCCTGAAACTATGGGACGTCCAGGTGGGTTAGTGGTATTTTTGTGTATCTTAGGAAGTGCATAAAGGGTCGGGGTGCGACCTTGGCTAGTTGTTAAGAAATCGTATTCATTTTCCGTGATCCAGTTGCGATCAAACGCATATTTTGCTACTTGGTCAATTTCCACTTTGATGTCCTTCGAGGGATCTTTTTTCAATTTTTTGTAGCTTGCTGGATCATTCAATAAGTTGTTAACCATTTCCAAATATTGGGTGTTAGTCATGACAACTATCCCGCCTCCCTTATCTGCAGGCTTGATCACAATGGCATCATTGGAAGCTAATTCTGTAAGGGCTCGGTTTTCTTCTAAACTCAAATTGTGCTTGATACGAAATCTGTTGTCGGAAGATTTTAGGTTAGATAAGTCCTTGAGAACCATTTTCTCAAATGTCAAAATTTCCTTAGGCACTTGATTGTCCTGCGGAGTGAATGTTGAAGGACATCGTAGACCGGAGTCCTGCTCCTGTGCTCTCTCAGGGGCGTCTTTAAAGAAAGATTTAAGCCTAATGGTTCGTAGGAATCTGCTCACTTGCATTTCCATAGAGAACCAATCAGTGCCTCTCATGGGAACGAATGATAGTCCTTTGGATAGAATAGAGATTTGTGCTGGACTAAGACACAAGTTTGCCAAATTGAAAATGGGTATTGTGGGTTCCGTGTGACTCAACGGGTGCGACGCCGTCGTCCCCAGGGTCTCCGCATTGGTACGTATGGTTGGAACCATGGATGACCCCATTGTGGTATGCCAAATCCTCCTCTGCCTAAAAAAGGATTATTGAAAGTTACCAAACGGTTGTGGTTGCTGCTGTGGTGACTGATTATCCAACCCACTGCTACTTGAACTTGAGAAGGATACGCCCCTGTTCTTGTTGCCTTGTCCCCGTTTGGATGCTGCCTGTTTATTGATAGCTTCTAAATAGGCCTCAGTGGTATAGGTTATCTGTCGAACGCTTATCAACCAGGAAGGGAAAAAGAGTGCTGTTTACTGATGCAGCAGGTGCGTGTGGTTTTGGCGCAATATTGGGGAGTAAATGGTGCACAGGGGGGTGGACAAAGACATGACATTCCATAGAATAGACCAAGAACATCACGCTACTAGAACTGTTCCTACTATAGGTGGGGGTATGCGCACGGTGTAGCGAGCTGAGTAACGAAGAGGTGGCGGTGTGGTCTGACAACATGGCAGTAGTACAGGCCTTCAACAAAGGGAGGGCAGCTGTTGAGGGCAATTTCATTGAAAGCATTGAAAAATAACATATGTTTGAGAGCCAGGCAGGGGGGTTGCTAGGTCTGGAAAAGATCAGGGGCTAAGCTAATGTCAGGACTGGTAGGTTTCAGAGCTAGCTATAACCTTTTGGTTGTAGTCCCTGAGCTTCTAGGGCTAGCTAGAACCTTTTGGTTGTAGTCCCTGAGCTTCTATCCGGGGCTGCAACCAAACGACCCGGGGCTATAGCCCCCTCAGCACCCCCCCTAGCAATGCTTCTGGAGCCAGGCACATCACCAGCGAGGTAAATGATTTCGCTGACGCCCTGTCTCGTTCACAGTGGGGGGCATTCAGGCAGTTGAGGTTAAACACAGAGGATCAACAAACGCCTAAGCCAATGGAGGCATGGGCACTGCTACTATTACTGCAAGAGAAGCAGAGCGCAGCCCAAAAACGGGCAGGTCAAAAGGAGAAAAAGTCAATGGAAGACCCGGAAAGGCTGGGAGAGAGCCCAGGCAGGTCAGGAGAAAGCTCGCCACAATCGCTTTGGCCCAGGAAACTGGTAAGCAATATGAAAAACACTTACTGGATGTAAAGAGGGTGGTGTGAAAACACAATGAGATTGACATAACAGTGAGCAATATGTGTAGATTTTTGGAATGGGCATTCACGCAGGGGAAAAGGAAAGGTTTGGCTGCAGATCATCTAGCAGCAGTGGCATATGCAGTTAAGACAGATCCAACCAACAGCCCATTGGTAGAATATGCAATGAGGGGGTGGGCCAAAGTAGAAGGCAGCAAGCCAGACACCAGGAGACCCCTGAACTTTGGGAAAGTAGTGTGCCTCTTAGCAGCGCTCGAGGAAACATGTTCTGACACATACGAAACAGCGTTGTTCAGGGCAGCATTTGTGCTAGCTTACTTTGGGGCTCTTAGGTTTGGGGAACTAGTAGCACGTGACACTACAGGGCGAGATGGCCTCCTCCTGGGGGATATAAGCATGGGAGAGGAAGGCATGACAATATTCTTAAGAAAATCCAAAAACGACCAAATGAGAAAAGGGATGGCGACACGAGTTAGGATGCATCAAAGAGAAGGGCCACGGCCTCAGATGCATCACACAGTCCCTTTTGGAAAAATGGCCTGCGGAGGGGGGCCAGCTACTCATACAGAAGGAGGGGAAACCCCTCAGCAGGTATCAGTTCCAGGCAGTGTTGAGGAAAGCGATCTGAAAAGCTGTGTGTGGGACCCGGCAAATTTTGGTACTCACTCATTCAGACTAGGAGTGGCAAAACGTCAGCCTGGGCCGGGGATTTGGGTGTCAGTGGAGTCAAAAAGATCAGGGGATGGAAATCCAACTGTTTTAAAAGATATGTAAGAGAGGAAGCTTTATAAATGTAGCTCACATTCTCCCCCCACTCACCATCCACAAATGACAGTCCGTACAGATCGGCATGGATAGTGGTTCATTCATTAGTGACCCGGATACGAAACTAGAACTGCACTTCCTGAAAACAATTGTTTCCCGTGGGGGATAACCGGAATGCATTGGGAGGACATACATGAAAGACTATCAGATCTTATTGGTTTCAGGTACCCCCCGGAATATTTGGTAATACACCTGGGGAGCAATGACCTGGCACGGATGGGAAGGGGGCAATGGCAGAGGGACATTTGTGAATCTTTACACAACATGGTTGGAGGGGGACCAAAATGTTCATGTCAGAAACCGTGCCCAGGAGGTTATGGCATGGTGCAGTTTGCAGGAAGACAGTAGAAACATCTAGGAGGCAGCTGAACAAATCCCTGGAAAAATTCTACAGGAACACAGGGCTACATTTTATCGGGCACGGCCTGTCCCAGAACAACCCTGATTTGTTTCACCACAATGGGGTAAGCCTGTCACAGAAAGGGATGGGGGTGTTCACAGATAGCAGCTTTAGGGCACCGGAGAATAGGTGGTGCAGATAAGAGTACTTTTGGTGGAACCTGAGTGGCCGGGTCCTCCACTCAGGTGTGGCAGCATGCAGCTAAGGAGAGGATGCCAATTGGGCAGAGAGAGAAAGGAACCAGCCAGGGATGGAGGCAAAAATCTAAAAAGACTTGCCAGCGGAGCTCGAAGAACGGTTGAAAGACCACCAACACACAGCATGAACGTGCTCTGAAGAACAATCGGCTGGTACATGGCATCACTCACCTTGGACACGAGGTGTCCAAAAGCACCTCATGTTCTATCATACGTTTATTATTGCTGTAAATAATAATAAAAGCCTACGGCCACATTTTCATTCCACACTGAATGGTATGTAGCTTCTTGTTACTAGTTAGGGGTACGACAGAGAGCACAAGTGCCTGTACTACTTAGCCTAAGGTCTCGCCGAGGACTAGCACATTGCTGCACGTGAGCCAGGTTCAGGGGGACTGTTTTGCCGGTCCTGATCCATGCACGGAACTGTTTGCCTTTTTGCAAACCAAGTATGTGTTGGAAGCAATGAAAAACACTTAACGGGTAAGAGTTGTGCGGCCCCCCTGCTGTCCCAATAAGAGAAGTGGTGAGCCCTGAATTAACCAATAGTCCAGCCGCCACTAGACTTGCAATCATATGGAATAATAGAGGATAGAGATGGGGATCAGCGCTGGTCAAGGGGCCGGATTGTACCGGATTCGACATCTGGCAAACTAGGTCTCCCTGAATCTTGGATCCAGGAAAACAATGCACGCCCCCTTCAGGAGTTTTAATATTTTTAATTTGTTTTTGTTGCTGAAGCCGCGATTCCAACGTAGGCCTTTGGGATGAATGTCGAAGAGACTTACCCGCTACAGCGTCTGTTCAGGATGAATGTGAAATGCTTGTTCGGATTGCACTCTGCAGAAAATATTTAAGCAAGCTTTGTACGTTTAAAAGGTATGCATCTTTTATATTTTGCTTGAATCATCATAGAAACACTCCTCTCCTGGGTTATTTTCCAGGGAAATGTTTATTTATGAGGAGCTTTGAAAAATCTCACGCGTTTACCAACTACCAAAGCTCTCCAACCCTTAAGAGTTTCCATTTCCAGCATTGATCCTGAGAAACGACCAAACAAGAATCAAGATCAGTCAAGGGTATAAAACACATTTTCCCACAATGCTTTGGACTAGAACAATCTAAATCTGAAAATGAGATAAACCTATTTTCTCTTCTTGCTTCAATTTCTTCTGCGGGAGGGCCTCGGATTCGATAATCATGTATTTGATATTTTGGAGATGTACATCCAGCAAACCTCGCCAACAAAAAAAAAAAAAAAAACACACACACACACATGGCAATCTATGCCCTGCAGCTGTTTCAAGTCGCTGCAGCCTTCGCCCAAAATAAGGATGGCTATAAAACGGTGTAGCCAGAGAAAGCTGCATGAGGAACTTTCAACAGTTGTCATTTGGTGGGATTCTCTGGACAAGTTAGTAGTGACTTCTAATTTAAAAACAGGGTGTGCCACATCACAAGTCAACCACATCGTCCACGTGGTTGCGCATTCAGCTTTTCTGCGGAGCAGGTCCGCTGTTTCTGCTTAGTTTGGTGCGTAGTGTGCATAACATTTAATTTTGTTTTCAAATTGCATGTTACGGAGTAGGGACCTTAAACAACACATTATGTGGCCTGTGTTCCAATACGCGACCCTGCATCTCAGCAAGCAACTTGCTAACAGGATTGTGTTCTCACTATAATGGATCTGAATAAAATAAAACTAACAGCAGACCTCCACTCTGTCCGGTTATCGATTGTCCAGCAAGGAACGCACTGAACACCAACCTCGGGGTATGCCAACCGCAGTGATCAGTTTCTGAGATCAGAAGTGCTCGAACGAAAAATAATATCAGTTTACATGTTCGGGCACTTGACTTTGAGTGGGGAGCCGCCATGAGAGCAGGGTGCAAACCCATGGACCAGTGCTCCACTATTATTTTTCAAAAACCTGTAAGTTGTCTTTGCACCACAGAAGAAGAACGTGTTCAAAGCCCAAAGTAGCAAGCACATTGCTGCCTGGGTTCGGTAGCATAGAGGCAGCCTCCATGCAGCAGATAGATGCCAGGTACATGTCATCAGCACCCTAAATGCATGCATGTTCATAACCAATTGGAACAGTGCATTTTAAAAGGAGTGGATTTACTGTGTAGAGTTCAAATGGATGTTTCTTGCCTACTCTGGATGCAAAACCAAGTGTCCCTGATTATTGAAGCGCTCAGTGTTGATTACTCTGCCCAATACAGTTCTTAATTAAATGCAAATACTTACCAATGGTGAACGAAATACTGCAGCTAAATGTTAATGAAAGTTCTTGTTTAGTAGACATACAAGGCGATCACTGGAATAGTCTGCGTCTGTGGTGTGTGACCCTCCCAAGTGTCTTTGCCCTTTAAGGAAATGTGTCCCTCCCCTGTGTATTGACCTTTTAATGCGGGCCATGGCCCAAGCTAATAAAAAGGAGCCCCTGCAGGCACGTGCATCAGAACGACTGCAGACTCCCCAAGAGGAACGACGGAGTCAGTCTCCCATTTATGTCTTCAAGACCACACCGTGTGAGCACGGGCCCGCAGGCCATGATGCCGTGGGATCTTTGTGCCAGTAGGGTGGCAGAGGTCCGCATGGTCACGGGTACGGCTCGCCCTGCCCCCACCCCAGACGGTGCTGATGCTCTGGACGTCCATAGTAGGCCCCCTACACAACGTGTATTGTCATCTGGGATACGTTATATAGCTTGGACTATATGAATGAATGTTTGCGTGCATGCATTGACAAGGTGCGAGAAAAAGCAGGTAGATTATATGGGAAAGTAGCCAAGTGTCCTGTACATGTTTGCAAAGAACCATTTCCTATTTCTACAGATATTCGGGGCATTGCTGCCTGCTTTTCTTGGCATGGATTCCCTAATATTGGCTGCTTGGTTACTTTATGTTCACGTTTCAGATCTGCGGAAAATGCTAGAAAACTGAGAATAATTAGAAACACTGTTGGTGGAGCCAACCAGGAAATGTTACTTCAAAAGATGGTCTAGAATGTGAGACTGTTATCTGTATCCGAGCGCGAGTAAGGGAGAATGTGGTACACTATAGCCTGGTTACACTACTGGACTTGTGGTGGTCCAGGGCGGTGCGTTAAGGGGCCAGGGTCGCCATCTGCACTCAACTGTTCCTGGAGTGAATCACCCTCTTCTCCCATGTGATTTCTTTCCCTCCATCCTGTACCTCTTAACAGGTCTATTCCCCTAGTACTCACCCCAAAATCACTCACTTATCAAGCCATCCATCCACACATTCATTCTTTCTCACATCGTCACATTCTCATTAAGCCACCGATCCTCACAACCATTTATCCTTTCTGTGACAAAGGCTTTGTCCTTAATCCAAGGACTTCTAGTGGTGACCAAGGGATCTGCGTACCTCCCAGAGATGGTGGATAATGGTATCTGGAGCAGCAGTACATGGAGGATGTCATGGTTAATCCCACATAGTCCTCTCACTCGGGTGGAGACAAACATATGTCGATCAAAATGATTAGTAGCCTTTTAGGGCATGGTCCATGGACCTGAACCATGCACGGGGAACTCAACACGTCCCCTCCTCCGGTGAGTACAGTGGTCAACCTCCCCAAATTATAATAACACAGAAGCACTTGCAACACTTATCACGTGTCCCACCCCAGTCACAGTCCGCCAAGGCATATGTATGGACTTGCACCAAGGAAGTCAAGCCGGCGGACTTGCTATTTAAAGTAGCAGTTTAGCCTCTTCATGGATTTCAGACCAGGGCATGTGCTACACCTGAGGGAGGAAAGCAACGTAACAGTAACCAGTCACATGCCTGCAGAAATACGGATACACGTCCCAGTATCTATACCCAGACCAGTCTCAGAGGAGGAGTACAAAAAGAACATCCCAGCAAGGGGAAGTGTGGGTGTCGGGAGACAATGGCTATGGCAGCAGTTTGGAGAGATAGGCAGAGGCTGGAGACGAGAGGAGGCATAACAATCATCAGGAGGGGATAGGTGGAAATCGTCAGGCGATGTAAGTCATCAATAGCTGCAAGGCACCAGAAGGTGTTGGTTGGAAGTCTTCAAGAGATAGATGGTTGGTTGGAGTCGTCTGGAAGTGCTAGGCAAAGTGCAGGCTTGAAAGGTGGCAGCTAAAAAGTGAATAAAGAAACGAGAGGGCATGCACAACCAAGGCTGGGGGTAGTGGGAGACCCCAACTCAAATGGACCAAAAACCAGGAGGATCAGAACCACCTGTGGAGGACCACAGAGGGTGTGGAGAGCGCACAGCCAAGGCTGAGGGTAGTGGGAGACCCCAACTCAAATGGGCCAAAACCATGAGGATCAGAACCTGTGGAGGAGCACAGAGAGTGTGGAGAGTGCACAACCAAGGCTGAGGATAGTGGGAGACCTCAACTCAAATGGGCCAATACCATGAGGATCAGAACCTGTGGAGGAGCACAGAGGGTGTGGAGAGTGCACAACCAAGGCTGAGGGTAGTGGGAGACCCCAACTCAAATGGGCCAAAACCATGAGGATCAGAACCTGTGGAGGAGCACAGAGGGTGTGGAGAGTGCACAACCAAGGCTGGGGGTAGTGGGAGACCTCAACTCAAATGGGCCAAAACCATGAGGATCAGAACCTGTGAAGGAGCACAGAGGGTGTGGAGAGTGCACAACCAAGGCTGAGGGTAGTGGTAGACCTCAACTCAAATGGGCCAAAACCATGAGGATCAGAACCTGTGGAGGAGCACAGAGGGTGTGGAGAGGGAAATCTCAGGACCCTCGGTGAGGGAGGTGATAAGGACATCTTAGGCACACCTCTAGAAACTGAGGCAGGCAAACCCAGTTTACTCCATTTTAAAGTTATGGGGAAGCACCAGTTGCATCTAAAGCTGGTGGCAAAGACAGAATGGAGTCTACGAGAACTACAAGGAAGGAAGGTGGTCATATCCCATCATCAATAAGGAACACAACCATAGGAATCACTGAGTGAGAACCTTAGACTGGGTGATGGGGGTGTGCCCCTGAAACCTTGTGATCTTTTTAAGGAAACCCCCCAAACTGTTGGAACTTTTTGAAATAGACGGTGCTCACCCCACACTTTATGTTTTGAGTTTGGCCCAGGAGTGGACCTTTTTCTTTTTAATACTTCTCCTTTTTACAAGAGACTGTTTGAGTCTTTGTGGACCTAGCTTGGCCATATGACAGCCCCTACATGCTTAGTCATTAACATCATCCTTGTGAATTTATCCATTCACATATCCTCACACCATCTGATGCCTGTAAACATTCATTCATCCATCTTTAAGGTCTTTTGCTCATTACTCCAGCACCATACTCTTATTCGCTCATCTATCCTCCTAATCATTTGCATATCTGCTCATTCATTCGTCAATCAATGCCCACATTTGTATTTATTCATTCACACAACCCTCCTTCACTCTAATTTCCTCCAGGTGTGTCTTTGTGCAGCAACTCATACAATGTTTTCACCACACAACAGTCAATGGCTTATCAATGCTTTTGAAAATAAGGATTTCACACCCCAAGCACTGACTATTCAAAAACGTCATCTTTGTGTTTAGTGTAGAACTTGTTGACTTCAATTTGGATCTCAGTGCCATCACCAAATTAGGTCTCAACAAATAATTGCGATTGAATGGTTTAATGTATTAGACTTGACAAGTATTTTATACTAACATTAATTCATCTATTTTATTGTTGTTATACTGTTTATGTATTATGTAATTTTATAATGTTTTTTGATGATTATTAAAATATGAAAATATGAATCTGTTATGATTGGGCCACTATTCCTTTCCACCTCTATTCCTATAAATTGGGTACTTAAATTAATATAGTACTCCTCCATGTGAACTTCCCCCTTCGGGGTTTTTGTTGTCTTATTGTTGCTCCCCAGTTCCATGGTTTAGGGGATACCCATCTTGTTTGTTGTTTTATTAGTGCTACTGTGTGTGGCATGGGCTATTTGAAAGGTTGATTTGAAGTTTGAGACAAGGCGTAGGGTATTCACCCGCTTTGCCGGACACAGTGTCCCTTTTCTTACATTGTAGATCCTTTTTCCTTCATCTTGGCTGCAGATTTCACATAAATAATTCTTGTGCGATTCTTTGATCATGGCAGCTGCTGATGTGGTTTCATTTAGTGAAGAACAGTTGGCTGATGTCATTAATGTTCCATCATTTTTTGACAATATTGAGGGGACTATTGGCCTTAACGATGGTTCTATGATTACTAGTGACAGTATTATCAAATTAAAAAAGAAAAAATTTCGAACAGAGATGCATAGTCACTTGTTGACAGAATATTTAAAAAAGAATATCATCCCTCAGGGTCTCTTGGTTAGAAATGAGCCATGTTTATTCATAGATGATGAAGAATATAAAACACTGTTCTCAGGAGTCGCGACTAAATGTAGCCGCGACTGGATGTTGCTGACAATAAACACTGCCCTCAAAAAAAGTTCCATCATTGGGGATGAAATAGATAAAGCAGAAACAACATTTGCTCTCGATACCACCATCATCAATATAAAGGAGAAATTGTAGCTTATAGAAAAGCATACCAAAGACTTTGTTAAAATCACTACTAGTAAAAAGATGGACAAATTAAAAAAGGACATTTTAGCCTTTTCCAAGGAGGCGGCCTATCCCTACCTGTCCTCAGATTATCAGGGCCCAGGACATTGGCGAGATTCAAATAACTCTCAACACGGTACTATCTATTCTCATAAGAGAGTTACTTTTTCGGATACATCATCCGATGGTAGTGGATCATATCCCACTAAAAATTCACGAGGTAACAGGGACAGAGGTAGGAATTGGAATAGAGGATATAACCGAGGCCGAGGACGGCCTCATTGGCATTACCAAAACTATACTCGCCAGGCGGATTTTGTCCCTCAAGGGCCACATACCCCCTTTCCTCCTCCTAATCTCCCTTTTCCGCCAACGGAACAAGGGGTTCCCCCATTACAAAATTATTTCGAAACCAGGAGAAGGGCGTACCGCAGGTAGCCCTACCATCAGCAGTATACAATATTTCGAAGAGACAACTCAGTGAACAAGAGACCCGAATTTTGGAGAAGGGTCTCTCGTTTGTTCCTATGAGAAATCCCTCCAAAATGGAGGTTGAGATAGAATTGCGCAGTCTATTTCGTAAAATACGATTGCGGGATTTTTTTGGGAATCAGGCCCAGGATAACGATGATGATGGCCTTCATACTACTTTGAAATGCAAATCCACTTTTACCCCTACTTTACAAATGGTCTCTGATGAGACAGCGGTATTTGAAAAGGCGGTCCTCAAAGATTTCAACTCCTGCTATAATACACTTAATAACTATAGCAGAGGCTCTTGTTTCAATTTTGGCAGACAAGATTGGGCCAGCCTTCAAAAACTTAAGTCTGATACCTCCATAATCATAAAGCAAGCAGATAAGGGCGGTGGAGTGGTTATTATGGATTCTGTCCAATATGACAATGAAATTGTGCGTCAGCTAGATAACCCAGAGATATATAGGAAACTTCAGGGTGACCCTACAGAGAGCATCAGAGCCCAAATTTTAGCAATTGCTCAACGAGCATTGGAAGGTGGAGCTATTAATGATAAGGAGTTCCTTTTCCTTACTATTAAGGGAACCAGGACTCCTCTCATCTATGTACTTCCTAAGATACATAAGGACTTACACAATCCGCCGGGACGCCCCATTGTTTCATTGTGTGGCTCCATATTAGAACCAATTGGCCAATTTCTAGATTATTTTTTGAAGCCACTGGCGGCTTCCACTGAAACATATCTTGCTGACACCACTGACGCCATTAAGCACCTAGAGGGTTTTCCTTTTAACCCTGAGATTGACGTACTTATGACTTTAGATGTTGAGTCACTATATTCCAATATACCACAAATGGAATCTTTAAAAGTAATGAAGGATTTTTTGGACTTGCGGTCAGGTATTCAATTAGTTCCAACTGAAATACTAATAGATTTGCTCGAGGTAGCTCTCTCACGCAACTATTTTCATTTTAAGTCTTCTTACTATTTACAAGTGAAAGGAACAGCGATGGGGGCAGCTTTTGCCCCCAATTACGCCACACTCTTCATGTGGAACTTTGAAAGTAGGGTTATTTTGTCAGACACTAATCCCTTTAGAGATGCCATCAAATTGTATAAACGCTACATTGATGATATAATTATAATCTGGGACAAAACAAAGGCAGACCATCTTCTATTCCTCCCATGGCTTAATGCTATGGATATGAATCTTAAATTTACTATGTCAGCAAATAGCACTTCCTTGCCATTCTTGGACTTGCTAATCAAGAATTCAGAGGGTCACATCATTGTTGATTTGTATCGCAAAGAAACTGACCGGAACACTATTTTAAGATTCGATAGTTTCCACCCTGAATCGTTGCGTAAGAGCATTCCTTATAGTCAGTTTCTTAGGGCTAGACGCAATTGTACGAAAGTTGAAGACTATAAGACCCAGGCAAACATTATCGAAGACAGATTGCAGCAGCGAGGTTACCCTAAACATATACTTCGACAATCTCGAAAAAGAGCTAGATATCAACATCGTGATATTCTCCTCGAGAAACACTCTCGGAAAGATATCACTAAAGAGCGGCTAGTGTGCGCCATGACTTTCAACACTTTTCACCATAAGATTAAACAAAGTATTATGAAGCATTGGCATCTGCTCCAACTTAATAATCCAGAACTGGCAAAACCTATTTTT
The DNA here is from genome assembly GCF_040938575.1 of Ambystoma mexicanum. Taxonomy (NCBI): domain Eukaryota; kingdom Metazoa; phylum Chordata; class Amphibia; order Caudata; family Ambystomatidae; genus Ambystoma; species Ambystoma mexicanum. The sequence continues at coordinate 319,275,558 of NC_090935.1, forward strand.
GCATTCAAGAAAGGTAAGAACCTTAAAAATTGGCTTATTAAAGCTGACAGGTCTAGCATTGGACCTAAATTGAACACGGTGACAGGATTGTGGGGCGCTAAGCCCATCCAAGGTCACTTTCCATGTGGTTTCTGTAACCAATGTGCTTCTTCTATCACTGGAACTTCTGTAGTGATTAGCGGAAAGAATTAGAATCTTAATCATCACACTACGTGTAACACTAAAAATGTTATTTACGTAATATTTTGCCCCTGTGCTCAAACGTATATTGGCAGAACATCTAGGCCTATTAAAACCAGAATTGGCGAACACAAATCTAAAATTCGAAATAAAATCGTGTCTGCCCCACTAGTTTCTCATTTTCTTGAAAATAATCATGACCCGAATAGCTTGAAATGGTGCGTGTTGGAAAAAGTCTATGGTACTGACGCCAACAATACAGCAGCCCGCTTGGCGCAAAGAGAACAATGGTGGATGTACAACACCACTAGTTATGAAACAGGACTTAATCGCCAAGAAGAATGGCTCCATTGTACACCATAAAAATAAAATTATAGGCTTTTCTTCGAGCATTCCATTTTACATAAACCAATTCGTGTTCTTCGGTTCTCTCTATACTGAGTGGCAGCAAGATTTTTCTTTAAACATTTATTTGTTTGGCTCGCCGCTGCACTGTACGTTTTTTTATGCTTTTTTTACATCCCGGCTCACGAGTAGTGATTTTTTAGCATTTACGGGACCAGGGTCTTCCATAGGTAGCCCCTTTGGTACTCTCTTGCCCTTTTTCGTGCATGCGACACTTGCGGGTAAGCAATTGTTCTCTTTACCTTTGCAAGGTGAATTTTGTCCTTCTTTAGTATCGACGGGACATGGGGCCCATATATGTAGTCCCATTTCTATCTTCACTCTCGTTTGTATTTACAAACTTATATACGTAGTCCTACTTTTATTTCCATTCCCGCGTGTATTTATAAACTTAGCCGCGGTTTCAACGTCTGCTTGCGTGCCTTTGCTTCGGCTATCGCAGGAGACGATCGGGGAGGCTGTGTGAGGTGAGGCCTTCGTCATTAATAGATGGGTTTGAAATGCGTCCACATGAGGTTGGGAGTTGCGTCTACAGTATCTTTTAGCCTCTCTCTCCGATGGGCTTCCACAGTTAAAAATGGTGTGAATGGCTAATATGGATTTGGCCATGCAAGTGGCTGTTGTTTTATCCAAGCAGCCATCCTTCTCTTCCATTAACATCCCAAACCTTAGAGGTTCGGGGCTGCCTACTGGATAGAGTCTCTCTACTTTTGATGTTTTCGGTTTCAAATGTAAATGCACTTATACGATGTGCATCTAATTATTTGTAAGTTTAGTTCCGCACACTACCAAAATGTAAAAAATGTGTCTTTATGTTTTTTCATTTAGGGTTTTCAACCCAAGGTTTGCACCCTTTTGGACTTTTCTCGTGGCACGACATAACATCGTCCAAGACGCTTATGTTTGGAATGTCGTCTATTCTATCTACATTTTAGTCCACTGGCGAGATGACCAGATTGTGAAAAATTGAATACTTTAAGGTTAGTGACAGAAGGAAATTTAGTGTTCTACTCCCTGTGGAGACAGGGGACATTGTGTGTCAGCATTGGAAGTTTGAGATAATCTTGTGATATCTCATAAGCTTCATATCTTTGTTTCTTCAGATGTAAATTCAATTTCATCTTCAGTCCTGCTTGGGTGGCGGATTCGAAATAATTATACAATTTTCGGCACCATACGTGGACTTATTTAGGTGAATATATATCCCTAGGTCTTTTTAATGGCTAGAGGTGGCAGGTATTAGGAGGCTCTTTCATTTCATGCTTTATTCTAACATATGTATTTGTGTTTTTTTCTTATATGTTTGTTTCAACGTGATTCACCAAGGGTTAAGGCTTCTAACAGACTTCAAGATCTACAATCAAGTCTTTTGAATTGTTTAAAGCTTTACCTGTGAAAACTACTGTGTCATTGCTAAAAGTTTAGCACCAATATTTACAGCATATCGTGCGCCCTGAAGAAGGCGACTACTGGTTCACTTAATTGAGCCAGATAGGTTGATTTCGCCGAAACTGTAATGACATTTGAATATCATGTATGTACAGTAGGCACTTAGCACTTTTTTTGTACTTAGCACTTTATTCCATTGGCAGCAATTTCCTTTCCAACAGCATCTTTATCATTCAAATGAAATTTAAAAAACATGAGACAACGATGCTTTATCTGGATTAGGCACTCATTACCCTTTTGCACCTAGCACTTTATTCCATTGGCAGTAATTTCCTGTTTTATAGCATCCTTATCATTCGAATGAAATTCAAAAATATGAAGATAGTGATGCTTTACCCTGATTAATACTGGGTCATGAATTGTGGTAATTAAATTGCGATTGAATGGTTTAATGTATTAGACTTGACAAGTATTTTATACTAACATTAATTCATCTATTTTATTGTTGTTATACTGTTTATGTATTATGTAATTTTATAATGTTTTTTGATGATTATTAAAATATGAAAATATGAATCTGTTATGATTGGGCCACTATTCCTTTCCACCTCTATTCCTATAAATTGGGTACTTAAATTAATATAGTACTCCTCCATGTGAACTTCCCCCTTCGGGGTTTTTGTTGCCTCAACAAATAATGTGCCAAGTTTAAGTTTGGACCTTTCAAAACCCTACAAGTTGAATATGCCATTTTGAAATGCCACAGCACTGTCAGACAGCAATCCGTTAATGTTGTTTGCTTCTCCAAACATTGTACTCAGGGTGATTTTTCCTTGGAGGTGTGGATTAACAGCTTGCAAGGAACCTAGTCGTGTCCGTTGAGGATGTAAAGGTAACCGCAAATACGCACGACGTTGTGGTTGTGCTCAAAGCTGTGCGGCATCTTTCAAGTTGAAGAGATGCTGGAGAACCACAAGATCCAGCATGGGTGAGCAAGGGTGGGATAATACTCTAGGAGCACATGGATATGCTACAGCTTGCTGGTAGAAACTGCCTTCTATCAGGGTAGTCAAGAGTGCCCCTACCACCCACCCCATTTGGAATGCAGATGTCATTATTCAAACCCTCACACTGCCCTGATAATGTACACAGAATATAACGTGTAGGATCATTCAAACCCGCGTGCCCTGGTGGATGTGATCAAAACCAGGGTGTTGCTTCTAAAATTGCCTATTTGCATGGGGGAGGGAACGGATAACCAATGGCTGGACACGCTTCAGCCATGGCACAAAGCTGCTGTGGGATGGGTATGACGTAATGCAGTAGGCAAACCGGGCACTTACAGTAGGGTGGTCTCCGGAACAAAAAAGAGTCGGCATGCCCACAGAACATTGTTAAAAAGGGTAGACACATCAGATGAGCAAGGCAGAAAAAAAGGAGGTTTGTTTGCAAAAATACGTTTCTAACACCACAGGCTAAATCAAATCCTACCTCATAACCGGAATGGATCTTAAACAAAATAAAAAATAAAATCGATAAAATACTGGTCAAACAATCAATATGCATTGACTGTTTTATACGAATAAGACAACCAGTGATCAAGTGTGCGAAAAGAAGTTGTGGAACTATGTTGCTTGCTGGCCCACCCCCATTCCCCTCAAAATCCACCGCCACACCTCCTCCCAAGAGCAAAACAAACCCCAAAACAAACATGCTTGCTATGCTATATGTGCAACTTTCAACTTCTTCCTACACCTTTTTCTTTTTAAACAAAATCATTCCGTACAGTTTATTTTTAAAATAAAAGTATAGGAACGGTAAAAGTTAATTAAAAAGGTAGAGCATCGCGCCCGCCCACTTCGATCACTTCTATGGGTATGTGGGCACTGCGCTGTGTGGGGGCAGAGCTGTAGACGTCCTGTTAGGAACCGCGCTGTTCACGATGGGGTGTCCTGTGCATAGAGCACTTTGCTTGCACACACTACAGTGGAGTAACTTTACTGAAAATGTCTGGCGGGGCAGCGGGGGGGGGGGGGGGGGGCATGGCATCTAAATGAAAGGGGCCCATGCCAAATGAGTGGAACAAAATGGTGGTGCCACAAAAGTTGGGGGGGGGGACAAACCCCCTTGTCCCCACTAAAATTTTGCCCATCAGCACAGACATCGTTAGCATTTTAAATGAAAACATAGTTCAAATGACATTTGTAAAACTAAGGGTTCCTGGGTGGAGAGAATCAAACCCTCACCTCTTGGGGCTGCTTCCCATGAAAGTGCTCTGATCTTTGGTCCACCAATGTTCCAAAATCAAGGCATACCTCCGCCCATATGGAAACTGTTACAACAGGCTGCCCATATGCAATGTGGGTAGAGAGTGCGCAGGTGCTCTTTTGAATGAAAATGGGACACCTAGTGGTGAAATCACAGATGGAGTCTCACACACGTTTCAACCGCATCACGCGAAGATTTTAGCAGTAAATAGGCTCAACGTGGAGGTGAGAGAAAAAAAATGTTGCTCTCAAGTTCAGTAGCTTTGTGGTTTACTAAATTGAGCACAGGGCTCTCCATATTTTTCGAAGGCACTCTTGATCAACTTGGGCAAGTAGAACGTCAGCAGTAGCATCTGCCAGCAGCTGAACTTACCCCTTCCCTTGCGACATGAGAAAAACAAGCGAATCTGCCAACGCGAGAAAAAATACTATGAATATAGAGGTTTGTCCTTTTTTTTAGATCATTGCCTGGGCAGCGCCCCAACTTGAAGTGGCTGCAAGGAGCTTTTCAGAGAGAATGTGCTGTAGCGGTGGCAAGAGCCAGTGTGGAGGAGAGACACCAGGCTGCAAGGGGGAGGGAACGGTGCCAACGTGGTACTGAGAGATTAGCCCACAGAATAGTGTGCAGTTTCTTCTCACATGTTTACATTACATCACATCAGATAGTTACAATTGGAGGCACAGGCCGTGAAACCCATATGCCCAGAATTGCACAATGTTTTGTCAGGTGGCCTCCCAAATGTGTATCTCACAACATGAAGAACAACAAAACAGTATGGAAAGGCTCTACACTTCTGCCTAAAGGAAGTGATGCGGAAGTGTTTGCCACCTGTCAACAAAGTAAAACAGCTTTTCTTTAGATTTGAATACAGCTCCATTTAGATCTCTTTAAATCCCTCACGTCTCTTCAAATATATTGAGAACTACTGATAATATCGATTATATTTTAAGTATATATATGGTTTACTGCTGACGGATGTCCCGCTTCCGGGTCACCTTCGTGGGACACAGTTGCTGGGATCACCCAGATACGCTGACAGGCTGTGGACACGCAGCGGACCAGAAGGGGCACTCTCTGATATCTGGATAACTAGCTATTATTACAGTGCTGGGGGCACCCAACAGCATACCATACACCTCGGCTCAATGGGCGCACCGGCCGGGGTGGAATCCAGGCCATGGTCACACGCCTGTCAGAGACTCACAAAGGACACAGACAAGAGTTGCTGCTAACTGGGTCTCCACTGCAGTGCCCTCATGTGCCTGCAATGGCCCCTTTTATTAACATGTATGTCAAGGTCATGACTCGTTTCCTCCCATGCACAAACACGCCCCCAGCTAAGGGGCAACACATTACACTCCTCCTTTATTATAACAAAACCAAAACAAACATTATCAATGGCCCTGTGACCGAGCCTGCAACTTTGGTGCTTTCCAGTCCACACACCCGTACTAAACCACGGCAACCCAAAACAAACTTTTAGCACAGTAAACATGAGTTCTTCCCAGGCCGAGCGACAGCTCGAGGCAGGCGGCCGCACTCTATATTCCTGGATCAAACTGTCCATCCTTTGCCACGGCCACACCTGGCCACTTGTACTGCCACAGGACAAGAGGAATACATCCTCTCCCTTATCCTTTGCGTACTCATACTGCCGCTGCTGATTTTCTGCCACCTGGACCACTGCGGCTCTGGGCGGTTTCCTCCCCGTAGTTTGTCTCTTTTCCTCCTTGGACGCTGGCCTCACTGTGCTGGCCGGCACCGGGGCTAGGCACACCCTTGCAAAATGACCCTCTTTTCCACATCTCCGACAAGTGTGTGCTTTAGCTGGGCACTCATTTGCATGAGGCAAGCCCCATCTGCACCAAGGACACATGGAGCCCATTTCTTTCCATGGCCACTCCCCTCTTCTGGTTGGTTTACCTCCTTGTCATTTGCCCACGGCACACACATCCTCCAGCTTCACCCGTTGCAAGGGCTCTTCCTGTTTGAAGTACTACCTAGAGCTGTCCATGACCGATGCACACACTTCCGCCAGCTCCTGGGTAGGGCCCAGTACTAGGATTCTGAACAGACTTCGCTCTGGCTCCCTAAGAACCTGCTTGCGCAGCTTGGTAGAGCTACAGCCATATATTATCTGGGCTCTAACCTCGTCCTCCTCGAAATTGCCCAGAGCACAGGACAGTGCGATGTTGCGGAGCTTGCCATGAAAAGCGTCCAGGCTCTCCCCTTCCTCTTGCATCGTACACCGCATCCTGAACCGTTCATAGTTCCGATTGACCATGGGCATGAAGTACTCATTCAGTGCAGCAATGGCTGCTGCATATGTTTGGTCTCTAGGCCGCAAGGTCTTAAACAGTCTCTGGACAGCTGGACCAGCCGAATACAGGAGGGTTGGCCATTTAGCCCTTTCCTTCATCTCTGCCGCCACAAAGTATAGCTCAAGGTTTTCCACCCACGCCATTCAACAAGGTGCCAAACTGGCAGTGCTTCCACCACATTGAATATATGCAGAGGTGCCAGCTGTCCATTTTGCCTATACGCCCCTTGGGCGTCATTTTCTTCATCACCCATGATGGGCACTTTATGAAGCACAGTTTGTTGCACCCACTGATAGGCCCCTGGCATGGGTCAACACGTCGTCACACAGTGCGCACAAGCACTCCTTGGGGAGCCGCTACCCTTACGGGTTCTTAGGTGCCCCACTGTTTATCACTTGCTTATGCCCATGTCACACCCTGTTGCCCCGAACCTGTGCCGGTATTGGCATCTTCCCCTTTGGGTCTGCTCCTGTTGGGGTTATCCAGGCTGTCCTTATAAGTCTGCACCTTGATGAGACCGGGAGGGATATGATGCTTCACGTGACCTTCGCATGTATGTCTGGTACTGGAACTGCAGGCTTCCAGCCACGTGTGGTGCAGGTTTCGTCCCCTTCCCATTAGCATTTATTCTTGTTGGGGGCCATCAGGGCTGCCTGGATGCTCCTCCCCTTTGATGCTATGAGGGGAGAACGGGGCACCGTGGCTCCTCCTCGCTGCCCTGTCTTAATACAGTAGTGTGGACTGGGGGATGGGCACGCCCCCCACAGCCTCACCTTGTCTTGTCCTGGTGGGCGGGGAGAATGCAGTCCCCTGTTGCTCCTCCTTCGGCCTCGCTATGCCCCTCACTCCAGGGGCTACCTGCAGCTGCTGGCTGTGCCGCCACACACACGCTGTATGACCTCGGTTTATTTTTATTTATGTTTCTCTTCACCGCAGCGGCTGCATGAGGACTTGCAGTTCCTTCCCGCTTCCTCCAACTCCGTCCCTCCCTCGGGAGACCGCAGGGAGTCACCAGACGAGCTGCCACGCTCTGCACAATCACCGGCGTGGGCCCGGCATCCATCCATGCCACACCCACTATCGTTGTGTGGCCGATGCCGCTCGCTCCACTCCCTCGCCAGGCACCAAAACAGCCTCTCGGTAGCCCGTGCTACATGACAGCACGGGGGCCCTGGACCGCACCGTTCCATTCTGTGATGTCCCACTCCCGGGTCACTGGAGCGGGACACAGTTGCTGGGATCACCCAGATATGCTGACAGGCTGCAGACACGCAGCAGAGCGGACAAGAGGGGGCACCCTCTGATATATGGATCACCAGATATTATTAGAGTGCTGGGGGCACCCAGCAGCACACAGACCTCGGCGGGCACACGGCCGGGGTTGAATCCAGGTTGTGGGCATACGGCAGTCCGGCACTCACAAAGGACACAGAGACATGAGTTGCCGCTAACTGGGTCTCCACTGCAGTGCCCTCACGTGCCTGCAGTGACCCCTTTTATTAACATGTATGAGGTCATGACTCGTTTCCAGCCATGAACAAACACGCCCCCAGTTAAAGGGGCAACACATTACACTGACTATCAATAGCCACAGACTAGAATAGAAAATACATTGGTAACACTTCTTTAATGTTCTCCTTTGGTCGTATTTGTTGTTATGTGTGCTTTCCTCACTCTATTTTTTCATAATGGATTATATAGGAGACCATCATCAAATAGTTTCCAAAATGCTCCCGCCTCCCTCTTTAATATCACGGCCTTTGCCTACAACCTGGTCTTCATAGACCCAAGAGAATCCGAGCTCCCTGCCATCACTGGTGAATAGAATTGATGGCATCATTCGGGCATGGATGGCTACTCATGGCCTTTGCCTGAACGATGATAAAACGGAGCTCCTTATCTTGGGATCTGCATCTCTTCTTACCAGACTTGGCCCTAATTATCCATCATTCATCATCAATGGGAACTCTATTAAGGTCGCCAAAGAAGTAAAAACCTTTGGTTTTTACTTAGTTTCCACTCTAACATTTACTAAACAGGTAAACGCTCTAGCCTCTTCCACAGCATATACATGCAAATTAATTAGAGCCGGTAAACAGTTTGTCTCATCCAATAGTTGCATGATCCTAGCAAAAGCCCTTATTTTATCCAAACTCGATTGCTGCAACGCCCTATACATTGGTGCCAACAAATACATTAATAATGAAATACAGATACTCCAAAATAATGCCCTTCGAGCTGCTCTTAGTATCTCAAGGAAAGAACATATTTCTGAAACAAGAAAGAAATACAAGTGGCTATCCACATATGAGAAAATCCAACTAAAAACAGCATCCCTTATCCACAAATGCCTAAACAATAAAGCACCACGCTACCTGATAGAAAGAATCTCAAGAAAAACCTCTACCAGACCCACAAGACTAGTCAACTCCAAATGGCTTCAGGTGCCACGCTTTAAATTATCCACCACTGGAGGCACTAGCTTCCCAGTCAAAGCACCCCAACTGTGGAATTTACTACCTACCCCACTTAGACTGGACCAAACTGCCACTAAATTTAGGCAAAATATGATCAAATGGCTCACAGAAAATGACAACAAATGAACCTTCAGAATATGACTTCACCTGGAAATAACTGTTTATGTAACCTCTTGTATATAGACTGCTTACACATTCTGTACTTTTTACTGTGTGTACCTTATCACCACTACTTCTTAGTTTAGATGTTATTATACACCACTGTAACCTTGTAACTTGTGTACTAAGCTTCACGACTTCTTCCTGCGCCCTGATACCCTCGGGTCTGGCACGCATAATAAATAAATAAACAAACAAACCTCCCCGACAGTTCACTGCTCACTGGCGTAACAGGGGCCCCCGCAGCCCCCGCGGTGCGGGGGGGCCCGCGGTGTGGGGGGCCCCACCAGGGCCCCAGTAAAAAAAAAATATTTTTTTTTTTCTAAAAAAAAAAAGTTTCTTTTGAAATTCACTCTGCATTCATAAAGAACATTTCTGTAACAGAAATAATTTCTTTTTGAAGTCTGAGGGCCCCCGTGCCCCATGACATGGAAGACCCTAGGCTGGAGGCCTCCATGTCATGGGGGGGGAACCCTATGCCTTCAAAAAGAAATTGTTTGTTTTTGAAGCCACTCAGCCATCATAAAGAAATTATTTTGATTATGGTTCGGTCCTTAACTGAAATAATTTCTTAATGAAGTTATAGTGACTTAAAAAAGAAACAATGGGGCTCATTCTGACCATGCCGGTCCGGAAACAACGGTGCTGGTAAGCTTACAGGCACTGTTGTTTCCGGACCGGCATATTACAGGTCTGCCTGGTGGGGCTGCCGTGCCCGACAGGTCTGACCCTGCCAGGCACAGCAGCCACGGTAGGCAGACCTGTCATGGAAGCACCGGCACCGTTAACAATGGTGCAGGTGCTTCTGTGTCCCCATTCCCGTGGAGTCTGGGGTTTAACGAAATTACCGGCACCTGATTTCCCAGCCGCCGGACTTGAAATAGCACGGTGGCACCGGGAAGTCAGGCCATAGTAATTTTTTATGGGTCTGTCGGCAACCCGCCGGTAGCACCGGCACGGTTACCGCTGGACCCGTAATGAGCCCCAATTTCTTTTTTAAGTAATAGGGCCCCCCCTCAACTCCATGAGGTGTGCGTGTATGAGTCTATGGTGAAAGGGTGCACACTCAAATGTATAGCCGGCTGCCTGTGTGTGTATGGTGAAAGGGTGCACACTTAAATGTATGGGTGGCTGTGGGGGTGTGCCTGCATGGTGAAAGGGTGCACACATAAATGTATAGGTGGCTACCTGTGTGAGTGTATGGTGAAAGGGTGCACACTTAAATGTGTGGATGACTGGGTGTGTATAAGGTGAATGGTGTGTGTGCTTGTGTACAGGGGCACAAGAAAACCTTCATTTCGGGGGGCTAACCCTTCAAATGTTGGGAGAGGCGCTAACTTCACATGCGGTGGGGAGGGGGAAATTTATTTGTGTGGGCGCATCCAAATTATTTACGCATTTTAATGAGACTATTCTAGTGCAGATTCAATGTTACAAGCAGTTAACTCTCTCCTATAAGTCTCCTGTTCCCTCTCTACCCTTCCAATTACTCCCCTGGCATGCAAGTACTAAACCCACATCACGATTTCAATCGCCTAAACAATGTGGCATTTGAATGCAGGTACTAACAGTGAAATGCTTTACGTTGGTAATTGCTGGGTTCTTGTTAACAGCAAAAACCAGGTGCCGTTTAAAATCTGTGTCCTGTTCGGTCTGGCAACTGCTCTAAAGGTTAGCCAAGTTGAGTCAATATAGCCCAAAATGTCAGGGGGGGTAGTGCTGAAGCCCAGTCAACTCAATGGTGTTGCGCTACTACTTGTGTTTAATGCCTTGCTTACTCCTAGCCCTATTCTTCCTCGTCCCAGTACTTATATACGAGGCAGTACGTGTGTTTGAGGCACTCTGCCTCATACAAAAGTACTGGGAAGAGGTAGAGGTACATGGAGGTAATGCCTGATTTAGCTACCTGTAATCTTCATCACTCCTAGTCCCACTGTTCCTCATCCCAGTACTTACCTATGAGGCAAGGAGCCTCATACGAAAGCTCTGGGACAAGGAAGAGGGACGCAGAGGTAATTCTGGGCCAAGGAGCTGATTGTGGAGGTTGGGGTGGTGGGTGGGAGGGAGAGTGGATGTGTGGGGGGGCAGGATTGTGTGATAAATCATAATGGTTGTCCATGTCCAGGCTAAGCAGGCATGATATGTGGTATTAGTGGCTAGAGAGGCATTTTGATTTAGCCAGTCTAGTCATTCCTCAGTTTGGTATGACTTTCTTTTAACTGGACATTTCTGATAAAGTAGTCCTGCTAACTTTAATTACCTGGCTAGATTGGCATTTGGGTGCTGCCAGTCTAGCCATTTCTTACTGCGGCATTGTATATTTTTTGGGGCATCTGTGATAAAATGATATGATGTGATTCAAGTCATTTATAATGCGCCTGTACACAAGTGTACACAAGGGAGGGATGATAGAGGGAGGACAAGACAAACGATCTCACTAGGCCTTGTGTCATTGTGAGAACGAGAAGTGCAAGGGAAAAGGGAGCAGGGAAGTGCAAGTGAGAGGGGAGGGGAAAACAGGGCAGCAATGCTCTCAGTAAGTGCAGCCAGGGCAGAGCAGCTATTGGTTGTGCAAGGAGAACAATGGACTGCAGGGTTACAGTTACAGCCCCTAAGTGCATGGTAGGCCCGGAGGCAGTGCAAGGGTGACCAATCAAGAAAGAGCCTGGACTCAGAGAGACTCTGAGGGTAGCCAAGCAGCCAGTCAGTACAGCAGACAGGTAGGTCAGGTAGGTCAGCAGGGGGGAGAGAGAGCGAAAGCAGCAGAGAAGAGGAAAGCTTTTAGCTGCTTCCGAAACTTCGGGTTGTCCGCCTCAAGTTTGAGAGGGGCAGGGAGGCCATTCCAGTTGGAGGCACCAGCAGAGGAGAGAGGTCTACCCCCACTCTCTGCCTGGAGAAATGTCTAAGCCTTAGAGAGTTGGAGGTAGCTGAGTGAAGGGTTAGAGAAAGAAGGTATTTTGGAAGAGAGCATTGGATTTAGTGTTGGCACTGGCCCCAGAAAGCCTTGTGGGCAATGCAAAGGTTCTTGAACTTGATCCTTGCAGCCAGTGGAGAGATTTCAGGGCTGGAGAAATACAATCCCAGGGCTTGAGGCCAAGGCTAAGTCTTGCAGTCCTGTTCTGGATTATTTGCAGATGACGGAGACTAGAGGAAGACAGATTGAGAAAGTGGCTGTTGCAGTAGTCCAGCTTAGAGACAGTGAGCTTCTGGTGGAGAGTGAGAAAGGGAAGAGTCCCTTTGTGGAGGAGCAGCTGGCAGTGGGACTTCTTGGTGATGTCCGAGATGTTAGGAGAGAAAGAGAGTGTGGCGTTGAAGATGACACCAAGGTTTTTTGCCTCGCAGGAAGGCAAAGGAAGAGGGCCCAAGGTGGTCTGCTATAGTGAGAGAGGAAACACAGTGGCAAGGGTCCCAATGAGAAGGATCTCTGTCTTACTGGCATTAAGGCAGAGATTGTTGGAGGCGCACCAATCCTGAATCGTGGATAGACAGTCAGGAATGAGCAAGAGAGGAGAGGAGGATGAGGGGAGCCTGAAGGAAAGCTGAGTCATCCGCACAACACTGAAAGTTAGAGGATAAGGTAGAGATCAGGGAGGCCAAAGTGGCCAAGTAGAGGTTGAAAAACCAGCGTGAGAGGATAGAGCCCTGGGGAATGCCACAGGTAGAGAGAGGTGGCGGAGAGAATGGGACCACGATCGACCTGGGAGCGGAGTGGCGGTCCAAGTGGAAGTAGGTCAGTCACTCTAGGGTCTGATCTGTGATGCCCAGGTTCTCACAGAGTCGATTGATCAGGATGGCGATGTTGACCCTGTCGAAAGCAGAGGAAAGATGAAGGATGAGAATAGAAGGAATGCTGGAATCAAGGTTAGAGAGCAGCACAGGTGTTAAGGAGAGCAGTTTCCATGCCTCTGGCAGCTCTGAAGCCAGACTGATGGTCATGGAGACAACCAACAGATTCAGTGTGGAGAGTAAGCTGGGAGATGGCAAGCTTTTCCAAGAGTTTGCTCAGGAAAGGTGGAGATTGAGCGATAGTTTTCCAGCAGGTAGGATCAGCAGACTGCTTCTTGAGGAGTGGGTGCACAAGGGAGTGCTCAAAGGGAGAGGGGAACATTGCAGTGGCGAAAGAGTGATTACAGAAATCGGCCAAGGCTGGAGTGAGGGTGTCAATATGGGCTTTGATGGTTCTGGAGGAGCAGCGGAGCACCTGTTTGGACGACACTTTCATAGATCGGACTTGTCTAGAAACCTCGTCAGGTGTTGTCAGAGAGAAAGAGGAAAAGGGAGGAGGAGAGAAGAGATGGTCAAAATGGGCCGAGAGAGGAAGAGGACATAGAGGACAGGATGTCCTAAGATTTAGCAGAGAAATGAGAGGCCAGAGCTGTACAGAGGGCATGGGAGGGAACAGAAGAGGTATAGACCACAACAGGATTGACCAGTTGCTTGCAGATTTTAAAGAGTTTGGCCGTGTTGTTCGAGGCCATGGAGACACATGCTTTATTGTGTGCTCTCTTCTTGATGAGTGTTTTTGCTTTGACTGGCATTTTGCTGAAAACAGTCTAGGTATGTCTAAATGTGGCCTGGCATTCTGTACTATAATGTTATTACGTGTTTACACTGGTCTACATTGTGCAGCCAGTTGGAAGCATTAATGTTCCTGTGCACTGTTGGTGACTTGCATGTATTGGATTGTGTTACCCTACAAAACAATTGCAAACACTCTGGCTTTATAGCCAATTTATCTCAGAAAGTGTGCTGTATATTGCATTAAAACACATATTTATATCTTTTTCCTAGTGCAATGTGCGGCATACCCCTTCAGCAGCACGTTCATGCGTATTGTGCAAGCGTGACAGTCTAGGCCGGCCCAGAGTGTGGCGCAACCCGTGATTTGTTGCCGAGTTGGGGGGCCCCCTCAGCATGGCTCGCAGGGGGGCCCCCACATTTTGTGTTACGCCACTGACAGGACACAGATCAAATATGTGTACCGTGCCTCTGTGGTTAATGAAGGTTATACATGCCCCGAAGCAGTTACATGGGGACATACACAAAATAAGAAACGTTTAACGCGCTTGATATCTTCTGCATCCATGACATGATCTCCACTTGTATGTTGTCAGGTTTGGCATCGGATTCTTACTTAACAGGCCTGGTACATGGAAGAGATATCCCCGTTTAGGCCCATTGAAAAGGTCACGGATAACACAATGTGCCATTGCATACAAGCACCTCTGGCTGTGCGGAACCTAGCAGCGCTCAACCAATGTTGTAATTTGCCATTGTATTGTGTGTTAAAATATTTAAAAAGAGGGTTGCAAATGTAACTTTCTCACGACGCAGTTTAATATGGAGCCTTTAAGTCACCAGACGTTATAATTACAAACCCCGTTCTTTCTACCCTGGCTGCCGGTGACTGTGTGCACATCTGTTGCTGGGCACTGTGGGCACTGCGGGCGTTGTGGCTGGTAACCGGAGGAGTTGTTAGGTTCTCCCCTCGTTGGGAGCCGCGGCTTTGGGCACAGCTCCTCCTTCACACAGGTGAGCAATTATCCTCCAAACTAATGTACTACGCGCCTCCACTCTGCTCAATGAACTGGGATAACAGTATGAGGCCACATATAGTTCTATTAAGTCAATCCATTAAATTAAGGGGTAAATGAATGTTTTATCTTTCTGAATGCATTTAAATAAATAGAATTTCCAACATTCTAACAAAGGGCCATATTGAGCTAAAAACACTTTATCTGATTGCCCGGCCCCTCTACTGAACGGCGAAGGGAGCCTCGTCGATACTGTACACCGGATCTGTTAGGAAGTTTCTTTAAACCCTTCACCATCTGGAGTTCAAAGCCTCTCTCACCAATATGCCTTGTCTATGGCGTTCACCTACAGCGCTTCGAGACCATATGAATGGGAAAAGGCGCTATACAAATGACACATTACAGTACAGCCAGAACACTTCTAAGATACTCATGCATGCAGTCCTATCTCAGTTGTTAGATGCATGCATTACAACGTGGCCCAAGTCATTCAGCAGATCATCAGCCAGTCCTGATTTTCTTCTGTGCTTTCTTACACATGTACTTTTGTTTTTCTGCCCTTTATCAAACCAAGATGACAAGCAAAGCAAGCATGGTCAAAGCCAATAGGACTTGCTTTGTAAATGTAGGGGAACATATTTTTGAATCATTCTCCACAAAACAAAGACTCACCCTATAGATGTTAAAAGACAGACGAGTTGGTTTTATCTATGTATGCTGGTATTGTATATTTGCCCGTGAAAAGAATGCCGTATGCATTCACTTGGTAATGTCTGCCATATTGCTAAACTCCCTCTTTGCTATGCACCCTTATTTCTCGGATCCGCTCCTAACCTGTATGCTTCAAAAATCACCCGGGAGTCTTTTGTGGAAGTGACATGATTTACAGGAAGAACGCAGCAACGGGTAGAGTACAGAGTTGAGTGATAGCACGGACAGTGTTGCAGAATAAACATAGTCGCCCTGACTTTTGCGCATATATATATCTCTCTCTCTCTCTCCTTAAAGGGCTACTGTGGAGTACAATGCACGCGCGATCACCGGCCCAAGCCTTGCCCACCAAGCAACTTTCTAAAACTTCATGGAAACAAGACCACCAGTAGTGAACAGGTGTTTCTGGATGGCCTGCTAGGGCGGGCTGGACTTTCCAAGGAGCGGTGCAGCAGGCCTTTCGGCATGCACGGGTTTATTGCAAACTAGAATAGCCATTTCGAGGTGTACTTGTTAAGTTTACCAGGTCGATTTTTAACTTTATATCACAGCTTAATTGGGCATTGCAATCATTATGGAAACAATTGTGTACAGGCGCCCAACAAATGTCCAATAAATAGATCAAATAAATAGCTTATAGGTGATTATATGGACACGGCCTGGAGAAGGTGGGATGACATTTTATTTAGAAGTACTACCGTTTGTTTACAGTGTTGGCATTTTAAGCATACTAATGACCAACTTTAGGCTTTGTAAATCAGTACTAATGCAAAACACACACTGCTTTCAAAATTGTTCGTTTTAAAAAAAAAAAAATTTCAAGTTTGCGTTACAGGATCATGAACGTTTTATTTTTTCCTGATCCCACTTTCAAAATGCTGCCACCAAGTAACAGTCATCAATCTGCCAAAGCAGAATAAAATGCTATAAAATGTAACGCAATATAAATAATACAAATAAAATGTAATGCAGCACAAGTGTAAGAAAGCAATGCATCAAGCAGCATGGAATCAAATTAAGCTCTCACAAGCAACATTCAAAAGCTCACCCCCCAACTTAAACAGTGCCACTTGCTTCTACAAAAGGACTGCCTCTATGATGGAGTTTTCACCTTGATGCAGGTGTGCATCACCATGGAGCAGCTGATTGGCAGCAGGCCTCCTCTGAAATGTTTCTTCATCCGCTGTGGTACACAGCTAATGCTCGCTCTAGCCAGACCTAAAGCACACAGGCCTGGAGCAGCGTCTTGCCAATGAATGGTGCATGCTGGCATGTCATTCGAGGATACACACAACAAATGAACTACTCGTCAACAATTAATGAACAGACATCTGCTTCAGACATCACACAAATATCAGTGCGAAGCTAAATTGCCTAATGCCCTGCAAAACACTATGTATAAATGTTCAAGTACAGCTATCATTTAAAATGTGAAGTATAGAGGATAAAGTCAAGTAGGAAATGGAGTGATGGAGGGACAAACTACAAACAATGAGGACATCAAAGGAAAGAAACAAACCAGTCGAAACATGGGGGGCGGGTTGCTCGAAGTTCAGGGACTTGTCAATCATTCATGGCTTTGTTTGGTTTCTTTTCATGCTGGACCTCTTCAACCACCAGCCACCAACTCTCCCTTTTACCCATTCCGATCGGCTCATCATCCAGCCTCTGTCAATCCATCCAATCATTCCTTTCTCTTAGTTTCTGCACCTGGAATCCTTCCTCTGGCTCAGGTTGGATGGTATCTCCACCGAACACACACACACCCATCTTATGACAATATTTTCTTAACCAATGTTTCTTTCTATTAAAGAAATGATGCAAAATAATGTCCCAGTTCGAATAGCAGTAAAACAGAGTTACGAACAATTCGCACTCACAAGAGTTTCAAGAAAAAAGTCACCCTTCCATCCATCCATCCATCCATCCATCCATCCATCCATGTGGGTGACTCTTTATCTGTAGCCACACTTCCCCCCCCCCCCCCCCAAGTAAAAACACTAGGCATCTTTTTTGGAGCCCACACTTGGACATGACACCAGAGGTTAACCGGTCATTGGTAGTTCTACTAACTTTAATCAAAGTCACGCACATGCTTGTGGACCCCATGTAGGTATTAGCGCTAGGGATCCTGTTGAAGCAAAATCTGAGTGTTGCAAGGCAGTTCATACAGCATGATTAAAGATTCACATCCAGAAGCTGCAGCAGGTGCTCCTCATCAACGTTGCCATGACCAACACTACAGCTACTATCGGCCCACTTATCACTGCTATCCTGCACCACCGATTCGGGAAAGAATAAAGAAGAAAGGGGTGACGGATGCACACGAAAGCATTCATGGCAATGCACCTCCTTACCTGGCCTCCACGCTAAGAATCTTGACACCAAATACATCCCATTGCACCTACAAGTCTACCCTTCTCATTCCACTGAGGTTTAACCTGTCTCAGGAGTCAAGTCCTAAAAATTAAAGTAGGGGGGAGGAGGGGGCTCATCAACAAATGCAATGGAATATGACGTCGCCAGAAATTAGCACATCAAGGTGAAATATGCACATTTCATTACATTGGCTTTGCCTAACCACCCAAATTGCAAAGGACGAATGGCATTTGCCTTTCATAAAATCAACACACACACACAAAACCAAGAAAGGATATTTTCTTCAATTCGTTTTTTTTTTTTTTTTAATTAAAAGGTGTACATTTTTTAAACTCCAAGAACCAATACAAATGTTTTCCGTAGAACTTGCAGTACCGAAATGGGACATTTCACCTTTAGTTGTTGGTTATTTCGCATCAGGATATATAGCGCGGTGGTGAAGTGTCCCGCCTGCAAACCTCACCACTGTGGTTCGAACCCAGAGGTCGGCTTTAATTTATGGAGCACATTCAATGTTTCTAATTTTAGCTGGAGGGGGGGCTGAGTACCCCCTCTGAATAAAGTGGGTGGACTCCATACCCCCGCGCGCACCCGCGACTTGAGCCTTGACCCGTCTTCTGCTGGAAGGGAAGAGCATCTCAGTGCAGGGTGTGCAGACCTGGAATGAACTCACGGAATCCCTTCCGGTAGATTTGGACCTTTCCAACATTAGAAAGTACCTGGAAACCATTGAAGGTCTTCAGTGCCTGCAACTGTAATACATACGTGGCTGTGCTTATCAATGCTGCCTGGCTCTGCCGGTGCTCTAACTCCCATGGAACAGTAACATTTAGCATAGAGATGGCAACTCACTACTGACTCCACCCAAGATCCCGTGACATTGGAACGTGCATTAGCTTGACGAATCCCGTATTAACTAACACATATTCAACCACATCCCTATCTCCTTACAAGAGCGCCACCCTCCTCTCCTGCCAGCCCTCATCTGGTTCAAAGCATTCTGCTTATTATACCAACAACACAAAAACCTGCTCTGTACAAAGCACTTTCCTGCCACTTGCGAAGGTTTGTTTTTTATTATTAAAACAGATACAAATCTATTGAATGAATTGGGATCTAGGTTGGCCATAAAATAAACCACTGCTTCCAAACTGGACTTCTGGTTCGAACACCCCACACTCTACCCCAACATTTTTTTCTCTGCTGCGCCTATAGTTTGTAACCTACAGAAAGATAAGGAACGATCACTTATTGTCCAGGTGGCGGAGCCACGAGGGCCCTTCCATTCCCAGCGTGCCCCTGGAGCTAGCAGAGTGTTGAATCTTGCTTGGATAAGCAGCATTCTGTCATATCAGTACCCGGCGGGGGCGTGGCTTTGGCATCCCAGCCAAGTGGGAGCTTCGGAACGGGGGCATTACCATGCAGTAATCCCGTCACTCTGTGCCTCTTCATGGCTGGAGGCCGCCCTCTCTCTCGCCGGGGAACAAGGTCATTCCCTTACCTGCCCCCCTTTGCCTCAAATATCCATCCCTCCCCTGTCCCGCCACACTTACCGACTCATTCTGGTCCTCATCCTGAGCGGACGTGCCGGGAACACTTCTGTCCCCAGCGCGTCCGCTCCCGATCTGAGACACGCCGCCATGGAAAGGCCATCTTCTTTGTTTTTTCTTTTTATACTTTTTTAAATGGCTGCCATGAAAAGGAAGAACAGACTTCGTTTCCCGATCTGTGGTGGCCATTTTTACTTATTTTTTATTTGCAAAACGCCAGATAGTCTCGCAAGTAAAAAAGAAAACTATTAATGCCCTGATCTAAAGGGCCTGGGTACTAATAGAAATAAGTCCCTCGACGGAAGGGAATTACTTTGTGAGGTAATGCCACGGGCCCTTCGGTAAGGCCCTCGCTACGATCAGACCTGTAACTATGGACCCCAGGGAAATTACCTGACACGTTAATACCGGCTCCGTCTCAGATCTTATTGCTTAATTAGCGGTTGTGGCAGGTGGGGCTGGAGCTTAATTTGGTGTAGAATCATAGCTGTCAACGGATGCGATTTTAAATGAACAAGGCTATTGTTCTGCTCTCGCTAACACTCCAAGGCCAATTAACTTGATGACTTCCTAACCCATTGTTTCGTATGGCTTCCATTAACACACAACAACTATTTCCATTTCCACATGCCATATCCTCCTACTGGGACATCACAGCAGACGATTACAGAATTCATACTAAACGACTGTGATGGCAGGGGGATACAAAATGTTCTCTGCCACCCCGAGGTCTCCGAGGAGGCGAACTGTGGAGCACACACAGTGCTGCAGATGCATCAGTCCACGGCATCCTTGCATGCCTCCCCTCTTCACCGCGTGCAGCGCTGGTCCACGAGGACTGTGCAGAGAGTGTAAAAGGAATGTAGGGTGCCATACACAACACACACCCATAGATCAGCAGTTTCCAACTCTGCTCTGAGTGGAATTATGGACAATTCTAGCTTCCCACTTTCTTTGCAATGAATGTTCGAATGTCGACATCCCAGCAGTGTCCAACTATAAGTCGTTTTACCATGGGGTGATGTCAAAGAAAGAGGAAGTGTTTTCAATTGCTGCTGGATGTGTCAGAGAAAAAGAACCCTGCCCGGCTGCTTCCTGACATGTTCAACATCTTTGTATCATGATTTTTTGACCTGGTTACAGCATCCCATTGGATGAAAATGCCTCAAAACTAAAAGCTTTCAATGGTCAAGCAACCGCAGGGCAACACTACCTCACACAGTTTTACACACATTTTACATGTGAATAAAAATATGTTTAACTGAAAAACGGAAATATATGTTTGTAATCATTATTTCTTTGCACCCAATTGTTAATACACATTAAAAGATACACAGTGGGGTCTCTTACAGGCCAAATGTTAGGATCCTCCCTCACTGATCCATGAGGGCATTTTGGTGGTGTGCCGTTCCCTCTCCAAGATGGCGGAACCATACGTCCAAGCAGACCCATTCCAATATGGCTCCACGTAACGCACATCAGCTGACATTGCATACCGGAAGCCCGCCACTCAGAAGTTGATTGCATAAAGCCTACCAGCTAACGGTAAACCTTGCATCGCAACAGTTTGCCTTCGTTGCAGGACGCTCTGTTCCGTGCCCTTATTTCCTGCAATGCTCCCTTATTCCTTCTTACTTCCAACCCGCTCTCCTCCCGCTGCATGTCATTATCTGATACACTGTCTTGCAACCCCTACTACCATCTAGTTGCTGAGCGGTGCATTATTGCCTACGACTGCATCTTCAGCCAACGTTTCAACAACTTTCCAGGATCTAAAGAGGGCTTTTCTCATTCGAGTTTTTCCCTCCTTCTGGGCTGCTCCTACAAGGGAGCCACTGTGTTTTTTCCCCCTGTTACCTCAGGGTACACTGTGGCTGCACGGAAGGACAGACCCTTTCTCGACCCAGACAGGACCACCAGATTCAACAAGAAAAGGCGCAGACCTGGCACCAAAGCAGATAAAAAAACAGCCAGGTCAAGCGTCCACATGAGTAGGTATCAACAAAGGGAGGTTGTCCTACTTGGGCACTCATATTTTATCAGAAGTAACTCTTGTTTCACTCTGGTGTTCTCATTTGTCTGCAGAATCTCTCTGTGCAAACCATCAGCATATACAATAGCTATTAAAATGTCTAAACGTACTTAAATGTACAGTCCAGTGCTCCAGATAAGATTTATAAGTGGGAGTCTTTTACTCCCTACCTTTTAAAGTAGGGAGTAAAATCAGTTTTATGGGAGTAAATATTTAAGTCCAATACCCAATGGGAGTATTTTACATGTGAATAAAAATATGTTTAACTGAAAAACGGAAATATATGTTTGTAATCATTATTTCTTTGCACCCAATTGTTAATACACATTAAAAGATACACGTTTACTTCTTCTGAACAGGCAGTAATAATACCAGTTTCTTCCTGTGGTTCTGCGTGCACTACGGTCCAAACACATCCATTGAGCTGTGTGGATGAAGGCAGGGACACAAGGTTCTACATGACTGTTTCCTATTTTTTGTTGGCAGTATTTTTACTCTCTATTTTTATTTTTGGGGAGTATTTACCTACTTTTAGGGAGTTAAAGTGACGGATACATCCCTTATATGTAGGGCTGGTTCTGTCTAACATGCATTAGCACACGGAATGCATTACAGACTTCCTCTCAGCCAATCAGAATGCTCCAAATGCAGTCTGGCCCTCATTCAAAACATTGCAACATGAGTGGCAGCCTTTTTAGTTGGCCACCTTGATGTGATAGTAGCCTTGTAGCCCTTTAGAGGGCAGATGTCGTCTTTGGTTAATGACACATGGCAAACTTCCATCCCTCAACTTTGTCTCAACCAATAACCCGGGGGAAGGTCGTTATTCTGCAATGTAGACCCCGTCCCTCAGTTTCTAATGTGTGATTGTCACATTTTAGTCCCACTACTCACTCTGGCGTGACATGTGGACTACATACATAAAAGCAATGAGCATCTTATGTCAGCGCACAAGCAGCAGCCAGGCAGTGCCATGCACGTATGGAAGCACAGGCTGAATGGGCACTTCTTGAAAGTACATCAGGCTTCTCGCATCTTATTACCAGTGACATCACATGAAACCAACATAGTTCCCAGCTCCTTCCTTGCAGATGAGTAATAGGATAGGACTCCCCCTAGCACAGAAAGGGTTGCACCGCTGTTCTTGGCCCTTGCAAATCGCGTGAGTCCAAAATGAGACTATTTCTCAATTCGCATGGATCCAGATGTAATTGCGTATTACTGCCAAGGATCTAATCCAGCAGCTGCCGAGTGCTCTCCAAGATGAAATCGATCATTTCCAGAGGGCGGGCCCTCCACAGAGCTCCAATAAAAAGCGGCCCTCCTTCCTGCGGATTGAAGCCGCGTACCATCGCGTGAGTGGGCTGCAATTAGAATAGTAGACTGCTCTGTCTGGCTAGAGGGGTGGAAAGCAATGTTGGTTAATTGTGCCATCGAGATCTAAAAAAGTGAAAACGAGGCTTCTGTGCGTAGAAAACAACACTAGCACAGTCCACCAATTATTTAATTTCCATTTAGCTGGATGGATCGCCCACATTTAAGCGCTCTCCCCCAACATGGGCCCTGCCTAATCCATCAAATTAGATAATTGAAAATATTACTTGACTAAAAAAATAGCACGAGGCGGTATATAGAAACAGTCATTCATTATGATTATTGCACAGACATAAGCAAGCTGAATAAGCAATGACTTTACAGACAAGGGAACGCATGTCTTATGACCCTTACATGACAGAGGCAAGTTTATTAAACACACACATTCAATAACAGCAATAAGGTTAAACCACGTGATGACCCAAGCATGAATAAGTTACCTGTGAAGAAATCTGGTGCCTGCCCCCGTCCCAAAGCCCAATGGGGACTCTACAGCCCAAGAAAGCCCACCCACCATGCCCATGTTCCCAGAGCTGTGAGCTGCCATGAGGCATTAGAGCATCTAAAAGCAGCAAAGTATGCTTACCCTGTTTTTCTATGAGGTCAGATGACTAGGGTTTCACTAGTAGCAAGATCCCTCCTTGGCTCTCCTCAGGAGAGCTGAGGGGAGTTCAGGAGAGTGCCAAAGGCAAAGGGTGGGTACCACTGCTCTGTGGGAATCCCAGTAAATGGGACCAGAAAGAATACTCAGAGGGACAGATGAATTGAAGCCTACTAGAATGCCAGGGATTCCTGTTCCCCAGTGGGGGGCCTCGCTGGAAAGGGGGAGAAGACATGTGCACCGAGAGCAAAGACACAGATGTTGCATGCAGAGGTGTTCTGAGGAATCCAGGGTGGCAGGACGGATGCCCGCTGGCACTTCCAACAAAAAACAGAGAAAAGGCAGCAAAGTGGCTCAAGAAAAGAATGCCACAGATGTATTGCGATGAGTTGGGACTGAGCAGTGGATGGACTGTGGAACGTTCACCCACTAAAGAGGTCTGGCGAGGCTTTTAAAGCCAACCAGAGACCCCCGGTGAAAGAGGGCTACAGAAAGCTGAGGTGAACTAGGATGGAGAGGCCGCCTTCCCGTTGCAGACGAGAAACCAGGGTGGTGAGGATCGGGAAGACCAGGCTGGAGAGCTGAAGAGGTGTGCATTGCAATGGGAAGCGGTATAGGACTGCTGTGCCGAGTTTATATGTGCTGATGGTTGCAGACCGGGACAGTGCTTACGTGCAAACATGAGCATAGTTTTTCATGTGTGCCTCCACGCATGGCTGGACTGGGACTTCACAGTGCCTGACATCACAGGCCACACGGGCGGGTGCTCTCTCCGGACGAATGTGGTTGCAGGCACTGGGAATGTGGTGCGTTTTGGGCACATGCTCCACAGTGACAAGGGGAAT
Source organism: Ambystoma mexicanum (assembly GCF_040938575.1). NCBI lineage: Eukaryota > Metazoa > Chordata > Amphibia > Caudata > Ambystomatidae > Ambystoma > Ambystoma mexicanum. Next base: position 319,299,783 of record NC_090935.1, read on the forward strand.
GGGGGCTGCCCAGCAGTCAGGTGTGTTGTTCATATTGGGGCTTCATGTACTAACTGCCCTCAACAGCTATCCCGGGTCCGGCCTCCGCAGCAGCCACTCCTTCAATTCATTGCACTTCTCCTCCCAGGGAAGGAGCAGGATTGGGAAGGAGGTTCCAGAACCTGTTGACATGCATACAGTGTGCAGACAGAAGGTTCCTGACCCTCAGGCAGAGGTCGTCTCATCTCTTGTGGCAGTCCTTCACTGTGCGTGGGGCTCACTCCGAGTCTGCCGATACGGGCTGTTAACTACCCCGATCGACAGATAATTCACTGAAGCACCGGCACCGTTAACAACAGTGCTTCCGTGGAATGGGAAATTGCCGTTCTGCCGCCACCACCCGTAATATCCCGGTATTGCTGGGATATTGGGCGGCGGAAAGGATAATCCCAGGTTGCCGGTAGGGTGCTCGCAGCCTCGTAATGAGGGCCATTGTGAGCATTGAGGATAGGTTTCAAAAACTTCATGCAAAACATTCTACTCTCCTCACAAAAAAGCAGCAAGTGGCAAAGCGTTTCCCTTTCTAATCCACCTACTGCGCATCCATCACTTCCATCTGATGTCCAGACACGAGTGAAGCTTGCTACGGTTCTAATATTTAGCCTCATTTTCAGATGCAAGCAAGCAGCGTGCCAAAGGCGGCGTACAACATCCGAGTATTTTTCTAATAGAAGGGAGTGCTTTCCCGTCAAGTAAAACTGCCCAGTGCTCAAAGGGCTACACACATCAATGCGTGTAGCCTCAAGCCCCCCCTCCCTCCCCCAACAATGCTGGTCCATGGTCTGCGCACATGGGGTGGGAAGGTATATAACATTGTAGCTGGGTGACTGTCAATAAAGGTGGTCATTTAACAGTGGGGTTCACAGGCGGAGCAATGTGAGGTGGCAGGCAGGGTGCAAGTAATCGAATGGCTGGGCCAGGCTTATTTAGTTGTGTGGTTCACTTTTGCCCTTTTTGTAATTGGAAGAAAAACAGCAGTTTTCTTTTAACCAGCTCTGTAGTTACACAATAGCATACAAAATTGTGTATGTACAGGACACAGATCAATGTCTGTGGTTAATGAAGGTTATACATGCCCCGAAGCAGTTACATGGGGACATACACAAAATAAGAAACGTTTAACGCGCTTGATATCTCGTAGCATGCATGACATGATCTCCACTTGCATGTTGTCAGGTTTGGCATCGGATTCTTACTTAACAGGCCTGGTACATGGGAGAGATATCCCTGTTTAGCCCCATTGAAAAGGTCACGGATAACACAATGTGCCATTGCATACAAGCTCCTCTGGCTGTGCGGAACCTAGCAGCGCTCAACCAATGTTGTAATTTGCCATTGTATTGTGTGTTAAAATATTTAAAACGAGGGTTGCAAATGTAACTTTCTCACGACGCAGTTTAATATGGAGCCTTTAAGTCGCCAGACGTTATACTTGCAAACCCCGTTCTTTCTACCCTGGCTGCCGGTGACTGTGTGCACATCTGTTGCTGGGCACTGTGGGCGCTGCGGGCACTGTGGGCGCTGCGGGCACTGTGGGCGCTGCGGGCGCTGTGGCTGGTAACCGGAGGAGTTGTTAGGTTCTCCCCTCGTTGGGAGCCGCGGCTTTGGGCACAGCTCCTCCTTCACACAGGTGAGCAATTATCCTCCAAACTAATGTACTACGCGCCTCCACTCTGCTCAATGAACTGGGATAACAGTATGAGGCCACATATAGTTCTATTAAGTCAATCCATTAAATTAAGGGGTAAATGAATGTTTTATCTTTCTGAATGCATTTAAATAAATAGAATTTCCAACATTCTAACAAAGGGCCATATTGAGCTAAAAACACTATCTGATTGCCCGGCCCCTCTACTGAACGGCGAAGGGAGCCTCGTCGATACTGTACACCGGATCTGTTAGGAGGTTTCTTTAAACCCTTCACCATCTGCAGTTCAAAGCCTCTCTCACCAATATGCCTTGTCTATGGCGTTCACCTACAGCGCTTCGAGACCATATGAATGGGAAAAGGCGCTATACAAATGACACATTACAGTACAGCCAGAACACGTCTAAGATACTCATGCATGCAGTCCTATCTCAGTTGTTAGATGCATGCATTACAACGTGGCCCAAGTCATTCAGCAGATGATCAGCCAGTCCTGATTTTCTTCTGTGCTTTCTTACACATGTACTTTTGTTTTTCTGCCCTTTATCAAACCAAGATGACAAGCAAAGCAAGCATGGTCAAAGCCAATAGGACTTGCTTTGTAAATGTAGGGGAACATATTTTTGAATCATTCTCCACAAAACAAAGACTCACCCTATAGATGTTAAAAGACAGACGAGTTGGTTTTATCTATGTATGCTGGTATTGTATATTTGCCCGTGAAAAGAATGCCGTATGCATTCACTTGGTAATGTCTGCCATATTGCTAAACTCCCTCTTTGCTATGCACCCTTATTTCTCGGATCCGCTCCTAACCTGTATGCTTCAAAAATCACCCGGGAGTCTTTTGTGGAAGTGACATGATTTACAGGAAGAACGCAGCAACGGGTAGAGTACAGAGTTGAGTGATAGCACGGACAGTGTTGCAGAATAAACATAGTCGCCCTGACTTTTGCGCATATATATATCTCTCTCTCTCCTTAAAGGGCTACTGTTGAGTACAATGCACGCGCGATCACCGTCCCAAGCCTTGCCCACCAAGCAACTTTCTAAAACTTCATGGAAACAAGACCACCAGTAGTGAACAGGTGTTTCTGGGTGGCCTGCTAGGGCGGGCTGGACTTTCCAAGGAGCGGTGCAGCAGGCCTTTCGGCATGCACGGGTTTATTGCAAACTAGAATAGCCATTAAGAGGTGTACTTGTTAAGTTTACCAGGTCGATTTTTAACTTTATATCACAGCTTAATTGGGCATTGCAATCATTATGGAAACAATTGTGTACAGGCGCCCAACAAATGTCCAATAAATAGATCAAATAAATAGCTTATAGGTGATTATATGGACACGGCCTGGAGAAGGTGGGATGACATCTTATTTAGAAGTACTACCGTTTGTTTACAGTGTTGGCATTTTAAGCATACTAATGACCAACTTTAGGCTTTGTAAATCAGTACTAATGCAAAACACACACTGCTTTCAAAATTGTTCGTTTTTTAAAAAAAAAATAATTTCAAGTTTGCGTTACAGGATCATGAACGTTTTATTTTTTCCTGATCCCACTTTCAAAATGCTGCCACCAAGTAACAGTCATCAATCTGCCAAAGCAGAATAAAATGCTATAAAATGTAACGCAATATAAATATTACAAATAAAATGTAATGCAGCACAAGTGTAAGAAAGCAATGCATCAAGCAGCATGGAATCAAATTAAGCTCTCACAAGCAACATTCAAAAGCTCACCCCCCAACTTAAACAGTGCCACTTGCTTCTACAAAAGGACTGCCTCTATGATGGAGTTTTCACCTTGATGCAGGTGTGCATCACCATGGAGCAGCTGATTGGCAGCAGGCCTCCTCTGAAATGTTTCTTCATCCGCTGTGGTACACAGCTAATGCTCGCTCTAGCCAGACCTAAAGCACACAGGCCTGGAGCAGCGTCTTGCCAATGAATGGTGCATGCTGGCATGTCATTCGAGGATACACACAACAAATGAACTACTCGTCAACAATTAATGAACAGACATCTGCTTCAGACATCACACAAATATCAGTGCGAAGCTAAATTGCCTAATGCCCTGCAAAACACTATGTATAAATGTTCAAGTACAGCTATCATTTAAAATGTGAAGTATAGAGGATAAAGTCAAGTAGGAAATGGAGTGATGGAGGCACAAACTACAAACAATGAGGACATCAAAGGAAAGAAACAAACCAGTCGAAACATGGGGGGCGGGTTGCTCGAAGTTCAGGGACTTGTCAATCATTCATGGCTTTGTCTTGTTTCTTTTCATGCTGGAACTCTTCAACCACCAGCCTCCAACTCTCCCTTTTACCCATCGGCTCATCATCCAGCCTCTGTCAATCCAACCAACCAATCATTCCTTTCTCTTAGTTTCTGCACCTGGAATCCTTCCTCTGGCTCAGGTTGGATGGTATCTCCACCGAACACACACACACCCATCTTATGACAATATTTTCTTAACCAATGTTTCTTTCTATTAAAGAAATGATGCAAAATAATGTCCCAGCTCGAATAGCAGTAAAACAGAGTTACCAACAATCCGCACTCACAAGAGTTTCAAGAAAAAAGTCACCCTTCCATCCATCCATCCATGTGGGTGACTCTTTATCTGTAGCCACACTTCCCTCCTCCCCCAAGTAAAAACACTAGGCATCTTTTTTGGAGCCCACACTTGGACATGACACCAGAGGTTAACCGGTCATTGGTAGTTCTACTAACTTTAATCAAAGTCACGCACATGCTTGTGGGCCCCATGTAGGTATTAGCGCTAGGGATCCTGTTGAAGCAAAATCTGAGTGTTGCAAGGCAGTTCATACAGCATGATTAAAGATTCACATCCAGAAGCTGCAGCAGGTGCTCCTCATCAACGTTGCCATGACCAACACTACAGCTGCTATCGGCCCACTTATCACTGCTATCCTGCACCACCGATTCGGGAAAGAATAAAGAAGAAAGGGGTAACGGATGCCCATGAAAGCATTCACGGCAATGCACCTCCTTACCTGGCCTCCACGCTAAGAATCTTGACACCAAATACATCCCATTGCACCTACAAGTCTACCCTTCTCATTCCACTGAGGTTTAACCTGTCTCAGGAGTCAAGTCCTAAAAATTAAAGTAGGGGGGAGGAGGGGGCTCATCAACAAATGCAATGGAATATGACGTCGCCAGAAATTAGCACATCAAGGTGAAATATGCACATTTCATTACATTGGCTTTGCCTAACCACCCAAATTGCAAAGGACGAATGGCATTTGCCTTTCATAAAATCAACACACACACAAAACCAAGAAAGGATATTTTCTTCAATTCGTTTTTTTTTTTTTTTTTTTAATTAAAAGGTGTACATTTTTTAAACTCCAAGAACCAATACAAATGTTTTCCGTAGAACTTGCAGTACCGAAATGGGACATTTCACCTTTAGTTGTTGGTTATTTCGCATCAGGTTATATAGCGCGGTGGTGAAGTGTCCCGCCTGCAAACCTCACCACTGTGGTTCGAACCCAGAGGTCTGCTTTAATTTATAGAGCACATTCAATGTTTCTAATTTTAGCTGGAGGGGGGGGGGGCTGAGTACCCCCTCTGAATAAAGTGGGTGGACTCCATACCCCCGCGTGCACCCGCGACTTGAGCCTTGACCCGTCTTCTGCTGGAAGGGAAGAGCATCTCAGTGCAGGGTGTGCAGACCTGGAATGAACTCACGGAATCCCTTCCGGTAGATTTGGACCTTTCCAACATTAGAAAGTACCTGGAAACCATTGAAGGTCTTCAGTGCCTGCAACTGTAATACATACGTGGCTGTGCTTATCAATGCTGCCTGGCTCTAACTCCCATGGAACAGTAACATTTAGCATAGAGATGGCAACTCACTACTGACTCCACCCAAGATCCCGTGACATTGGAACGTGCATTAGCTTGACCAATCCCGTATTAACTAACACATATTCAACCACATCCCTATCTCCTTACAAGAGCGCCACCCTCCTCTCCTGCCAGCCCTCATGAGGTTCAAAGCATTCTGCTTATTATACCAACAACACAAAAACCTGCTCTGTACAAAGCACTTTCCCGCCACTTGCGAAGGTTTGTTTTTTATTATTAAAACAGATACAAATCTATTGAATGAATTGGGATCTAGGTTGGCCATAAAATAAACCACTGCTTCCAAACTGGACTTCTGGTTCGAACACCCCACACTCTACCCCAACATTTTTTTCTCTGCTGTGCCTATAGTTTGTAACCTACAGAAAGATAAAGAACGATCACTTATTGTCCAGGTGGCGGAGCCACGAGGGCCCTTCCATTCCCAGCGTGCCCCTGGAGCTAGCAGAGTGTTGAATCTTGCTTGGATAAGCAGCATTCTGTCATATCAGTACCCGGCAGGGGCGTGGCTTTGGCATCCCAGCCAAGTGGGAGCCTCGGAACGGGGGCATTACCATGCAGTAATCCCGTCACCCTGTGCCTCTTCATGGCTGGAGGCCGCCCTCTCTCTCGCCGGGGAACAAGGTCATTCCCTTACCTGCCCCCCTTTGCCTCAAATATCCATCCCTCCCCTGTCCCGCCACACTTACCGACTCATTCTGGTCCTCATCCTGAGCGGACGTGCCAGGAACACTTCTGTCCCCAGCGCGTCCGCTCCCGATCTGAGACACGCCGCCATGGAAAGGCCATCTTCTTTGTTTTTTCTTTTTATACTTTTTTAAATGGCTGCCATGAAAAGGAAGAACAGACTTCGTTTCCCGATCTGTGGTGGCCATTTCTACTTATTTTTTATTTGCAAAACGCCAGATAGTCTCGCAAGTAAAAAAGAAAACTATTAATGCCCTGATCTAATGGGCCTGGGTACTAATAGAAATAAGTCCCTCGACGGAAGGGAATTACTTTGTGAGGTAATGCCCCGGGCCCTTCGGTAAGGCCCTCGCTACGATCAGACCTGTAACTATGGACCCCAGGGAAATTACCTGACACGTTAATACCCGCTCCGTCTCAGATCTTATTGCTTAATTAGCGGTTGTGGCAGGTGGGGCTGGAGCTTAATTTGGTGTAGAATCATAGCTGTCAACGGATGCGATTTTGAATGAACAAGGCTATTGTTCTGCTCTCGCTAACACTCCAAGGCCAATTAACTTGATGACTTCCTAACCCATTGTTTCGTATGGCTTCCATTAACACACAACAACTATTTCCATTTCCACATGCCATATCCTCCTACCGGGACATCACAGCAGACTATTACAGAATTCATACTAAACGACTGTGATGGCAGGGGGATACAAAATGTTCTCTGCCACCCCGAGGTCTCAGAGGAGGCGAACTGTGGAGCACACACAGTGCTGCAGATGCATCAATCCACGGCATCCTTGCATGCCTCCCCTTTTCAGCACGTGCAGCGCTGGTCCATGAGGACTGTGCAGAGAGTGTAAAAGGAATGTAGGGTGCCATACACAACACACAACCATAGATCAGCAGTTTCCAACTACTCTTTGCATTCCACTTCAGAGCTCTGAGTGGAATTATGGACAATTCTAGCTTCCCACTTTCTTTGCAATGAATGTTCGAATGTCGACATCCCAGCAGTGTCCAACTATAAGTCGTTTTACCATGGGGTGATGTCAAAGAAAGAGGAAGTGTTTTCAATTGCTGCTGGATGTGTCAGAGAAAAAGAACCCTGCCCGGCTGCTTCCTGACATGTTCAACATCTTTGTATCATGATTTTTTGACCTGGTTACAGCATCCCATTGGATGAAAATGCCTCAAAACTAAAAGCTTTCACTGGTCAAGCAACCGCAGGGCAACACTACCTCACACAGTGGGGTCTCTTACAGGCCAAATGTTAGGATCCTCCCTCACTGATCCATGAGGGCATTTTGGTGGTGTGCCGTTCCCTCTCCAAGATGGCGGAACCATACGTCCAAGCAGACCCATTCCAATATGGCTCCACGTAACGCACATCAGCTGACATTGCATACCGGAAGCCCGCCACTCAGAAGTTGATTGCATAAAGCCTACCAGCTAACGGTAAACCTTGCATCGCAACAGTTTGCCTTCGTTGCATGACGCTCTGTTCCGTGCCCTTATTTCCTGCAATGCTCCCTTATTCCTTCTTACTTCCAACCCGCTCTCCTCCCGCTGCATGTCATTATCTGATACACTGTCTTGCAACCCCTACTACCATCTAGTTGCTGAGCGGTGCATTATTGCCTACGACTGCATCTTCAGCCAACGTTTCAACAACTTTCCTGGATCTAAAGAGGGCTTTTCTCATTCGAGTTTTTCCCTCCTTCTGGGCTGCTCCTCCAAGGGAGCCACTGTGTTTTTTCCCCCTGTTACCTCAGGGTACACTGTGGCTGCACGGAAGGACAGACCCTTTCTCGACCCAGACAGGACCACCAGATTCAACAAGAAAAGGCGCAGACCTGGCACCAAAGCAGATAAAAAAACAGCCAGGTCAAGCGTCCACATGAGTAGGTATCAACAAAGGGAGGTTGTCCTACTTGGGCACTCATATTTTATCAGAAGTAACTCTTGTTTCACTCTGGTGTTCTCATTTGTCTGCAGAATCTCTCTGTGCAAACCATCAGCATATACAATAGCTATTAAATGTCTAAACGTACTTAAATGTACAGTCCAGTGCTCCAGATAAGATTTATAAGTGGGAGTCTTTTACTCCCTACCTTTTAAAGTAGGGAGTAAAATCAGTTTTATGGGAGTAAATATTTAAGTCCAATACCCAATGGGAGTATTTTACATGTGAATAAAAATATGTTTAACTGAAAAACGGAAATATATGTTTGTAACCATTATTTCTTTGCACCCAATTGTTCATACACATTAAAAGATACACGTTTACTTCTTCTGAACAGGCAGGAATAATACCAGTTTCTTCCTGTGGTTCTGCGTGCACTACGGTCCAAACACATCCATTGAGCTGTGTGGATGAAGGCAGGGACACAAGGTTCTACATGACTGTTTCCTATTTTTTGTTGGCAGTATTAGCACACGGAATGCATTACAGACTTCCTCTCAGCCAATCAGAATGCTCCAAATGCAGTCTGCAGTCTAGCCCTCATTCAAAACATTGCAACATGAGTGGCAGCCTTTTTAGTTGGCCACCTTGATGTGATAGTAGCCTTGTAGCCCTTTAGAGGGCTGATGTCGTCTTTGGTTAATGACACATGGCAAACTTCCATCCCTCAACTTTGTCTCAACCAATAACCTGGGGGAAGGTCATTATTCTGCAATGTAGACCCCCGTCCCTCAGTTTCTAATGTGTGATTGTCACATTTTAGTCCCACTACTCACTCTGGCGTGACATGTGGACTACATACATAAAAGCAATGAGCATCTTATGTCAGCGCACAAGCAGCAGCCAGGCAGTGCCATACACGTATGGAAGCACAGGCTGAATGGGCACTTCTTGAAAGTACATCAGGCTTCTCGCATCTTATTACCAGTGACATCACATCAAACCAACATAGTTCCCAGCTCCTTCCTTGCAGATGAGTAATAGGATAGGACTCCCCCTAGCACAGAAAGGGTTGCACCGCTGTTCTTGGCCCTTGCAAAGCGCGTGGGTCTAAATGAGACTATTTCTCAATTCGCATGGATCCAGATGTAATTGCGTATTACTGCCAAGGATCTAATCCAGCAGCTGCCGCGTGCTCTCCAAGATGAAATCGATCATTTCCACAGGGCGGGCCCTCCACAGAGCTCCAATAAAAAGCGGCCCTCCTTCCTGCGGATTGAAGTACCATCGCGTGAGTGGGCTGCAATTAGAATAGTAGACTGCTCTGTCCGGCTAGAGGGGTGGAAAGCAATGTTGGTTAATTGTGCCATCGAGATCTAAAAAAGTGAAAACAAGGCTCTGTGCGTAGAAAACAACACTAGCACAATCCACCAATTATTTAATTTCCATTTAGCTGGATGGATCGCCCACATTTAAGCGCTCTCCCCCAACATGGGCCCTGCCTAATCCATCAAATTAGATAATTGAAAATATTACTTGACTAAAAAATAGCACGAGGCGGTATATAGAAACAGTCATTCATTATGATTATTGCACAGACATAAGCAAGCTGAATAAGCAATGACTTTACAGACAAGGGAACGCATGTCTTATGACCCTTACATGACAGAGGCAAGTTTATTAAACACACACATTCAATAACAGCAATAAGGTTAAACCACGTGATGACCCAAGCATGAATAAGTTACCTGTGAAGAAATCTGGTGCCTGCCCCCGTCCCAAAGCCCAATGGGGACTCTACAGCCCAAGAAAGCCCACCCACCATGCCCATGTTCCCAGAGCTGTGAGCTGCCATGAGGCATTACAGCATCCAAAGGCAGCAAAGTATGCTTACCCTGATTTTCTATGAGGTCAGATGACTAGGGTTCCACTAGTAGCAAGATCCCTCATTGGCTCTCCTCAGGAGAGCTGAGGGGAGTTCAGGAGAGTGCCAAAGGGTGGGTACCACTGCTCTGTGGGAATCCCAGTAAATGGGACCAGAAAGAATACTCAGAGGGACAGATGAATTGAAGCCTACTAGAATGCCAGGGATTCCTGTTCCCCAGTGGGGGGCCTCGCTGGAAAGGGGGAGAAGACATGTGCACCGAGAGCAAAGACACAGATGTTGCATGCAGAGGTGTTCTGAGGAATCCAGGGTGGCAGGACGGATGCCCGCTGGCACTTCCAACAAAAAACAGAGAAAACAAGGTTTAAAAGGCAGCAAAGTGGCTCAAGAAAAGAATGCCACAGATGTATTGCGATGAGTTGGGACTGAGCAGTATATGGACTGTGGAACGTTCACCCACTAAAGAGGTCTGGCGAGGCTTTTAAAGCCAACCAGAGATCCCCGGTGAAAGAGGGCTACAGAAAGCTGAGGTGAACTAGGATGGAGAGGCTGCCTTCCCGTTGCAGACGAGAAACCAGGGTGGTGAGGATCGGGAAGACAAGGCTGGAGAGCTGAAGAGGTGTGCATTGCAATGGGAAGCGGTATAGGACTGCTGTGCCGAGTTTATATGTGCTGATGATTGCAGACCGGGACAGTGCTTACGTGCAAACATGAGCATAGTTTTTCATGTGTGCCTCCACGCGTGGCTGGACTGGGACTTCACAGTGCCTGACATCACAGGCCACACGGGCGGGTGCTCTCTCCGGACGAATGTGGTTGCAGGCACTGGGAATGTGGTGCATTTTGGGCACTTGCTCCACAGTGACAAGGGGAATGGGGGCTGCCCAGCAGTCAGGTGTGTTGTTCATATTGGGGCTTCATGTACGAATTGCCCTCAACAGCGATCCCGGGTCCGGCCTCCGCAGCAGCCACTCCTTCAATTCCCTGCACTTCTCCTCCCAGGGAAGGAGCAGGATTGGGAAGGAGGTTCCAGCACCTGTTGACATGCATACAGTGTGCAGACAGAGGGTTCCTGACCCTCAGGCAGAGGTCGTCTCATCTCTTGTGGCAGTCCTTCACTGTGCGTGGGGTCACCCCCACCACAGACACCTTTTGTGCCACTGCCTCCCATATTTCCTTTTTCTGCTGCTGGGTTCGGCAGCGCTGGTCCATAGAAAACAGCTCCCAGCATGCTCGGTTATGGTGTTGGTGAGCATGTGCAGCGGCGTCTCCGTGAAGCATGGCTTGTGCGGACGGGTCTCTGGGATGCGAGATGCCATGCTGAGTGAAATATTTCTGGAGTCAGGAGAGGTGGATGGCTGCTGGTACTCTCAGATTGCAGTGGATTGTGATTTTGATGATGCCGCCGGCCAGTTTCCTGTTCCGGCGATCATGTAATCTCCGGTCACGGTATATCCTGTCACGGTATGCAAATATTATGGTCATGTCGGAAACATGGGCACCAGCACCCTGGATGATGGTGCGGCTGGCATATGGCCTTTTCTCTGGCATTTCCGTGATGCCGGTGTAACCGTGTCCAGCATGTCAGAATGCATGCAGCCAACAAACAATAATCGGCTGTTGATTCTGGCTCTACGGGGTGCCAGAAACATTGGGAACGGCATCACAGTAACACCGGGAATTTACTGCCACACTCGTAATGAGGCCCAATGTATCTATTTGAGAGATCGAAAAACAGAACGAGCAAAAGAAAAATGACATACAGACTATTTTAAAGTGGCAAACTGAAATGGGATTGGTCAGCAGTGGTCACTAGTAAAAGGGCGCGGGGAAGATCAAATTGTTTTGCTTTGCCTTGACATCTAAAACTTTGCTACGCCTTTCATAAATTGTCATGTCCACAGCATGCTTTCCTAGGGTGGTATGCTTCAGCTATGTGTCTTGATTGTGTCCTCCCTCAACAGCATGGTTACCATTCTATTTTCAACCTTATACCATCCAGCTGCCAGATGTCCCACTATAATTGTTCTTGTGTGCCCCACTGTACATTTGCCCAGCTCTGTTTTTTTTTCTATCTGGTATTCAGCTTTAATTTTCCACCTTGTGCCCAATGCAATCAGTTGCCAATTGTACACCCTGATGCTAGGTTTCTGGATATCACACCTTGACCTTGTACCATGCTGAGTTATTTCTAGGAAGCAATCAGGACTCACTGCCTACTTGGTGCCCACTGCTCATATGCCTTCCATCCCTCCATGTGTTCCCTACTCTCATCCAGGACTAGTAGCGGCCCACTGCAAGAGGGTGCCCAAGGACCTCTCACAAGAACCTCACCCCAAGGTCACCTCTCCCAAGACACACAGTGGCCAGACCAGCTGCAGGCTTCTAAGTTGCCCACTGGGCCATCACAGGTCCTTCCCACATTAACATTCTCAACCTCTACACTCGGACTCATTGGACACATACCAACTAAGCCACCCGCACAGAGCAAGTGAATAACCCTCAACTTGCAAACAACTCTACACTTCCAAAGCCAGTTTGGATTTACGTTCCCAGCCAAAATACCCTAACACCACGACCTGGCAAGGCTCACCTCTGGACACAAATACCTCTATGCCCTTGGCACAGAACCACTACAAAGAGACCTGCACGCACAGCTCACGGTACTTCTAGATTGCCCAAATCAACACAACAGTGATCTGTCTTGAATGTGCCCATTTTTGCCCACCAACACAACCCATGCCCCTCTCTTTCAGATCCACCCGAGTGCCTGGAGGCCATGCAAATGTGAGAGGAGCGCTGTATAAATCCCAGTAACATGACATAGCCCAATGTGGATTGAATTGCGCTGCCATGGTCTTTGGGGAAAGTCCAACACAAAATGATGCAGAATCTTTTTTTAAGAAAATGTTTAATTAAAAGTTATTTTAAAAAATATGTATCTATCATGTTGATATGACACTATTCGCGATTATTTCTCGGTGCAGCGTCACTGCACATCATGTATGTAATTGCTTCGATGGCAGGAAACAGTTATCCTACAGCAGCAACATTTCAAAGGTAAAGTTTTAAAGCTTGAACTTTTTATGTTCCCTGACATATTCATAAAGTCACATGTGCAATAGAGCAAACAGAAAAAGTCTGACGACGCTAATGGACGTTTAATAATCTCGCCATCACCTTTTATAATTCAGTAAATAAGCACAGCCACACAGCAGCCTGTGCAATTAGTCACAAAGCAGTATACACATTACCAGACAGAAAAATATTCACAGCCACAAAGCAACACATACACATATTCACAAAGCAGTATGCACACAGCCAGAAAGCAACATACACATAGTTACATAACAGTATATACACAGTCACAACGCAGCATATAGACAGTCACAAAGCAGAATACCCACAGCCACAACGCAACATATACACAGTCACAAAGCAGCAAATACACAGTTACAAAACAGCATATTCATAGTTACGAACCAGAATACACACATGCAGAAATCAACATGTACACACAGCCACAAAGCAACATATACACAGCCAAAAAGCAACATATACACAGTCACAAAGCAGCATATACATAGTTACGAAGCAGAATACCCACAGCCACAATGCAACATATATTCACAAAGCAACATATACGCAGTCAAAAAGCAGAATACACAGCCACAAAGCAGCATATTCACACAGTTATTACAAAGTAGCATATACAGTTACGAAGCAGAATACCCACAGCCACAACACAACATATACACAGTCACAAAGCAGCAAATACAGTTACAAAATAGCATATTCATAGTTACGAACCAGAATACACACATGCAGAAATCAACATGTACACATAGCCACAAAGCAACATATACACAGCCACAAAGCAACATATACAGCCAAAAATCAACATATACACAGCCACAAAGCAACATATACACAGTCACAAAGCAGCATATACACACAGTTATTACAAAATAGCATATACAGTTACTAAGCAGAATACACACAGCCACAAAGCAACATATACAAATAGTCACAAAGCAGTATACACATACATACAGCAGTATACACACAGCCACAAAGCAGAATACACACAGCCACAAAGCAACACATACACAGCCACAACGCAACATATACACAGTCACAAAGCAGCATAGACCTAGTCACGAAGCAGAATACACAGTCACAAATCAACATGTACACACAGCCACAAAGCAACATATACACAGCCACAAAGCAACACATACAGTGTCACAAAGCAACATATACAAAGTCACAAAGCAATTCACAGCCACAAAGCAGCATATACCTAGTCACGAAGCAGAATACACACTGCCACAAATCAACATGTACGCATAGTCACAAAGCAACATATACAAATATTTCCAAAGCAACATATGCTTTTTAAAACACACCAACCGTCTGTTGTGAAGCAAAGTGGACCTTTATTAGCAGATTCCTGAATGGAAATGCGCGTGTCAGATTCAGCGGCTCCACCACCTCCCTCCCGGTCTTAGGGAAAACAAGTCTATCTCGTGGTTTCCCTGTAGAACTGAGCGAGCTTTGTACTCTTGGCTTCTCCACACATTCCTGATGCGGAGCATCCGTGCTAATGATATGCTGCGCAGAGCCACCGGGAGCCTTTACTGGGGCAAGCTGTTGCCTGCCCGAGCATACACCGTAGCACTGTCAATATATACAGAGTTGGCATCATTCTTGCCTGAGCAGTGCCTCCCACGTTACATTCGCTCCAAAGTATTTATTTATTTATTTGTAAAGCGCCTTAGGCACAAAGGCAAATGTAAGGCAATGGAGGCACTCCCTTATAGTAATGTTTCGTAACCATCCAGCATGGCTATCTTGGTTGTGTACCTTTTTCATATTTGCAGAGGATAGTACTCAGTAACCCCATTACCCAAACAATAAACATTGGATGGAGAGTTACCAGTCACCCATGTAACCCACAATGCACACTTCAACCAGAAAGAAGGATTATACATCGATGGCCTAAACCAACAGCAGTTCCAGGCTGACAAACCAATCCCAGTTACTCAAGCGTTAAATCTAACAAGGTCCAGGGCAAAGACCAATGTTGGAGCTCTGCAGACTACAGGCCCTCCCAATCCCCACCCATTGCCATTTTATATGGCTGCAATGTACTTCTAACCTGCTTGCAATGGGAACCCGGCATCTCTGACCTGCACGCAGGAGACCTCTTTGGTCAAGTTCGAGATCTTCTTAAAGAAATGATCTCCTGGTGGGATTGGGTGCTTTTTCTGGAGCCCACTCAATGGGACTGTGATAGAAAGGTGTCCCAGTGCTTTGGCTGTTTGACAAATAGAACTGCTGTCAATGGACTGGATTGGCATCCACTTCTCTGTGGAGCAGAGTCTGGGAGAAGAACTTGAAAGCTAGAGCAGAAAATACTATTGCACAGAGGGAAACCCCACCCTAGGAAAAGATGCCCAGATTGCACAGCCATATTGCAACCTGCTGGCTGTCCGTGTTCTGAGATGCTCCCCCAAGCCTCTGGCTCAGAAGGTCAAGTCTTCCAGAGAAGGACCCCAAGAGTTAACACAAACTTATATTTTATGAACTTCCTGTAGTGCATAGCACTGCGTTGCAGCACCAGCTTTGCTTCACTATTGCGATAGCTAGCACCTGTCCCTATAGGTACGTCATTTTTACTTTTTAATGCTTGCCTGCAAGTAACTTGTCCTGTAATCCCATGCACGGGTCTACTACTTAGGTTTGTGCAAAGGTGCCACAGTGTCTCACCAGAGGTCTTCGATCCACTCTGGTGTCCTGCAGCTGAAGGTCCAGCCCAGTCTTCACCTTTGCATCATCTGGCTTCTGAAGAAAATTGACTTCACCCTAACTTCACCTACATCCCACAATGTCATCCTTCCTCTCTTCCAGCCTTCAGTGATCAGCATATCATCAGCCTCTCCAACCTCCCACTGGGGTCGCCCACCGGACTGCATAACTTGGTAAGCCAGGTGCCGAACTGGGCAATGTGTTCTAATTAGTATCCACGAAGTTAGACAACATTACCTACCTGCCATCCCATCAGTCCCGGTTCGCCTACTTAACAGTCACACCTGTAGTTTGCATTGGGAGGCTACTTGCCGTTCATCCAACAGTTCCCATGCAATCCCAGATGAGCCTAATACCGAGAGGGATCCTTGTCAAGGAATTCAGATCATCAGTGGCCAGGTATTTTGATGGCCAGTTGGGGAACAATGAAAGGGACTCAGAGTTGGGTGAAGGCCCCCTCTGCAAGCGTTGATGTGAGGAATTGCCAGGTGAGTAACCGTCTGGAAAGCTCCGGAAAATCCGTTGCAGCAGTTTTTGCCAAAGTAGAATTGGTCAAAGAAGAATTAATTGCATCATTTTAAACGAAATTTGCCAAAAATATATGTGGGGGGTGGAGTTTAGGATAATAACTAAAGTAGGGGGATTTAGGAAGAGAGCTGCGGTCCCCCTACCCTCCTTTCCTCCCCACGTGTGTGGTCTGCAAAATCAACCATTGAAAAGAAGAAAAAAGAAAAAAAACAATCGATGAAATCTCCTTCCACCAAAAAACTCGACAAAAATCACATAGAACGCGAACATTCAGCTCTTTGAGTCTTGTGTTGGCATCATAGTCATGCCAGGTGGCAGAATGTGCCCTCCTTCGATGTCACAGAGACTCACTTGGATTTTAATAAGGCAATGATCTCGAAGATGAAAGGCAGCCCAGAGACTCGCCTTCACATGCTTACAAACATACACTTCCACATTAAGTGCAATGAGAAGTAGTGTCAGAGCAGTGAGAGGCAACCCCTGGTCTCCCCACCATAAATATAACACAAAACAAGGTCTCTAAATCAGTTCCCTATCGGAATCAAAACAAGGGGCCGCATGCTGCAACAGTGCAGGTGCAAATCTCCACGATATTAGCACCAAGGCCAAACCTCCCCTAATGTTCAAAAAAAGGTATTCTTCAATTGTGGTTTTACCCTGGGGCAAAGGTTCCTGTAGTTCTAATACTATGGAAAACATTACAGTGTGCACAAATGCATTAAAAGAATACACGTTTTGCTCTATAGCTAATTGTTAGGCAAGATTGTGTGCAGTGTCCTTTGGAAGACTACAGCAACCTTGGCCTCCTGGCAATAGAAACCCAACCTTTGGTATAAGTCTGTGCTACACAGGTTGGTAGTGTGGCTGAGCAACCAGGCTTATCTCAAGAGGGGTCCATGTGAGCAGTAGGGTTGCAACACAGAGTTTCACGCTGACAGTTATTCAAATAAACACTTACGCTCAAGGTTTCTTGATTAAGCAATTATTGATTTATTTAATAGTCAGTGATACAAACCTTCTTCAGAAGGGAGCAAAACATGTAACAATTATAATATACCTCAAAACACACTCTGTTTCTCTAAATCAGATGATACCCATTGTGGATGGCACACAGACACTTCCTACACCCTCAGGTGGACATTGATTTATCACTGGTGCATTTAGAGCAATACTGAGTTTGGTGCAAAGGTTAGATATGTGAATAAAACAAAGGTTACCAAATAATTCATAAAAAGTTAAGTACTTTTTAAACCTTCCAATGTCAAGTTAATGTAACCCTTTCCTGGGGGAAAGGTAAAAGCAGAGTCAGAGGTAAGAAGAGTCTTTCAGGGTGACGTACAGCCAATGTTAGTTGAGCAAAGTCTAGGGGAGCTGAAGATCTTCTTTGCAGGTAAGTAAAACTCTTGCACAATGTTTTTAGAAAGGCTTGTATAAATAAGATTCACTTGAAAGGCCACAAGCAAAGAGGCTTGTGAGGGGCAAAGCTGTAAGCAACTCTGCAAGGGCAACCATGTCAAGTCTAAACTGAGAGCAAGTAAGGCTAAACAACAAGGGGTAAGTCCTCTTAGGTTTCCAGTACCTTTGGTTAGAAGAAATGGTTCCAGCTGGCTTCTGTTCCTGTACAGCTCTGCAGATCATGGTTTCCTGGGCCTCAGTCGATGGGACAAGAGGGAGGACGTCTGGGGCAGATCAGGGCACCAATGGGCAAACTTCAATTCAGTGGCACATTGCGATTTGAGCGGTTTCAGGTCCTCGTGTCTGACAGCAAATAGCAACACTGCGGTTCTCGGATACCAATTCAGACTTTCCTTGCATCTGGGGTCAATCACTATGTTGAGGTGGCTCTGGCTTGGTCAGTACTGCTTCAGGGAAGTCCGGGGGATCTTTCTGGCGCTCGGGTCCAACTTAAAAGCGATCCACTCGGTTTGGTGTTCCTCTCCCTGGTTCCAGCAGCAGCAGTGGAAGTACAGCCAGCTCCGAGAGGATGTTCAAAAGAGTTCACTTTGGGGTTGATTGGTGCCACCAACCCAAGGGGAGAAGTCATCCTTGCAGGGCTTCTCTAGTCGAAACGAATTTGGAGCTTCAGCACAGCAGCAGGGCTTCATCTGGCAAATGAACAGTCCAGGAGTTGCAGCAGGCGTCTCCTCCAATTCCTTCGTCCAGTGGTCGACTCTGACTTCCAAGCCAAAAAGCCTTGCCTTTTATGCAGGTTTCTCCCATTCATTCCAGCCTAGCTGTCAATCACACAGCAGAGTGGCTGTCCTTGCCGGACATCCAGCCGGCCAATCACCTTTTGGTGCATTCCTGTAACCAAGGGGATTAAGCACAGGGAGTTTCCCTCACTTCCTGCCCCTGCCAGACATACTGGAGCCAGAGGCGGGCTTCACTCATGAATCCTGCCAAAGGCAAAATGAACAAATGGACCAAACATGGTTTGTCGCGCAGAGTAAATCTCATGAAGGACCTTTCCAACAAGAAATGGCGAAAAAAGAAGACCGGGACCATTTCGACAAAATGGACACCCATGGGTGCCTTACTGCAGCTGCGAACGCAGCCTGTGGTAAAAAATCACAATGGTAGTAAAAACAAAACCACTGCCACCAGCCAAGAATTGTAGAAAGGGCAATAACAAAAATTTTACATGACAAACTAGCAAAGGAGATACTAAGTAACATCTCCAGCACCCTATGGTAAGATAGTGTGTGCTGGGTCTAGAAAGTTACAAAATGTAAATAAAGTGAATTTCACTTCACTGCTCTTGGAAACAGTAGTTTCATCAAGAGAAGGTATTTACACCTTTGGGACATCTACGAGACTTCCCTGTGCCACTGTACTGAAGGTGCTGTGTGTCACAATGCAAAGATGATGCCTATGGAGTTTGTCAGACTCCAAAGTCAAAAGAAAGTATAAATCACAGAAATAAATACAAGAGAGAGTGGGAAAAGGTCTCACTCTCGCCAGGCCAGAAATTAAAAGTCCTAGAGTCCAACAAACGGGCTAGGGGTCTCTAAAGTAGAGAGGAATTAGCACATTTCTGAGAATTCTCCCCAACACTAATTTTGCCATCGTGCTAGCACTGTGCACAATGTCAAAACTGCACTTGCACTGGTGTAAAAGGTCTATAACAGGGCCCCAGTTCTATTTTATGTTCATGCTAGCACAATGCAAATCTACTGCCAATTCCCTACTTTTCCAAACAAAAGGAAATGTTACATCGCAGAAGGCAGCCTTGTTCTGGGACTGGCAGTAGAGAGGAGACGGGTTATCTTCATAGGCGATAGACCAGCACAAGGAAATAAAACAATTCAGTGGGACATAGTAAAACAATAACAAAGATTGTGCAGTCAAAATCTAAAAACTAAAACAAAATGAGTCATGCTAAAATAATGAGCGTTTGAGAGTAAGCAGCTGGAGTCGATATAAATAATCTACACCTAAATAAACCGGTTTACCTTGTAGTGAAGGCGGATTCATGGGCAGCATGCCACAATTATTTATTCCGACAACTTGTGACTGGTACATGAAGAAAACGGAGGAAATATGTGCAGCCCTAGAGTTTTTAGCAGATCTACCGTAATAAGAACATCCGAGTCAGTCCTTCACCCTAGTTCACTGATGGACAGTGCGACAGCCGAAGCATGGCAGATGTGCAAGTATTGAAGCGTCCCATCCTCCTGAAGGAGCTCTGGGAGCTTGGCGGGTGGTGAGGGACTGACGCCCCATCCTCCTGATGGATCTCTGGGAGCTTGGCAGGTGGGAAGGGTCTAAAGCTCCCCATCCTCCTGGAGGAGCTCTGGGAGCTTGGCGGGTGGTGAGGGACTGACGCCCCATCCTCCTGATGGATCTCTGGGAGCTTGGCAGGTGGGAAGGGTCTAAAGCTCCCCATCCTCCTGGAGGAGCTCTGGGAGCTTGGCGGGTGGTGAGGGTCTGACGCCCCATCCTCCTGATGGAGCTCTAGAAGCTTGGCAGGTGGTGCGGGACTGAAGCTCCCTATCCTCGAGAATGTGCTCAGCCCTAGAAGCTTGGCAGGTGGGGAGGATCTAAAGCTCCCTGTCCTCCTGATGAAGCTCTGGGAGCTTGGCAGGTGGGGTGGACTGAAGCTCCCTATCCTCCAGAATGAGCTCAGCTCTAGGAACTTGGCAGGTGGGTAGGGTTTGATGCCCCCCATCCTGCCGAAAGAGCTCTAGGAGCTTAACAGGTGGGGAGGGACTGAAGCTTCCCATCCTCCGGTTGGAGCTCTGGGAGCTTAGTAGGTTGGGAGGGACTGGAGCTTCCCATCCTCCGAAAATAGTTCTGGGATCTTGGCAGGTGGGGTTGTACTGTAGCTTCCCATCCTCCTGGAAATACTCTGGAGCTTGGCAGGTGGGGAGGGACTGAAGCTCCCCATCCTCCTGAAGGAGCTCTGGGAGCTTGGCAGGTGAGGAGTGACTGAAGCTCCCTTTCCTCTGGAAAGAGTTTTGGGAGCTTGGCAGGTGGAGAGTGACTGAAGCTCCCCATCCTGCTAAAGTAGCTCCGGAACGTTGGCAACTAGGGAGTGACTGAAGCTCCCTATCCTCGGAAGGAGTTCTGGGAGTTTGGTAGGTGGGGAGTGAATGAAGCTTCCTAACCACTGGAAGGCGCTCTGCAAGCATGGCAGGTGGGGAGTGACTGAAGTTCCCTATCCTCCTGAAGACGCTCTGGAGCTTGGCAGGTGGGGAGGGACTGACGCCCCATCCTCCCGAAGGAGCTCTGGGAGCTTGGCAGGTGGGGAGTGACTGATGCCCCATCTTCCTGAAGGAGCTCTAGGAGCTTGGCAGGTGGGGAGTGACTGAAGCTCCATATACTATGAAGAGAGTTCTGGGAGCTTGGCAGGTGGGGAGGATCTAAAGCTCCCTGTCCTCCTGATGAAGCTCTGGGAGCTTGGCAGGTGGGGTGGACTGAAGCTCCCTATCCTCCAGAATGAGCTCAGCTCTAGGAACTTGGCAGGTGGGTAGGGTTTGATGCCCCCCATCCTGCCGAAAGAGCTCTAGGAGCTTAACAGGTGGGGAGGGACTGAAGCTTCCCATCCTCCGGTTGGAGCTCTGGGAGCTTAGTAGGTTGGGAGGGACTGGAGCTTCCCATCCTCCGAAAATAGTTCTGGGATCTTGGCAGGTGGGGTTGTACTGTAGCTTCCCATCCTCCTGGAAATACTCTGGAGCTTGGCAGGTGGGGAGGGACTGAAGCTCCCCATCCTCCTGAAGGAGCTCTGGGAGCTTGGCAGGTGAGGAGTGACTGAAGCTCCCCATCCTGCTGAAGGAGCTCCGGAACGTTGGCAACTAGGGAGTGACTGAAGCTCCCTATCCTCGGAAAGAGTTCGGGGAGTTTGGTAGGTGGGGAGTGAATGAAGCTTCCTATCCACTGGAAGGCGATCTGCAAGCATGGCAGGTGGGGAGTGACTGAAGTTCCCTATCCTCCTGAAGACGCTCTGGAGCTTGGCAGGTGGGGAGGGACTGACGCCCCATCCTCCGGTTGGAGCTCTGGGAGCTTAGTAGGTTGGGAGGGACTGGAGCTTCTCATCCTCCGAAAATAGTTCTGGGATCTTGGCAGGTGGGGTTGTACTGTAGCTTCCCATCCTCCTGGAAATACTCTGGAGCTTGGCAGGTGGGGAGGGACTGAAGCTCCCCATCCTCCTGAAGGAGCTCTGGGAGCTTGGCAGGTGAGGAGTGACTGAAGCTCCCTTTCCTCTGGAAAGAGTTTTGGGAGCTTGGCAGGTGGAGAGTGACTGAAGCTCCCCATCCTGCTGAAGGAGCTCCGGAACGTTGGCAACTAGGGAGTGACTGAAGCTCCCTATCCTCGGAAGGAGTTCTGGGAGTTTGGTAGGTGGGGAGTGAATGAAGCTTCCTATCCACTGGAAGGCGCTCTGCAAGCATGGCAGGTGGGGAGTGACTGAAGTTCCCTAACCTCCTGAAGACGCTCTGGAGCTTGGCAGGTGGGGAGGGACTGACGCCCCATCCTCCCGAAGGAGCTCTGGGAGCTTGGCAGGTGGGGAGTGACTGATGCCCCATCTTCCTGAAGGAGCTCTAGGAGCTTGGCAGGTGGGGAGTGACTGGTGCCCCATCTTCCTAAAGGAGCTCTAGGAGCTTGGCAGGTGGGGAGTGACTGAAGCTCCATATCCTATGAAAATAGTTCTGGGAGCTTGGCAGGTGGGGAGGTACTGAAGCTTCCCATCCTCCTGAAGATGCTCTGGGAGCTTGGCAGGTGGCAAGGGAGTGAAGCTCCCTATCCACTAGAAGGCGCTCTGGGAGCTTGGCAGGTAGGGTTCCATGTGATAATGTCCCTGCAAAAAAGTTGCCAAAGAATTGCTGTTTTTTACAGAGACATTATCACATTGAACATGTGGGGGACACCCCTGCAACCTCCACTCCCCTTGACCCCATGCATATGTTCACCATAATGTCGCCACAACCTTTTCCCGGCGACATTATGTATGGCGACCATATATATGGGGATAATATAACCAGATATCGCAGGTGGGGAGGGACTGAAATGCAAACGCCCCCAAATTCCTGAAATAGCTTGGCAGGCGGGGAGGAGGGAGGGAACTGACACCCCATCCTGTTGAAGGAGGTCTGGGATCTTGGCAGGTGGGGGAGGGATGGAAGTTCCCCATCCCGAGCTCTGGGAGCTTGGCAGGTGGGGGAGGGACTGAAATTCCCATCCTCCAGCAGGAGCTTGGCAGGTGTGGGGGACTGAAGTTCCCCATGCAGAGCTCTGGGTGCTTGGCAGGTGGGGGAAGGACTGAAGCGCCCCAGCCTCCTGAAGGAGCTCTGGGAGCTCGAAAGTAGTCCAAAGAAGCTGCCAACAGTTCAAAAAGTTGCAAAGAAACCACTTTTGGGAAGGTACTCTTGCATCCTGGAGCTTTATCCACAACGAAAGGCGACTGAGGAATTCACTTTTACCCATGGCTACAGAATTGGCATGGCTTGGCCCACTCTCAAACTTTCTAGGTACGTTTCAGACAACCCAATTCGGAGTCGAGGGCAACCCTGTACCTTTGGTGGCATGAGTGACCAACGACTGCCTAAATTCACAGCAAGGTGGGGAAGTCGCTGTTTTTTTGTTTAGAACACAACCTATTTTTATTGAAGGCCAGCAGGGTGTTGGGGAAGAATGGAGCAGTGCGTGCGTGTCCTATCATTATGTTACACCATAATATTCATAGCTGCCAAGCTGGCCTATGTCATGTGTGACACCATGAGCCAGTCCTGGTTTTCCCCATTGCCTGCAGGGACTTGTAGCTTTGTTTTTCCCAAGCAAGTATAGGCCTACAAATCTCAGCATGCAATGGGGAAAAAAAAGGACTGGATCTAGGTATCGCTCATGACACCGGGTATGCATATTTAGTTATATTTGGCCAGACTAAATACCTGCTAAAAGCTATCCACCCAACAGTCCCAAAGGCCATCCTCATCCGCAATGGACTACAGACATTAAAGAATGCAAGCTTCCTGAACCAACGGCTTTACTTCACTTCATGGAGTCTGGCTTGGCTTCTACAATATTTCACTTTTTCTTCTTAAGCGTTCCTTCTTATCACTCCCTGCCTCCCAGTTGGTGAGGATTGTGGCAATAATGGACTGGAATTTCATTTTGGTTTTTGCACTTGAAAATAAGAAGTTGATGATAACACTGTTTGTACAGTCTCCAGGGAGACGCAAGAACAGAGGATGTGGAACATGTTGAAATAGATAAAAATCAGGGCAAGAGAAATCAGAAGAAAAATGCAAATACCAAACCGCAGCCTCAGTGAGTACATCGGAAGATATTACCCCTTCTATCTGAAACCATAGCAAATGATCTAGTGTCTGCTTTGAAATCACCAAATGCACAGGATACATTTAGAAGATCTCCTGCAACGCCAAACATCTCCAAAAGGTCAGGTTGGTCCCGATACACAGTAAACGAATTATTCCTATGTCCTCCAAAACTAGATATCAGAAGGTTGAGATGCATCAAGATGCAGTTAAACAATGAAGTGAAGTAAAGAGCAAATCCATACAATAAGAGTGGGCCAGGAGCGTGATTTTTCGTGACTGGAGTGGGACAAATTAAAAGACAGAGGAGAGAGAGACTTACCACAAACTCCTTACAAAGCTATCTATGGCTGAAGAAATGAAGTAACAGGAAAAGCAGAATCCCCAAGTGGCCCCTGACACCTCAGATATTTAGAACCAAAATGTGTACCATGTGGCGAAGAAAATGGAAAACCAAAATAATTGAGAAACTCTGGAACCACCCATGTAGGAGAGCAGATCGTTACACCAAAGGCAAGTGCACACTAGAGTAAAACTGCAATGTGCTTAGCTGGAGGTAGAGGAGACTAATACCAGCATCGGGGCCACGCAATCTTAGTTACAGAAACAGTTAGAAACCAAATATAAAGAACCTACTGATCCCAATAATTAGAGAAGAATCAGCTCCCCATGAAATGTAAACTGGGACATTTGAGTAATGTCATTAAAAACAGCATGCACCTGCTAAGAGGTATGGAGGAGATAGAAGATGTCACACTCTTAGCCAAGCACCTGAAGAAAGGCACAGCAGTTTCCAAGTATAGGAAAGATCAGACACAGGCTCGCAGTATCAAAATCATTCCTCAAATGTGCTTAGGAAGAACATTTTGAAGTTGGTGATATTACAAAGATAAACTTAAAATTGCTGGAGTAAGACTGAATGTAAGTTGAAAGCCAGGAAAAAAAGCAATTGGAGCCATAGATGCTCATCATCGTAGAAGGACAGCAGGACCCAACACACTAAAGTGTCTGGCTTAGATGAACTGACTTTGGACATTGAAACAGGAGCCCCCAGAAGCAGTCAGAGAGGGAAATGCAGATGCCGGCGGTGAGGTTTCACCAACACAACTAACAATGAGAACAGCAAGCCCACCATGAATGAGAATACCCCTAAACATGAATCTGCAACAAGAACTCGGCATTGGGCAGTGCCAACTCAAAGTAATGTGGAGGAACCTCCTGAATTAAGCATGACTGAGCTGTATTTATTTATGCTGCAAATTCATTTAATCTATCACCATCATCAACCTCAGAGCTCGAATTACAATCTTCAATGCTTCTCCTCCTTCGTAAAAGCATCAAGCATCTGCACAGGGGATGATGCATGGAGTCAGGGAGCCAAATCAAATTCTCCCGGAAGCTTGAAATTTGTAGAAGACGTTTTAAGTGGAAAGCTGTTTGCCAAACATGGCAAGCCTGCCATCTGTTGAGTCTCGGGTAGCTCAAGAAATCCTTCCATAATCTGGACCTTAATAATAAGACCCTCAGTGTTCTTTCTTCTTGTTATTTGCTTCTGTATCATCTGTGGTTTTCCCCCTTCGAAGGCTAGCTATGGTATCGCAATACACGATTCGAACTAATGTTTTTGGCGCTTCTATGTCTCACCATTTATTATTTGAATATGCATTTTATTGTCTTCACCACCTTACAGGGATGTCTACAATGGCCTTTATTTAATTTCGAGGCAGGCAAAAAGTAAATTATTGGAACAGTTGAATACATAAGTCAATGGGTTATAAAAATAAACTCAGAAATCACAAGATGTCAGAGCTAGGAAACAAATAGGTTTGCCAAGTAGAAGGCAGTAATTACGGCTTAAAGGGTAAGGATGACCATGTAGAAAGTAGACCCAATGGTCCAACCCGGGACACGGAAGAAGCGGCAGGAAAAGCATTTGAAATATTTGATGGGTCATTGTTTTATCGCCAGATGGTTTATCCCTTATTAGCAAGGTAAAAGGCAGACTCTGTCCTCATTCACTCTAGAACCCACGCATACAAATGAGGAGGCAGGAGTCACAGGAATAGTGAACCTCTGTTATTCTCGTCCTCCAGGTTTCTGTCTTACCGGGCTCTAGTAACCCCTCCTCTTCCCCTTTGTTCCCCGTATCCGTGTCATTCCTCCTCGCCCTTATGGTCGTCCCTCAATTAAGGTGCTATGTTCACTCTAAAACATCTCTCTATTGGAAAAAGTATTGGTGGAGATACAGTAAAGAACCTTCTCTATGAAATACAGTGGATCCATTTATTACCGCTCAAGAGACATTCAGAAGCCAGAGCCCCTAGAACTATTTTCATTTTTTGCTTTTTGATAAACTAGGTCCAGTAGCAAAAACAGATGGAGGAAAGAAGAGTAAAATGTAGGATAAAGTGTAAGAGGAAAAGAGATGGCACTTTAAAAAAGGCGATCATTTATAAAGTTTCAATGACCCCAGTATGCCTCACAGCCTTCCTTCTCAAATTCCTTTAAAATTCTGGGCTTTGGACCAGATTAGCTGCTGCCACACACATGGGAGAGTGCTACTGCGGGTGGCGCCTTCGAAATGATGAGATGTACTCTCAGAGAGACAGCCAGTTCGCTACACACCTCTTGGAACTATGAAATGGCTTCTCTGCCAGCCCAGTGGACAAGATACAGTTGTGAAAAGATATTGGGCAAAAATGGCCATAATTAAATAATTGGTGATGACAGTCTGCATTCTTAAATGATGAGCCAGTAATTGATACTAAGCAGAAGGCTTAGCACACACACACATTTAAGAAAAGGAGCATTCAACCTGCATCTACAAGTTCTACTCCCCAAGATCATCTTATAATGTGTGATCCCTTATAGCCACTTTATTGCCAGCACCGCATCAAATTGGCATTTATTAAACTTTGATTGTTAATAGATGTTCTGCCGACTTCATCCTAAAAACAGAAAATATTTGGCTTTAGATGAATATCTTCTTGATATTTGACTCCCACCAAATACTTTAAAGCACTATTAGCAAAGGTAAAGTACACACTGGCTGCCAGCAGTCATAACTGAATTCCAGAATAAAGTAGGACTTTTTGTGGTGGGTAGAGGGAGGGTGAAGAGAGAGAGATAAGAGCAATATGTTCCTGGCGGACATGTGTCACAATCAAAGACTCAGACAGTTTGCATTCCGTGAATTCACCGGGTGGGTTATTGGCAATGTACACTTCTGTCAGGTTCTTTCCAGGGCGAAAAAAATCACTTAGAGTCTCTGGGGTTGTAGTGTCACACACTCCATTCCTGGCTTTACTACCGAGTGTTGCTTGATTTTGCCCCTCGTCTTTCTCAGCTACTTCCAAACCTCTCGGTATAGCATGTTGGTCCTCCACGACTTGAAGATTATCTGGTACCATTAACCCAGGTGCTTTGGGGTCATCCGATGTGTGTCATGAGCCTGACTCTTTTAGGTTCGGGGGAGCCAGCAACTTCCAGGCTTCCCCTGGTAACTGTGATAGACTTCCTCTTCCTGTGAACTGAAAGCCCTTCCACCACAGTATTGACATTTCAAGGAGCAAGACTCTTCCTTCTTCTGCCTGGCCCTGTCTCTTTCAGCCTTCACCCTTCCTACTTCGATCTATCCTTATCTTGTCTGCCTCTTCTTCAGTAGTTTCCTTCCATCTGTATTTCTTTTCTTCACTATTTTGCTTTCTCCTTTACCTCTCCCATAAAGGAGGATGGAAGGTGCCTTCTTCCCACCTTCCATCCTCACCGCTCTACACCATTTTGTTCCTGTTCACTACTTCTCTGGGCATACTTGTTCTCTCATCATGTCCAGTTTCCGCCGATTCTTCCTCTCTACCACCTTCTTCTCTCGCGCCGTACTCTTCTCCCAACATGTCCTCTTCCCTTCCATCGCCTTTCTGTTAGTTCCCCCTCCACTTCTATCCCCCTCCTCCGATTTCTGCACTCATTTCTACCTCCTCTTTTCCACATCCTTTACTCCTCCTCTCTTTACAAACTCAAGTGCTATTTTTCATGTCAATTTCCTCATCTCCATCACTTCTTCATACCTCCCATACTCTATCCACTCAGTCTCCTCTTTCTCCTCCTCTTTTCTCTCTCTACACCCTCTTAACTCTCCATCTTCTCAATCCCCTTTCTCTCTACCACTTCCTGCTCCACTCTCTCCCTCCCCTCGTCTGCCTTTCCTCTGTTGGAGCCCTTCACACCATGGTTGTCTAAAGGGAATCAGCTATGCATGTAGCATGTGACTCTAGTCTGGTGGGTTCAGGTCTCTGCAACCTACATCTTTTCCAACTGAGAGGTACTGGCAAGTAAGCCACTCTACTAGGGAAGGTTACAAGTGGTTTGAATTTGCTTCACTCTTTCTGTTTCTGAAAGCCATAGTGCTGAGCTTACCCTCCACCGCTCTGAGACTCAGTGAGTATTCCTGATTATATATACATATTTGTGGAACGTTGTGAGTAGATTTGCGGTGTTTCTTTCAACCTTTCAGTCACCGGGTCCCCAAACCTCTGCCTTAGTGACATTTTACTTTTCCCCATTGTTGATGTGGCAGTTTCCAAGGTGGTCACAGAAAACGAGGTCTCTCCATCTTAAATGGGATTTTTCCTCACGTTAGGCATGTTTTCCGAGTAACCAAGGTACCTTCTGAAAGTGCTGTAGGGTCTGCACATTAGTCAGGGAACTGAGTGCGGGACCTTAGATATCATCTATGTACCACCACTGTGGCATACATCAGAGAATGAGTGTTGGTCCCAATGGTTTGCCCCATTCCCATTATCAAGCCTCCAGCATGTTTGCCACAAAGTTGAAAAAGTTAACAACCAGCAAGTAGTGCCTGGTGTAAAGTCATTTCCATGTTCGGCAAAGCGTTACATGGCAAACTCTGTTCTCCACCCTCATCCTCTCTGAGGAAGATCATGTTGGAAAATCTCTAATGCATATATACAATACTGCGCCTCAGTGAGTAGAGATTGCTGGATACAAGGGTGCTGTTTGACTGGGACCTACTGAGAGATGGCATGAGCAGAGGTTGCCTGGACGATTGGGAGAGCGAATCCCTTCTGTTACAGCTGTACACCAGCCTCAATCCTCGAAGAGGGCTGGTTGAAGGTTGCTGAAGGCAGAGATGGATAGGGAACCAAAAGAGGCCCTGGAAATAATTTTCAAAGTGGCCCCATTTTACTCATTTTCAGCAATCCCAACCCTTTTCCTATGGGATAATTTGGAAATGCCACACAAAAGAGGCCCGGGTACAGAAGCCTACTGGGAAATCTCCTGAGCTCCCTATAGGCTAGTCCACCCCTGGCTGGATGTACAGACACGGGGGATAGGCGTACCAAGCAGGTTTGAGCCCAACACAGGAGGAAGTCTCTTGCCCAAGAGGCTTCCCTCAGGCCAACTGACTTGCTGGGGATTCTGCTGGGTTATGCCTTCCAGAATATATGTATATATCACTAACAATAAAACCTTGTTAACGGGACGTTATGGTAAAGTTGCACTACTAAGAAAACCAGGAATTCAATGGAAAAACGTTGCTACAGGGACGTTATAGTTACAGGTAAATACCTAAAAACCCCACAAATTTGCAAGTTATGGTATGGTATAGTATGCAACCATAACTTGCGCTACCACTGTGCACTGCAAGGACTAACACCCTTGACATCAAAGATGACATCACAAATGTCATTGATGACATCACTGATGACATCACATGTGCATTTAGTTGTCATGAAAAGTCTCCAGAAGGGATTGTCATTGTAATGTTGGCAGAAAACTATCAGAAATCATTGGGAGAACTACCATTACATAAATAGGCGATTCGGTAATGCAGTGGTATAAACAGTGTTGGATTACACATTTCTTTCCTTTCCATAACTGAAGTCATGTACAAACGTAGGGATTATGTGCAGCATGCATAATACAGGTGCAATATCCAAATTCCTCCCATGTTACATAGTCAAATTATTAATGCTTTCCTTTTAGACTTTTGTGGACTGTTAAACATGTAATAAATACCTACAAATCCCTCACTTACAAAATAAATGTACTACTGCACACACAACTAAAAGACACCACAACGCATACCAATAGCAGCATATACAAAGAAAGTAAACTAAACAAAATAGTAGCAGTACGACCAGAAAGTGTTAATAACCTAACTGATTATCTACCTACACAGAATGATTGCTGTATTTAAGGCTTGCCTTTTTCCTATATGTATATGTACCATGTGATGTGAGTGAACCCTAAGAAAAGCAGTGTAAGAACATATGAGAAGGGTAAGGTGTACAAATATAGCACCTTTTCACTTTGTAGTTTTTCATTGTTAGTGAAGAAAAGCACCTAGTGTACATATGTCACTAAGAAAAAAAGAGGGAGCCAGACCTGTGATGTCACCAGTGATGCCATCAATGACATTTGTGATGTCATCTTTGATGTCATGGATGTTAGTCCTTGCAGTGCCAAGTAGTAGTGCGAGTTATGGTTGCGTACCATACAATAACTTGCGAATTAGTGGGGTTTATAGGTTTTTACTGGTAACCATAACGTCCCTGTAGCAATGTTTTCCCATTGAATTGCATAGGTTTTTTAGTAGTGCAACTTAACCATAACGTCCCTTTAACAAGCTTTTTTGTTAGCGGATTTCAATGGTTTTTAGCAGGATACCCTTAGTTTGTAATGAAGAACTGTGCAACATAGTGAAACTGCTGGCACTATGTTAATGCAGGCAGCAGTTGTGGACTGTGCATCTGTCTGCAGAGATTGCGTGGCATCCAATCTGATGAGGAAGGCAGGTGCTCTATTACATAGTGGTACTAATCACCAAACACAAAGAACATATTCAAACCGCACCATTTGCAAGAATTGCAAGTTAAAAAAGAGTAGGTTTGCAAATTGTGTACTTATGAAGCAAACAGGACAAAAGCATAGGCAGTACACCATAACGAAATGCATAAACAACAGAAGTGACGTCCGCCTTCAACAATGTACCACACTGCTACTGTAAATGGGAACAAAGAACAAAGTGCCACAGTAACGAGTGGAAAGTACTAAGACCTCAACGTCACTACAATGTAGTATGGACACTAAACTTAATGTAATAATTACACATCTGCTGCAGTATGCAATGGAACATAACCGTAACATGTTTTTGTGTAACAAAGCAATATCAAGCACCTTAGAGTGTCAGGACGAAAATATCCCTCATGACGCAAACAGTTTCTATAGTAACCCCATTGGTACGCACAGTACAGTGAACCGTAAATGATGTAATATATGTTGCTGCATGTACACCAAACACATTCTCTTTTCGGTAAGAGAATATATTGCAAAGGAAATCAAGGCAGTACAAGCGGCAATCCTTGCACAACAGCATACGGGCACAGGAAAGGAAGGAAACACTGTGCATAGGAAAATTGACAGTCTGGAGATGAAAGTGGAAAACGTAGTGAACAAATGGACTGCCGTAAAGTTTGGGTACAAGGATATATTTTGAACAAAATAAAACTGCAGTGGCACACCTGCACGTGTACCCCTTCCCCGTGTCATAGGCCACAATCCCCTCAAAAACCATGTCTTGGGAGATGTTACGGTAAAACATGAAGCTCTTCCTCCCCTCACAACCAAGTTCTGTAAATCCCCATTTCGCCACAATAAGTAGCCACTTCTGCCACCCCTTCCCTTTCCCAAGAATGCGTATGATTATGTACAATTAAACAGTAATATTGTAAAAGTTGCTGAGGGTTTGTGTGGGGTTTTCTTTTTCCTGAAATGGGGTTCTGACTCAGTGGCACATAGTCCTCGTTGCAAAGACCGAAATTAATAAAAAGGTAGGTGTCCTACGGACACTGCAGCTGTCCGGCCTATCCACAATCACAATGGAGGCATCCATACGCCGCCAGCAAGGTCTGCATGCCTGCTCGTTGTCCACCACCTATTAATGCATGTGGGAGTGGACATATGTGTGTAGTGCAAGTACAAGCATGTGTATGTGTTCCTGTGTGTCCTAGTAACAGCACCACTCTGCTGCATATGCGAATGACCTTTAACATGCTGGTGGCACCCACCCACTTCCTACCAGTAGCTATACACATGAACATTCCACCTGCTATGCACTATAAACATCCAGCGTCTCCCAAAGTGGTAGGCGCACGTGTGTCGCACTATTATTCAGTAGACGAGTGGCAGCGGTGTGAATAGGACACTTCTCCTCATGCGCACAACGTATTCCTGCCAAAATGTGTCCTG
Source organism: Ambystoma mexicanum (assembly GCF_040938575.1). NCBI lineage: Eukaryota > Metazoa > Chordata > Amphibia > Caudata > Ambystomatidae > Ambystoma > Ambystoma mexicanum. The sequence continues at coordinate 319,332,223 of NC_090935.1, forward strand.
CGGACAGCCGTTCCAAAAGAGAACAGTGGTGACGGCAGCATACGACCGCAACAACGGAAAAGTGCAGTGTTATGCAATGTTAAGATTGTTTTTCTGAAAGTGCACGCTTACAAACACACCACAATGTGCCGTTGCACATATATGTATGTTTTTTTAAAAATGCAGGCCTGTTTGCCGAGTGCAAGTTCTCCACAGTAGTCTTACAAAAGTGCACACCACAAAGTTCCACCACAATTTCTTTGTAGCTTCTCAAAACAGAGTAGGAGGCCGCAGTACTGTGCCCTGTAAGTGACGTTGAGTCTGCTGTGCTGCATTTCCTTTGCAATTAATGCCTACCCAGTTCAGTACGTACTGTAATTATGAAAAGTATTAACTGCCCTTCCTGTAACCCACACCCTAAATTGCAATACCCCCGTGCAGTGGCCCATCAATGATCACAACAGACATGAAGATTAATTTCCTGTGCTTTTATTAACTCTTCACAAATTGCACTGCCGTCAAATTTTAGTCAGCTGGCATCATACATTTCAGCATATACTTATACAAATGTTATTGTCCTGCTGATGGTGCCTCTAGTTAGGTGTGTCAACGTCTGTGGCTGAAGGTTGTAGACAAGACCATATGACAGCCCACTGCTGCCTGGCTTGCCAGGCTGACAATATGTTCAGCGGGAACTGGCACACATGATCTCACAGGTTCTCCCACGTAACTTCCGCCGGTACCTGCCTAATGTCCTTTACTGTGCAACCCCATTATGCCATTCCATAGGTAGCATGCTGCAAGCGATTTTATGTGACATGTGCGTTTCTTCAACTATGGCGAAGGCCGTACCCCAGTCAAGCACAAACATTCTTTCCTCCCTTTCCTCTTCCTTGTTAGTAACACGCCAGCAGCAGTTGCGGTTAGAATGTTCCACACACATCTACCAACCACAATGAAAAGGTCTCCATTGAACTATTTTAGTTTTGTACACCAGTCCTCTGCGTACATACTACACCTAGAAGCGGTATTGGGCAATTCCTCAGCCTGCACAGTCGCGTTTCCATGGCCATCCTCAAAATCCCTGGGTAACTTAATAAAGTACAACAAAAGTGGGGGAGGTCGTTTGTGCGGACAGCTCTGAAAATAGCACATTTTGTTTTAAGTTGTATTGTAGATGCTTCTACTAAACACCCTTTCTTTCAGGTTTCAATTGCTTTTGTGTTTGCTTGTGCTCGCATTGTCACACTGAAGTCTTCAACGCATCCCGTAGGCGGGCAAACAAAACAGCATTACCAATGGTGTACAACAAAATACCTTCTGCTTGCAAAGACTCCGCATTTGCACAATGACTGGGTTCATTTTTGCTGAGAAATATCCCACCAGCAGACAAATAAACGTACATGCTTCTGATGAAGACACCTCTCACCACTGGCTCGGAACAACTTAGATGACCGTTGTCCCACACTCTTATTACTATTAGGCACCAGAACAGCACGTTGGTAGTGCGACAAAGCATCTGCATGACATTTAGCAACCTCTTCAGTGGACGGAGAATGTGTAAGCAAGGCAGGTAACCCATATACATGTCGCCCTACTTCATGAAGATAATATCGCCAGTATTAAAAGGGGCCATGTCTCTCCAAAGGGCATGCATATCGGCAATACGGCCGTCATACACAGCACACCACAATGCGTACACTCCTTTCAAATCTCAGTGGCCATCCAAGTCTCTTTCCTGGGCATACTTATGCATATGTAGCACAAATGTATCACCCAAAGGCAACTCACTGCGTTTCGCCCTGTCAAACAGCCTCACTACGCAGAACAATATACAACAGTATGGCCTGGCCTACGTGTGAACCACACCCACAGTACCTGATTTCATAATCCCCACAGTTCCATTTCCATTGGCCCGTATGGTTAGATGCGCAGTGTCTAGCACTTGCGCATCCGAAAGTATAGTGAAGGCTGCTGCCCAGTGAAACAGGATCAGACCCTCTTCCTATGGCAACCCTTGCCTGTGACGCACACCCGGCGCACCTGATTGGACAATGCCCACAGTTCCCTTTCCATTGGACACCATGGTGAGAAGAGAGAAATATGGCGCGTGTTCTTTCCCAAGTATCGCTACTGGCGCGGCCCACCGAAGCATCAACAATTCTTCTTCCCTTTCCACTTCTTTCCTTCTTGCATGCCTTCGTTATGTTCTCTTACAATGTTGCACACGCATCCACCAATTACATTAAAGAGCTCTCCATGTAACAGTATGAGTTTTCAACACCAGTCCTCTGCGTACACACCACACCCAGAACTGGCACTGCGCAATACTTCAGCCTGCACAGTCCCATTTCCATGGGCATTGTGAAAATCCCCAGATGAGGTTTTCATGGTGACTGTCGCTGTCTGGAACCCCGGTGTCAGAGCTGCTCCTTACTCAAAGTGGTCCTGCAAGCACTACTTTCACAATGTTTACTGTTTGCTCTTTGGACGTGGGAACCCATCCATTCTTTGCAACAGCATGAGCAGTCAGGAAGCAGCGATACATTTTTGTGTTCATTTCTGTTTCCTGTGCAATGTGGCTTGCAAGAGGTTACAACTAAGACTTTGGAATTCGCAGTAGCACTTTACATTATAATTTGCATTTTGTACATGGTGACCTAGGATATTCATTCGCAAATTCTGCCACTTTAAGCAGCACAGGCTTTGTGTACCCAAACTACTTTGGCACAGCATATACCTGACCCCTGTTTTTGCATTAAATAAATATGCTTTGTGGATGAAGGAATATAAACGACATGGGAACAAATAGCTCATTGGATTTCTTTGCAAAAATCCATTTAACAAGTCTGTAACCTAATGCATCAAAAAAAGCAACTGTTTGTCTTTTTCGGCCAAGTCATTGATGAACCATTGTGGTAAGTCAGAATCAGGAGACGGACAAGATGGCATTTTTAGCAACATAGTTCTTCATTCGAACACCAAAACCTAAGCTTTCCCTATGTTTCTCGGGCCTATTCTTAATGAAAATAAAGGCGACTAAAAGAGTGATTGTCAGTATATCAAACATAGTAAAAAAAGTCCACTGTCTGGAGAGTCTACTCGAACCTGATTGCTGTCCCTATCACTGTGAACAAAAAGATCCGAACATTGACCAAAAAGAGCGGTGGCTGGCGTCCAATCCCAGCCTGATGCTTCTTTATTAAAACAATGGGGCTCTGTGCCCAGTGACACAGTTTGAATCAGAGGACCAAAATAACTCCTCAAACGTCCACTCCTTCGCTTGCACGTCAGTCTTTGATTAGTCTTTCGCCTTTGTTTCATCAGGCAGTATCTCTCCATTTCTGGCTTTCTTACATCATTGGTAACCACCTGGGGCACATCCCGCCTTCGGATTTGGTTTCTTTCCCCCACCTTGGGGCTGGGTTTCTCTAGCCCTGCCTCTGGTTTCTCTGACTCCACCTTGGGGTCTCGGGTCTCTCCACCCGCCTTGTGCTTTCGTTGTTCCGTCTCACCCCGCTCTGGGGTCTGATATCACTCACCCCGCCTGGGAGTCTGGTTCCACTCACCCCTGCTTTGGGGTTGGATGTCTTGCACCCCGCCTTGTGGCCTAACTTAGCCCTTCTTGGGGTCTCATGTTTCCATTCCACCTTCCTCACGGTTCCCTGGAGCGACTGCCTGCCTTCTGTCAGTGTTGTGTTCCTGCAGGCTGGCACTCCAGTAGGCTGACATGGCATTTCTCTGAGCTTCTTTCCAGCGTTCTGCATTTTATTAAGATGGCCCTCCCTTCCCGCTGTCTTTGGGCAGAGCTTCAGCGTCCGTTCCTGGCCACCCCGCTTGCTGCTTAGGTGCTTTCCACTGCTTGGGACTTTTGTGAGCCGGCTTATCTGCTCTGTGTTTTGGCAGGGTTGCAGAGCATTCCACGGGCTTGACCGCAGTTCGATCCCCTGCGCCGGGCTTGCACTCGATTCTCCTTGCCACATCTCCCAAGAAGAGGTTCCTCCATCTCCGCAGCTCCACAGCTCCTCTGCTTTCATGTAGCAATGCTGATTGGGTCCTTCATCACACTACCAGTTGGTGGGTTTATGCTCCAGGATCTATTTTGAGGTGTGAACGGTGCCTGCAAAGACTTAGAAACTGTACCAGCCATTGTTGTAGGAAGTGGTCAAACAAAACAATCGGGTTCTTGAGACAAGGGATATCATATATCCTTGTTTCGGGATTGCCTAGCCAGGAAAGGGGGGCACCGCCAGTGGGATCCCACTAGCTCTGTCCCCTAGAAACTGTTAAGCTTAGGTTAACACCACTTTTGGGATAGGAGATGAATTCTATGGATACTGCTCACAATTCAGTATTTGCTTAAATAATGAATCTGCTGTTCTGTTCACCTCTACTATGAAGACCAAGCATAAGCAGTAAGGACACTGAAGGGTGCTTTCAAAATAAGGGAGGCCAAGGCCGACTGCTGAACCTTGAAACGACAAGCCCAGAAACAGTCGGGCCAGTAGAGCGAAGGTACCGTATGAGCTTGGAGTTGACCATCCGGTGCCAAGCAACATTATCGGCAACCAACTAAAGACTATTGCCATGGGCTAGATGGGAAAGAATGTCCAAGAACGTGAGGGGAAACGACCTCAAATGGAAAGACTTTCATAGTGCTTTTAAGGTTAAAGCCCATGTGCGGATTAAAGAGTGAAAAGCAAGAACGCTACACGATTTAATCCATGTGGATTAGCCAGCGTGGAGATTTTTACATTTGTCAAATGAAAATGAAAGTAGCCATTTCGGCAATACAAGCAAAAAGGAAACTCCGATGTTCTTGAGAAATAAATCTAAACACCTGTCAAAATAGAAGAGGAAGAAACATTCAGAATCTTGATTTGACAATTAGTCTCATCCAGAGTAGCTTTAAACAGGAAGATGCTTTGACAGTGGATAATTTAGGTTGGGCCTAATTTACCAGAAAACTCAAAGAAACATAGTCTAGAACGGTTTTCATGTTTATCCGGACAGTAACTTATGATGAAAGAGGAGGGTCCGCATCAGACTTTGTGCCCTGTATCTCACAGTACAAGCCACCAGTCGATCGTATGTTTCAGCAAGTCTTGGTGGAGGGCAATGTTGCGGGCTTTTCTCTCAAAGATCATTATACAGAATTCCAGAGTTTAAGAGCCGGCACTCCATGAGTCTGTGTAGTGTATGGGGCCAACCTCTGCAGCTATACAGGGGCATTTGATCAAATACGGCTTGCCATTGGTTGCACAACTTCAATGTCATCCTGGATTCTTCAGAATTTGGCCCAAGAGAACTGCCTCCTCTTGTTCTCACTGCAGCCGTTCAATGAGTTCTCTGGGGAAGGTCGATGTACATCGCATTGCTAAGGTCAAGAAGCTACTTACACTAATGTGTCCCAGCCCCCCCACACATGGCACATTGTGCCGTTTGCGCTGTAGGGCCGCCCAACGGTATTACAGGAGTGCGGCCTGCCCCTTCATGAACACTAAATCCATGCCTATGCGAGGAGACGCATATGCACAACGTTTCTTTTATGCGTCACGCAGTACGGGCAAATGAGATCCCAGAGACCAATCAAAAGACGTCCTCTCGGGGGTTGATGCCCATTCCAATTGTTGCTCAGTTGTGCCTGCACCAAACAGTGGTACCAAGACTTGCTGTCCTTTGTGTGGACGCTCTAGAAGCATATTGTAGTCCACCCTAATGCAAGGGCCTTTGGCTTCCCCTGTTTCTGAACAATGGGTCGCTGTTCGATAGAAATAATGGATTCCACTTTTGAACAGTGTCTGTGGGATTGTATGTTACACCCATTTTGGCTTCTCTCATCTGTCTTTTTTTTTTAACTTTGTTTATTTTAAATCAAGGCAGGATGATAAGTACAGACATTATAAGCAGTGGTTATTTAGGCATGTTGAACCCCAGTCCTCTATCCCCCCCCTGCGACCTCTCCCTCCCTCCTCCCCCTGGTCCATCTGTCCCATAGGCCCTGTAGGCGGGCTCCTCCCTCCCGGGCAGTCCGAATTGGGCCTCAGCGACTATGTGTCTTCCTCCGGGATCTCCTGATTTTTTAAGATCCAGCGGGTCCTGGTGGGTTTGTAGGTCAGGGCGGGGAAGCGCTGGTCGAATTCCAGCACTGGGGCCCAGATATTCTGGAAACGATGAAGAGTTCCCGCTTGTGCTGCCGTCACCTTCCCCGCTATCAGAATGTCCCAAAGTTTGGTCCACCATTGGGCTATGTGAGGGCCTTCCGGGGTTTTCCAGGTTCGGGCAACCACCGTTTTCCCTGCTAGTAGGCAGTGAGTTACTAGTTTCGCTCTTGGTCCGGAGCGCGGATAGGTCCCGGGAATTGGAGCACCCAGCAAAACCGGTTCTGGTTCCAAGGGAATCGTTGTTCCGGTAATTTGTGAGATGAACCCTAGGCAAGCTTTCCAGAATGGTTGGATCTTCGGGCAGTCCCACCACATGTGGAAGAAGGAGCCTGGGTGGCCGCATCCTCTCCAGCAAGAGTGGTCCACCTGGGGGTTCATGTGGTGAAGTCTGAGGGGCGGATAGTACCACCGCAGCGTGATCTTATACGCACATTCCCTATTGGTGATGCAGGTGGACGAGGTATGTGTTCTGGTCCATATGTCAACCCAGGTTTGATCCTCTATCGGGTGACCCAGGTCCGCTTCCCATTGGGCCATGCATCGGGTTCTTGTGGTCAGGAAGTCGCTTAGAAAGCGTCTGTACAGGGTGGATACTCTGCCGCGGGTTGGAAGATCTCCCAGGGTGAGTTCTAAGGCAGTAGGAGGGTGTGTTGCTGCTTGCAAGGTTTGGGGATGCGAGCACCAGTGGCGTAGTTGAATATATGTGAATCTATCCCGTTCCTGGAGTTGGAACTTCTCCTTGCATTGGACGAATGTGAGAGGTCTCTCCCCCGTATACAGCTGGTCTATGGTCTCCAGCCCACCTTTGATCCAGTTACGAAAGTTGCGAGGATTCATACCCGGTGTGAACATTGGATTATGAAAGACCGGGGAACGTGGGCTCAGTCCTCTTGGCACTCCCTTTCGTTTTAGCGGCCAGTCCCAGGTGCTAAGGGTGTGTTTAGTTGATAGCAGGAGCTCTCCCCAATGGGTGCTGAGGGGGGGCGGGATGTGGTGTAGAAATCGCAGGGGTAGAGGTGCCCGTGATTGTTCCAGCTCCACCCATCTGGGGCGCTTTGACGTATTTTGCCAGGCCTGGACCTGGGCCAGTTGGGCTGCCACTCTGTAGGCCTGTAGGTCTGGGACCCCTAGCCCTCCCAATTTGGAGCTCCCCAGCATAGTTCTGAGAGGGATTCTTGCTTTCTTACCTCTCCAGATAAAGTTCAGCATTTTCCTCTGAATCCCTCGGAGAGTTGGCGTGGGGATTGCCACTGGTAGTGAGGCGCATGTGTATAGGGATCTCGGAAGGAGGTTCATCTTGCATGCAGTGATGTGCCCGAGCAGGGAGATCTCTTGGGTCTCCCAGCGCTTCAAGTCGCCTTCCAGTTCTTTGAAGAGTCGGGGAAAATTGGCTTTGTACGTATCCCTTGGGTCAGCCGGGATGTAGACCCCTAGATAGGGGATGGCTCTTTTTTCCCATGTTATTGGGCACATCCTAGTCAATGGTTCTTGTTCTGCTGGGGTGAGGCCAATACCCAAGGCGGATGATTTATCGAAGTTTATGGTGAGGCCTGAGACTTCGCCGTAGCTGGCGATTTCGTGTATCGTGTGTTTGAGGGATGAGTGGGCCTCCGAGATCGTGAGCAAAATGTCATCCGCGTATAGGGCGAGTTTATGGTGCGTTGGGCCACTTTGTATGCCCTTGATTTGGTCATTCCGCCTAATTTTTTGTGCGAAGGGCTCCATGGTGAGTGCAAAGAGCAAGGGCGACAGTGGACAGCCTTGCCGGGTTCCGCATGATAAGGGGATTGGGGCCGAGTTGTGGCTGTTGATCCTCAGGCTTGTTTTAGGGCCATTATAGTTGGCTAGAACCATCGTTTGGAAAGCTGGTACGAAGCCGAAGGCCCCTAGGGTGTGTCTCATAAACGTCCAATCCACCCTATCAAACGCCTTAGCTGCGTCGAGAGCCACTAAGACTAGTTTTTGGGAGTTCCGGGAGGCAAGGTCCACCAGGTTCAGGGTTCTCCGGATGTTGTCACCTGCTGTCCGGTGTAGGATAAAACCTGCCTGGTCGGGGTGGATGATCTTCGGCAAGATGCGATTCAAGCGGGTTGCTAGAATTTTTGAGTATATGTTCGCATCGATATTTAAGAGTGCGATTGGTCTGTAGGATGTTATGCTTCTTGGGTCTTTTCCAGGTTTGGGCAGGAGGATGGTGGTTGATTCCTGCATCGATGGGGTCACTGCACCCGTTTCCCTGAAGGAGTTGAATAGGGTAGCCAGGTGGGGGGTCAGTTGTGCTCTGAATAGTTTATAGAACCTGGTTGAGAAGCCATCTGGGCCGGGGGCCCGTGTTTTAAGTGATTTGATGGCCTCCTCAATTTCCTCCCCTGTGATGGGCTCCTCCAGTTCGTCTCTCGTTGCGTCGGAGATCCGGGGCACTGCTGCCTGCTGCAGGTATTCCTGCTGTTGTGATAAGTTTCGTGGGGTTGCTTTCATGATTTGGGCCAAGTAATCTATTGCAAGGCGTTGCTTCTCGGGCTCTGAGTATAGTGTGACCCCGTTGGCATCACGCAGGCCCGTGATTGCGTTGATGCATCTCTGCTTGGCTAGTTTGGCCACCAGAAACTTGTTCGCCTTGTTGCCCTTCGCGTAGTATGACTGTTTGGCCTTCACCATTAGCTGGGCGGTTTGTTCCGCATAGTGGGCTTCCAGTTTTTTCCGTGCCGTAGGGATGATCCGTTGTGTTTTGGGGGACCAGCCTTTCTCCTTATGGAGTGCCTCGGCCTCTCTTAGTTCGTTCTCTAGGGCCGTCCGGGTCCGACGTCTGTCTCGATGGTAGGCCGCACCTTGGGCTATTAGGGAGCCCCTGATTACTGCCTTCATGGCGTCCCAGTTGTTCGCTAATGAGGTGTCTGAGGCTGAGTTTTCGTTAAAGAAGTTTCTTATTCCTGTTGCGATCTTGTCTCTGGTGGCCATGTCGTTGAGGATCGGGTCGTACAGCATCCATTTACGCGGGATGTTGGGGTTAGGGTTATGAACCCGGAGTTCCAGGAGCACTGGGGCATGGTCGGATATCGCTCTTGTGCCGATGGTGACCTCTTTGACTGAGGGGAACGTATGCGGGGAGATCAGGAACAGGTCGATCCTTGAGAAGGTGCGATGGACAAAAGAGTAAAAGGAGAAATCTTTTTCGTCAGGGTGGAACACCCGCCATGAGTCTTATCTCCAGCGTCCTGAAGAATCGAAGGAGGCTGAGTGCTTGGGCGAAGTCGCTTGGAGTCGGGGGGCGTGATCGGTCTTTGGTGGGGTCAGGAACCCCGTTGAAATCCCCGCCGACAATTGTTTGGCCCTCCACAAAGCTAGCGAGAGATGTGCCCAAGGAGTCATAGAAGTGTGACTGTCCAGTGTTGGGAGCGTATACTGAAATGAGGGTATATAGGTCTCCTATTAGGAGGCATTTAATCGCTGTAAATCGGCCTTCTGGGCATATTTTCGTTTCCAGAATCTGTGGGTTCAGATCTTTCCTGAAGAGAATCGCCGTACCTTTTTTATTTGTGCCAGAGGCGAAGAATTGGAGCGGGAATAACCGGGATCGAAGGCGGGATACATCTGCCGGCAGCAGGTGGGTCTCTTGAAGCATAGCTATCGCTGCGTCTTCGTCACAAAGTTTCAGTAGAATTGCCTTTCGCTTGTTGGGGGAGTTCAGGCCATTAACATTCAGGGAAAGGATCCGAAGCGACTGAAGGTCCTCTGAAGACTCACTCCCCGTTCCTTGGGTTAGGGGGGGTCAAGGGGTGGTGGCTCAACTGCCATGTCTGTTGGGGAAACTCTAGATATCATCCTGCACTTGAGGATTTAACGCGGAGCCCCAACGGGGGGCCGCAACTTTAACAGGGAGGTAGACCGACATTGTCAGTACGGTCGTACCTAAGGCCAACAGGGCCAACTGTCCCATCACGTATCGTGTACTGTGGGTTTCCAAGGAACAAAGGATGGAAAGTATCCTTGGAGTGGGTATGAACCATGGGTGTGGCCCGCCGCCACCGTGTTCAAGGTTGGTGAGCTCGAAATCTAGGTGGCGGGTCCTACTTCAAGCAGGGGCATCTGTGTCCAGGCTTACTTGCTGACGGAGCCTGGGATCGTGGAAGCGTCCCCGTTCATCTCTTTCTGTTGTTCCGCTGGGTCGACGACCATGACGTGCGTTTGGGCTTTGGAGAGGGAAGCGGTCCAGAATCTTCTGTCCCCTCTGGGATTGGCGTGGAAGGATCTCGGGGTGAGGTTGGGTGTAAGATTTTCTCAGCGTCTTCCAAGTGGCTGATTCGGCATAGGGTGCCATTATATGTAAACTGGAGAGCTGTCGGAAACAGCCATCTGTAACGGATCTGTTGCTCCTGGAGGAACAATGTCAGAGGCCGAAGTGCTCTTCTTTTCTGGAGGGTGAGTGGTGAGAAGTCCTGGTATATTTGAAGATGAGTGCTCTGAAAAGTGATCTCATCTCCTTGGTGACTGATCGCTGATATTGCCTCTTTCGTCGTAAAGAAATGGACCCTTGTGATAACATTCTGGGGGGGTCCGAATCTGTCCCACGGCGTGGGCGGAGTCTGTGGGTCCGGTCCAGCAGGAGCTGGGATTTGTCCAGATCCGGGAGTAAGGCCTCGAAGAAGCTTCCCACGTAGTCTGCTAGTTTGTTGTCGGGGATAGAGGACGGGACGCCCCGAATGCAGAGGTTATTTCGACGTGCCCTATTTTCCAGGTCTTCATGTTTGAACTCCAGGATCTCGTATTTGTGATGCAGGGAACCAATAGATTTTTGCACTTCCCCCAGTGTGGTAGCGTGATCCTGGGAATGGTCCTCGATCTCTCCGAGCCTCTGTTCGAGTTCTGTGACCCTCTGATCCGTTTAGTCAACTTTAGCGGTGAGTTCCGAGAGGCAGGCGCGGAACTCCGATTTGATGTCCGCCATGAAGGCTATCAGGTCTCCTTTGGTGGCGAGAGCACCCCTATCCTCTTGTGGCTTCTGTGGGGTCAGTTTAGGAGGATCCTGTTTCTTGGGTTTCTCCGGAGCCGTAAACATGGCGGAGATATCTGTGCCCTTGCTTACCTTCGTCTGCCTCGACATGCTGCTCGTGTCAGGCGGTCTTGATTAAGAGAGTAGCAGCGAGGCCTAGGACGGCGGGAGACTGCACTCGGGGAGTTCCTCACCCTCGACCCCCGCTCTGGACTAGATCTGGGGGAGTGGGCAGGGGCGCCCCAGGAAACGTTGGTGTGGGGAGAGGGTCTCCGTCGGGGATGATGCAGGATGGCCGCGGGGGTCCCGACTCGTTCTGCGTAGCGGGGGGAGGGGTGGAAGCCTGCTCTCTCGGTCCCTCAGAGTGTATGTAAGCCGTGGTCGCCGAGGCAGCAACCCGGAGTGTTCTGGGTCGCCTTGGTTTAGATTCCGCTCCCCCTCTCCAGCTCCTCGGTGTTCTAGGGCCCCGCTACGGCCAGGTGCGGAGTGTGCTGCTGGGTTCCGGCTTGGCGGCCATCTTGGTTTCTTCGGTCGAAGACGGGGGAGAAGTTCAGCCGCTGAATTCTGGTAGCACGCCTCGTCGGTCGAAGGCTATGTTTAGCCAGGTTGTGCCATGTCGGTTCCGGTGGCTTTAGATGGCATTGGCGACGCGGAACCCCGCTTAAAACCGCCGGAATTCGACGGCGGCGGCGGGCATCCCACGGGCAGCCTCAGAGGAGCGACCACATCGATGGGACTTCAAGCCACGCCCCCTCTCTCATCTGTCTTAAACAGAGCGCTTATGTTTCCCATGGCCATGCATGAGAAGGCCATTCAGTCGTCTTTACTTGGAATTCTGGGACTTGCAGTTTTTCTAAATTTCAATTGGGAAAGGAGCCCCAGAACACCAAGAGAAAAAAACAGGAGTGGGTAATATCACACACGGCCATGGGAAATATGAGAGCTCTGAGCCCACGGGCATCAGGGAGCCAACATGGAGACAAGAGAAGAAACTAAAGTGACACGGGACACACAGATAGAGGAAGTACCAACCGTCTATCCTAGTGATTACATAAAGAGAGCGATTTTTAAAGCATGGCAGAGTTTCAAGTTATTTTGTTACAGTCTTAAAGTAGTTGGGAGTTTGTTCCAGATTTTGGCAGCTCTAACAAGAAATGATCTACCCAGTCCATTGGAACGTTTGTGGGTAATTCTGTTGATCTGGCCCTGGTTTCCTGGTATGGACAGATTAGTGTTTTCAGATAGAGAGGAGCTGTACCAAAGAGACAATGGTGTGCCAGTGTGCCAGATTTGAAAGCAATCCAGTTTTCCACCTTCAGCCAGTGTAGATACCTTCTACTGGCCGATAAATGTTCTCCTCTCGATATGTTTTTAATAATGCGTCAGCACTGTTCTGGTTTGACAATTTTGTTTATTTGATTGACATGGGCCTTGGCACTCATTGAGGATTCCAAAGTGATGTGTAAAGTTTTTACTTTGCTTAGGACCGGGATGGCATTGTTCTTGATATTAAAAGTGGTGAAATCTGCGCGCAGTTTAGCACAGGCCTGCCAGGAGCTCAAAATAAGGAGTTTGGTTTTACTGCCATTTAGGCACATGCCTCGATGTCGTAAATGCCCGAGATTTTACTAGAGTCCTTAGAGTAGTGGCCGCTCAGCTCTAGGACTAGCTGAGTGTCTTCAGTGTAGTTAGTAAAGACCATGACGGAGCTCGCCAACAGGCTGCAGAGGGGTTAGAGGTATAGATGAAAGAGCACAGGTGACAAGCTGGCAACCTGTGGTACTCCACAACTAATGGGAGGTAGAGATGAGAAAGTGTCTCCCCAGTGGATTTTGGACATTCGGTTGGCAAGAAAGCAGTGAATCCAATCGACTGCCCCCTTTGAGCAGTGTCCTGCCTGTTCGATAGCTTGCAATAACCTGTCGCGGGCCAGCAAAAAAAAGCAACAGAAGATCAACCAACATCAGCACACCAGCTTTTCCTTCAAGCATTATCGTCAACATATGGGGCGGCAGGTCGATAAGTACTGTCTCTGTGCTATGGGCTTGCCTGAAGCCCGATTGTTGTTTGAGCAGAATGTTTTTATCCTACGCGAAGCGTTGGAGTTGCCCTGTAGCACACTTATCAAGGATTTTCAACAAAAAGTGCCAGTTTGTGATTGGTCTGAGATTACTTCAATCTTTCGTCCAGACCAGGTTTTTTAGCAATGGGAGGGCGTCATGATTTTAATAGCTTAGACCATGCAGGTAAAGAAGGGAACAAACAGTTCTTGGTGATCCAATATGAACTGTGGATGGGGTGGGGGGGTTATTTTCACATTGTGGTCAACAAAACACTTATATCTGGGATAAATGCAAATCTCTCTTGTTCTGGTAGCTCAATATGGTTTGTTTGGAGCCCCGCTGTTGGGTCTGAATGGGTCACTGCTTGGCTGCTTTTCTCACAGGCGTTGAGCATTTTTGCTTCAAATGCATTTTGCACTTCTGCACAGTCGGGTGCCGTGGGCTGGACGGTGATGGCCAAAGCCTTTGGCTTCTCACGGGGTCTAAGGATTTCAAAGAGTTTCCCTGTGGAGTTTTGTGCACTGTTTATTTGATTGTTATAGAAGGCTTTCTTGGCGTTTAGGATGTTTAGTTTGTAAATTCTTTCCGCCGCCTTCCAGTTGTTTTTATCTTCTAACGAGGCAGATTTTAACCAGATATCCTCAGCTTCCTTTTGTCTCCCAAATAGATCTGGTGGCTTCCTTTTGATCCTTGGACATAACAAGTAGTATACCACTGGGATATGCACTGTATAAAATGGGACGGGAATTGCTTGTACTTGGAGGCCAGCACTGCATTTCCTCAGAGAAGAGGGGTAATCTCATTGTGTGCTTCAAGGAGATCAGGAAAAATATATTCCCTTACAACGGTTATGGGGCATAGTCAATTTGGTGATGCAAAAGAAACGTGCAACACAATCACAACAGATAGATAAATGGGCACGAGTCTTAGGAGTTCACATCTCACAGAGGCATTCGTGCAAAATAAATCTGCAAAAGGAGGCCAAAAGAAGCTGGAAGTGGATTGAAAGTGTGTAAATCAGCCAAATTATACATGCAAGCGGGTAGTGACCCACAAGAACAAAGTGCTCAAAAAATAAAAATCCAAAAAAGTTGAGGAAAATGTTTGCTCAAAAAATGCCCATCTCCATTTGCTTTAAAGAATAATGGAGTAGCAAGCTTGAGCATCTTGGTGCGCAGGTAGCTTTGAAACTGCATTTTCTTATAAGGTTCAGATATTCTACATCCCAAATAGCAAAAATGTGCAAACTACTAATATTCCATTCAAAGCTTGTATATATATGCTTCATTCCTGGTCTAAGTGTTAGTATCTGTGACTTTGTTATGTTGATACTTAAATGATTTAATTCAGGATATTTAGCCAGGTCATCAAGCTTGTGCTGTAAACCGATTACCGTATAATCAAAAAGAACAAGGTTATCGGCATAAAACAAATAATCAAGACAAATGAGGGCTAAATTCAGAGAAAAGCTATAGATGCCTTCAAAACTTTCAGCAAGATCTGAATTAGAGAGGCTGAAAAGCAGAGGGGCCAATACGCAGCCCTGTTTCAGGCCACACCTATTAAAAACGGGTTTAAAGATTGGCACAATAATGGACCGAGTCTAATTCACTAGTGAAGATACTTTCTCTTTACTTTCCTTGGCTTTCCAGACAGGGTATCCTCGGTCAAGGCGCAGTTGTGGGACCACCCATTACAGGTCACGCAACTGATAACCCTAGGCTTTTTTGCCCACACAGGTTTTTCTTTCACTGCACCTGTGCTCTTGTTTACATTCACTTTGGTTTTTACTTGCCAGTCTCTTGGCTTTGCCACATTGTGTTTTTCCACAAAACTCACTCAGTGGTGCTCACCCTCTTCCACCACCTTGCTTTCACAATCTTCATAAGTGCTCATCACTTGCTTTTCACTTTATTCATAAAGATTAATTCTTCCTCCTCAAGTGTTCATTAAATGTGTTTCACACATGCTTTCATTTAATATGTAGGATTATCAAAGCTTTCCTTTAGTTCGGTAGTCAATAATGCTAGCTTTATATTTATATTCAAGTTTCTTTACTTGCTTGCTTTATATTTCAGTTGCTTTACTTATTGTTCAGGATTTGCTAGTATTGTTTAAAAACCCCTCACTTTGTGTTCACCGCCAATTGCACAAATTTTTCAGTTCATCCGACATCACAATATTCCCCGTGATAGTCCAGGAGTGCCCCGGTATGACTGTTCCCTCTGATTCACTCACCGGTCCATGGCAGCTCCTCTGGGTGTCCTTTCTCTACGTTCTCGGCTCCGCACACACTTCTTTGGAGCTCTGCGAGCAGCGCTCCCTTCCTGCAAATCTCGCTGTGGGTTGCCAGTAGCTCTGCTCTCCACTCGCGGACACTACCGGTGGCCTGCAGCACTGGGGCGATCTTCCATAACTCCACAACTCTGGCTGTGGGCATCAGGCAAGGGCAGCTTTGACCCTGTTACGGCCCCGCTCGGGCCCTGGCTTCCCCATCTCTCCTTGACAATATCCAGTGTCTTAGCTTCCAGACAGGACCCTCCTCGGCAGCCCCGTTCTGGGCAGGATTCCCCCCTCTCAGGCCCATCTCTCTGAGCCCGGCTTTTCTCCTGCTGGTGTAACTGAATATTAGTGTGTACAACTCCTAGTCATCTCTTCCTTGTCCCAGAACTAGAGTGATGTGACTGAGGGGAAATAAGAGGCAATGACTGCAACAAGCTATGAGGTAGGGGGAGGGGAGGATGCATTATCACAAGGGAAAGGGAGATACCATGCCTCGCCTAAAGACATCCTCTCCCCACGCCCCAAGGACCTTCCACCCAGGTGATCCTCCCTCACATGTCCATCTCACACAGAATCCAAAAGCGATGGCCTTTCTCTGGCCACCTGAGAAGAGGATCCAATGGGAGTAGATACCCTCAGGTTTTTCACAGTATTTAAAAAACAGATTTTACAGAAAACTCCAGTTACCCTGTGTCAAGTGTGAGATTATTATTCAGCCATGGTTTTTTGGTTCGACTCAATTAGAATTTTTGAACTTGTGCTGTATTTCCCATTACCAATGTGGGACTACAAGTGATGTATGGAATGCAAAATTGCACGAGTTTATAAGACTTAGCTTACAAAAACTCACTTGCGAATCCCAGATCAGCATATTTCTGAGAAACGAATGTGACACGAGTGATGTAAGGAGAAGAAAAAAAGTGTTCAGTGGTTTCCGAACATTACAAGATGTAATACTTTTCAAAATATACCTACTCTGTACTCATTTTGTATGCAGATTACTACTGTGTGAGCCTGTGAGGTGAGCCAAAATGCTTGTTAAATTCATTCTGGACGGGAAGATGGGTCAGGTGCAGCGTTTTTGTCTTGGAAACAGGACAACACAGAACAACACATTGCAACACGATACCTCTGGGCTGCTAGTGCGCTTAATACATTTAAAAATAAACAAACACAGGTTAGAATGCTGATCCCGTACTTGGAGACTGGCCTCTTGTGAGCGTGTACACAGATGAATTAATTCATTCATTCTTTGAGGCAAGTTACTTTATGTGAACATCTGTGTTGGTATGCAGGCATCCAGGTGCAACGTGCACATGCATGCTTGCAGTCCGGTAGGCCCAACTTAGCTTTTCATCCTCCCGGCCTTTTTAATATTAGCACCAATGACTTGTAAGAAAGTAACTGATTTAAATGACTTTTGCATGCCTTCTTCTCTTTTCGTCGGACATGATCTGTTGGGTTTGATTTAATGTGGGTTTTATAGCGCATTCGATTACCCCTAGGTCTCTTGATGCCGAGACTGAAAGCCTACAAATTAAAAGGGTTTTCAAAGCATTCAAATCAGAGACTTCGATTGCTCGGGCACATCAGCAGAAAAGGATCTGCTACCCGCTTTTTCCTGTGTAATTACGCGACCCTTAGGAACAGAGTAGAATTGGAGTGAAGAGACTTTGATTGAAAATACTACCGGAGCTGTCCTATGAGGGAATGAGGACGTTGGCTATAGAATGTTCTAGATGTAAAATACAGCACTTTAAGCGGGATACCCTGAAGGGAAGCTAGTCCACCACGATACATACATCCTACTCTAGTAAGAGGCCGAGCCCACACTGATCAACCACAAGACATTTCAGAAGGCAGGCAGACAATCCCAGAGGAAGTGTCTTCCTGTTGTCCAAGGTGGAGGAAAGGACTGAGGAGACAGCAACGCTTGAGGACTCGTGTGAAGAAGCCAATGCGTTTTATGCAAAATCGTTAAGTGGATAAAAAAAAAACGAGCTAGCGACCAGTCTGCGGAAGTAAGGAAAGAGCGGACCAAATTCAGACCTGGAGTCTAGGGTGAGCCGGGTTCCTGTTTGCAAAGGCAAGGAAGAAAACCCCACCACAGGCTCTCTTAACCACCACAACTAAAACCTCTGTTTTTTGGGAATTTAGCTTTAACCAGAGGCTTCCATCCAGATGCCAATCGCCACCAGACCTTTACCAAGATGATCGATTACTCGACTGTGAAATATCTGAACTATGAATAGGCGCCCGAGCTCTGCATGGCAAAGTCAGCCCCAGATTCCTGGGAGCCCCTTGCCTCTGAAAACTCCTCGAAGGACGAGATTCCTGGTGCATGCTGCATGGCACGTGTGCATGAGCAAACTGTGCTTGTGCCTGTAGAATCGTATTCGTGCAAACACACATCTGTTCCCTGATGGAATTGCAAATGTCGCTTGCTGATGTGCAAACACAGTGCATCATTATCTGCACTGTTTTGGTCGTTAGGCAGTACATGGGGATCCCAGGAATCTGGGGCTGACTTTGCCATGCAGAGTTCATAGTTCAGATGGTATTTCAGTCGAGTAATATGCACCCAATTTTATGGACCTCTGAAAGGATGAAAGGCTGAGTTTGGCCCTGCCAGGATAGGAACATGTGTCGGCAGGCTCTGCACGGATGTCAAAGCGAGCGCTCTACTCACTGTGCTATCTGACGGGCTGTAACTCACAAAAGGAAACAAGCACAAATTGCTCTTAACCTTGAGAATCCGCCCCCATGGGATATTCGCAAGGCATTCCTCTTGCAAATTTTCCCCTCGGAACATCTCTGCGCAAAACATCCCCAATGTGGATTGCAAATCATGTACAATTCCATATGTACAAAATTAAACGTAAATATCTTTAGTAGGCTCTCAAATTAACAGGATACAAATTATTGAGTGCTACAAAAAGACAGACTAATGACAGCAAAACTGGGCCTCCTACTCTAACTATTAACACAGCTGAGTAGACATTCCTTTAATCTATTAACACGATCGCTGCATTGCAGCTAACAAAGTCATTCTTTGCAAAAGTACAAAGGTTAAACCGGTAATCCTGCAAATCTGGCCCACACATTAAGATGCTGTACCGGCCGCTAACCCGCAAAGCCTTCAGCATTCAGGGCGGCAGAAGGGCGCGGTTAACCGTTTGAGAACATACGCTTCGCTTGACACCAGTCCAGGCGCACACCATGCGCAAGAGGAGGCAAATGCGCACTAAACGTCAAGCAAGCAGGCGTGCACCTGGAGCGAGCGCAGGTCACGTCGCGGATCCGCCTCCTCGGCCTGGGCAGGAAGCTCGCCCCTGAGCGCTCATGCTGGAAAGCGCCGGCTAATGCCTGGATCAGCGCGTGTCCTTCTCCATCCCTCGGCGGGGAAGTCTGAAAGCCAGCGGCTTAGGCCTCATTGCCTCTAAAATGGTTGCCGACGTATTCAGAGCAATACACGTGGGTGGGATACTGCTGAGACGCATGTAATCATGGGAAAGAATTGTAACTTAGTCTGGGACATGTGCAAACTTAAACTAGCCAGTGGTGTCGTCACTCAACACAAAATATTGCTAATGGGAACACGTTCCGAACAACACCCTATACCTTTCCATATGAGAACATTTGTAAGGGGTTTAATTTAGGTAAACCCCACTCCCTTAAATATTGATCAGTCTCACAAAACATGGACGGCTGCAATGCCACTTTGATCCCTGCATCGAATCCTGTAAAGTGCATTAGAGAGTCTACAAAAGAGAAGGAAAGCAGAGAAATAGCAGGTTTCCTTTGTACTGGTTTCTCTAGGAGTGCGCTGCGGTGAGGCAAGGCTACCTTCCTTGGAGGACCAAGCAGGCCACAGCATGCGCCTTCCACTCCCACACTGCTCTACTCGCCAACTCATCACCAACAATTTCATGGGTGGGGATTTTTGCAGAGCGGAGCCATCCTGCTGGCAATGGCACCTCATGGACTCTTCAATCTCAGAGGCCCCGGAGGTAATCTGTGCCACTTGACGGAGCGACCAGCTTGCGGCTCGTGTGGTGCCAGGCTACACGCTGTTCAGCTTCTGCACGGGTAACCTTTCCGTGACCTATGAGGTGCAGTTGAGTACCCAATAGATTTCCAAAGGGGCTGGATTAGGGCCTGGGATCACACAGGGATTGTGGACTAAAGGACTTTTAGTAAATGCCAAGCAAGATCGGGGAGTGCGGGGGAAATGGGGCAGGTGGGCCCTGGAGCACCAGTGTACTCAGTGGCCCTGGAATGAGGGAGCGGCTGTCGGGATAGATGTTGGGATAGTCAAGCCCTTAGTGGCGTGGATAAAAGCTGGTGATTGCCAGGGTGCCAATTTAGCATTAGATGAACAGCACTTAATGGCAGGAACCATTCACATGATGGGGTGAAGATCAGAGAGGAACGTATTGGGGTGCCTACACCAGCATCCCAGTAGATAATAGGCAGGATAAGGCTAACTGGCGCCAGGAAGAGCTTGGAGACAGATCTGGAGTTTTCTCTGACATCACATGAGTTTAAGTCAGTGGAGCTGGTCGGGCACCCCCGTTTGCCTGCCCACAGAACATGGGCATGTCAGGGCAGGGCAGATGAGATTTGTGATTTGCAGTCGAAACAGGCAGCCCTGGGTGGAAATGGGCAGTGCATGGGGAGTGTGAGGCAGGGGGGGAAGACACCAGTAGGGAGTCCAGCCTAAGGAGTGGCTGGTACAGGGACCAGACAATTGCGGCTTTTTGCCTGTAGTTGTAATGGCTGCCTACTGGGACAGGTGAAGAGGAGTACTGGAGAGAAGTCTGAGATCAGCAAAGGTCGACAGGGCACAGATGCGGGAGCTGATAAGGGCAGAGGGAACCAACCTCTAAGCAAGGTGGGGCATTGATGGAGAAGTGCAGGATATAATTATCACCAGGAAACAGTTTGAGGACTTGGAGATTTATATGGATTGGCGGGAGTGTAACAAGTATATGGCTGGCTCCCACGTCAGTATGGGGCTGGGGGTGTGAGAGGATACAAAGAGGACCCATTTTGGGGATTTGGAGTTCCTACCATGGGAAGTTACATGCTCCAATCTACCTGACGTGTAGAAGAGGTGAGGGTTTAAACTACAGAATAGCATATCAGGGGAGCTGTTGTGCCCACAGTAAAGGGAAGCAATCAACTGCTTGCGTGTCATCCCTTCTTTGATATTTTCCCACCCCTCCCAATAGGGGTGCAGTAGGTTCAGGTAGGCATGGGCTGCTGATGCGACTATAGGGGTAGGGGCCATGGTGGCAAACCTTCAGCCATTCATGGACATCAGTAGCAGTCTCGATGTCCATTTGATGGTGGCAACAAGCTAACATTTTGTAGGGGATTTTGTAGAATTGTTTAAGTTGTTGCATTGGGAAGTACAACGTGAAGAATTGTCCTAAAAGAAGGACCAAGCATGCAGGCCACGGGTGTCCATTCCAATAGCACATTTGAATTTCTCAAGTATGATGGCGAATACAGTGAGAAATGCCAAGAATGGAGCAGGATGTTGGCCGAATCCATAAATGTGATTACAGTGCACACATCAGTTTAAGGCATTTGATTTGGCAGTGGTTTAGGTCATGGATGGGAGACTATTCTTTTATATTTATTGTTCATGATACATTGTTCATGATACATTTTAAAAGCAAACCTTGCACAATACACATAAAATAATCCAGATATCATTGCAATTTAAAAATACATCTAAAACACATTGTTACATGTCCTTGCACATGGGGGCGTTTGAGTTCTTATGCAAAATGCCACGTAATGAGGTAGCTCCCACTCTGGAGACATCAAATTGCCTACGAGTGCCACAGAAAGGAAACGGCGAGAAAAGAGGTCTGTCGGCAAGCAGCAGAAGCCCTCGAAACTACAGGAACAAGCTTGTGGAGAGTCAGAGGCGTTGCTAGGGGGGGGCTAAGGGGGCTATAGCCCCGGGTCTTTTGGTTGTAGCCCCGGATAGAAGCTCAGGGACTACAACCAAAAGGATATAGCCAGCCCAGAGTCCCGCCAGTCCTGACATTAGCTTAGCCCCTGATCCTTTCCAGACCTAGCAACACCCCTGTGGAGAGTACACAGCTGAGAAGAAGTCGATACATGAGGGTCCGCCCAACGTGAGAGTCATGGGCCTCGGAGGGCTGGTGGGCCCTGCCGACGAGCACACTACGGAAAGGCACCACGTGGAGTGGTAGCAGGCCCACTGTGTGAGTGAAGGGCTCTTTCTGGCTGAAGGGCCCCGCTGAGATGGCTCCAAAAGGGGAGCAGTAGACCCCGGCCTGGAAGCAGGCTCTCTCCTCTTCAAAGGTGTTGTAAAAATGGGCTACTGCCCGCAGGTCATGACATGCAGAGCGCTGACAAAATAGACTAGGCCGGGAGCGCAGCAGCCAACCGTCTAGTGGGAGCTTTGGGCACCTGCACACTGATTAAGTGTTGAGCTCCGGCGGCATAGCGCAACACACGGCGGAGGTATAGCATGCTGGGGAGCCGGTGTACGTAGCGTAGCCTAGCGCCCACTATAGTTGTCCAGTTTAGTGCTGCAGTGAGGCGTGGAGTAGTTGCTCTGCTTCTATTCTACGCATAAGGTGACCCTCATGTTCTCACAAGTGAAACAACTGGGGGATAGCAGACAGTGAAGACCAGCTAGCCAACAGCGAAATAGAGGAAAAGTGTCCTAAACCTCAGTGACGTAGGAGGTGCCCTAGAGGGGGGGACCCTGTGCAGTGCAGTGTGCCAACCCAAACATCTGACTCCGAGTCAAGCAGCAGGACCAGTATAATAATATTAATAAGAATAATAATAATAAATATTAATAATTGAGCATTTATATAGCGCTACGAACCCACAGGCATCTGAGCGCTGCTTATTATTACCCACGGTGTGTGGTGCTCATTTATCGACCTCGGAAGGATGAAAGTCCGAGTTTGGCCCTAGTGGGATTCGAACCTTCGTCGGCAGGCTCTGCACAGATATCAAAGCAAGCACTCTACGCGCTGTGCTATCGGACCGGGTCATAAAATGCATCAAAGTCAGCTAAGTGACCCAGAAGCTCCAGGCATTGAGGAGGCGGACACCAAGAGGCCCAACTACAGGATCTCCTACTGAAAATGA
The DNA here is from genome assembly GCF_040938575.1 of Ambystoma mexicanum. Classification (NCBI taxonomy): domain Eukaryota; kingdom Metazoa; phylum Chordata; class Amphibia; order Caudata; family Ambystomatidae; genus Ambystoma; species Ambystoma mexicanum. The sequence continues at coordinate 319,354,851 of NC_090935.1, forward strand.
GGACATTAAACCAAAGAGAGATGGATACCGACACAGCAGTGCATGACGTAAGGAAAGAACTATAGGAACTAAATAATCGTATGAATCACCAGTCTGACTGCATTTCAGATAACAAACATCAGTGGTGTAGAATACAACTATGACACCATTTCTGGGGAGCTGGACCAAGCAGTTAAAGAGATCCTGCGTTTCTGGACCAAGATTGAAGATCAGGAAAACTGGTACAGGAGGAACAACGTGCAAATTACTGGATTACCAGAGACAGAAGACGCAGACTTGGAACCAGCGATTGTTGACCCAATGGGTGAAAGATCTACAACTCGCCAAAGCCAAGTAGTTCACCACAGAGCATGCCCACAGTGCTCCTGTGCTGTGGCAAATAAGGGAGACCTGCCTAGAACCATCACAGTGGGCTTCCTCAACTTCCAGCACAAGGTGGAGCGCATGCAGGAAAATCGACACCACATTGAAATAAAAAAAGATGGGGCAATGATGTGCTTCTTCAATGACTGTATCAAGAAGGCAGAAGGGATTTAATCCTATATTTAAGATCCTGAAAGGCTCTGCCTTACGCTACTACATCAAATACCCTGCAATATTCTGCTGGTTATATTTTATTTTATTTATTTTTTGCTTGCTAGGCGCTTATAGAATAAGAATAAGAAAATAGAATAAGAAAATACTGTTTTCAAAGTGCCCATATCAAGACGAGCGGCAACATTTTGACTCTCCAGAAGCAACTCTGTCATACCTTAGGCATCATGACATTCTCATGCAAGAGGCACCTCTGCCCGACTCCCCCTGGGGTTAATGGACACTTCCGACCAACTGGCCTGCTCGTCTCAAGCCCTGCATGGACAATAAATGGATGGAAGTGAGTAGATAGGTGTGAGGAATCCGACCATACGCATGGGTGGTGTGGGCTCACGTGGGCTTTTAATTTTTTTTTAAAGTAAATAGTTGATGGTAGACCTACCTCCAGAAAATCTGTGGGGATAATCCACACACATTTTCCAATGCTCACACCACAACAAATGCATTGACCCATGTACCCCGGTCTGGACACAGCCTAGAGGTACAGTCCACTGCTGTCATATTTAGTGGAATGTGACAGCAAAGGAGGGTACAATGTCATCTCAAGGAGGGGGGAGAACAAACTTCCCCTGCCATGTTCAGCCTGATTAACTGACAAAGGCTCAATGGAACAACCCTTCTGTTAGGCCCTGCAGCTGCTGCCAGCGATTAACATACCAGTAGAGGGTACTACAAACAGGCCCTCAGTTGGCCTGGCTGCGGAGGACAAAAAGGAGACAGGAAACCCAACACACCTTTCATATGTAACTGTCAACCTGAAGCCAGCTCCTGCCCTCAGTATCAATGACAGTGAATTTACACGTCTGGGTTATTGTTACAGTAGGCCACCCCCACTAGGGGGACCCCATTCATAAAATACGGAAATGTGGTTTTCCGAATCCAGAGAGTCTGGTCTCAGCATCTTCAAGGGAGACCTGCCACTTTAAAAAGGGACCACACAAGGCGATCCATTAACCGGAGACACTTTTTGATCACAGCAGACAGGAAGATGGATGGGAACTAGTATCACAAGGGAGTGAGCCCAGAGCTCTTCTGCCATATTGGTTCTGCGACACCCCTTGTTCCCGTTTTCACCCCTTAACCGTTTCCTGTTGCAAAGCACTCCGGTTGGAACCTCACACATACCGGAAATTGTTGGTAGTGACCCCAGGATTGGTTCACTAAAGTAGGCTCACCAATATCTGTGGTCCCCTTGGCTTTAATAGAGGGCTGGAGCCCCTCTTTAGGTGATGATCTGAAGACTTCACAAGAAGCAGAAAAAAATAACTCATCCTTGGACTCTGACTGAAGGTACAGTGTGCCTTACAGCCTCTGCCAATGAAGGAAAGTCAGGCACATCCAACGAGGAAAGCAATATCCCTCCCCTTAACTTCTCCCAGGCAACAGAGGGAGAAGAGAACTCAGAAGACCCTCCAGGCGCTTCAGATCCAGTACCCAGCCAGCACACAGCGTGCCTTGCTAGGCTCTGCAGCAAGCACCCTGAACAGGGAGTGCCAGAAGGTCTCTGAACCCAAATCCAAGGACAAGGCAGCTGCCTACAACACAAGCCCATTGAAGAAGCTGGGAGAAGTGCAACAACAAACATCTACCAACATCCGCCTTAAAGGACATTCTCAACCTAGTCGAGTTCCTTAATCTGCAACCAACTGCAATGTTGACCGCTGTCAAACCTTGAGCTCTGATGTCAAGCCGCAGTCATTGAAAGAAACCAGAGATGTTTTGACCAGTGCTTCAGAACCGCTGATCAGCACGGAGATGATTCCTGCCCCTGAGTCACAGTGACAGCCAGCCTGCAGCAGTTTGTCAAGCTTTGCTTGCCGATCCGTCTTGCCGCCTGATACCCGCTGACGACTCCTGTCTCAAACTCTGTCGCAGAGGCCTGCAAAGCACCCTGATGCTGGTACTCATGTGATGAATCCTGTAGAGTCATCACTGAACCATGGCCTAAAGTATCCTCCCATGTGGCTAGGGAACGGCAGCCGCTTCCTGATCCTGACCCTGGGGCTGGTATTATGAAGGAGGGACACATGGGAGGAGATGGCTGTCAGGGAGATGTAATGACCCCATCAGGAGAAATGAAGTATTCATCCATTAATTTTGAGACTGACGCTATAAACCTACATTTCTGATGGCATGCTGACTTTGTACCAATTCTTCAAGTGGTAAAACCCTAAAACCCCTTCTTAATAAGCACCCTAGGCAGGATACCATTCACACTTCATATGTACATAATGCTCACTTTAACATCTCCTGTTAAATTTGGTTTAGATGTGTACAAAAACCTCAAGCAAAATAGCTTTAAAAGGTTAAAACTCCTCTGGACTCCAACTCCCATAAAACCTTCAGTACTGGGGTGAAGAAGACGAGAAAGGAGTTATAATATGGGATAGCCATTGTGAGAACACTGCTGGGTATCTTCACTCCTACACCCCCTGGATCCTCGTCTTAGGTGGCCAGGGAAAGGACATTGCTCTTGGATCCCGAGCCTGGTGGTGGCGAGGCGAGGGAGGATCACCTGGGTGGAGGGCCTCAGGGATTGGGAGTGTGGTGCCCGCATGCGAGACATGGTATCCCCCTTTCACAATCAAAGACCAACCTAACCCTCCCCTGGCCTTTATGGGCTATTGTAAAATCTCTCCCCTTTTGTCCCCACCTTTTACCTCTGACAGTACTGGGACGAGGAAAGGGCAACTAAGAGTGATAAACACTAACACCTCATTTCACCACTTTAATACTGGGATGAAGAAGATGCCTGTAGAGTGCTTTAAAGGTCAGGCATGTCCACTTAATTATTGTCAGGTAAGCCCAATTGAAAGTCCATGATTTTGAGATGTTCAAATTTTGTCTCAACAACAATGTGTTTCTTTTAGAAAATGTTTATTATCACGAGAAGCGTGGTAAAGCTATGGGTAGTACTTTTGCTCCGTCATATGCAAATCTCATGATTGGATGTTGGGAGGCCACATTCTTAAGTGACATCTTGTGTGACACTTTTCCTGAACACATTGTGGCTTTGTGGAAATACATCAACAATGTGTTTATAATATGGAAAGGGACTTAGTTAGATTGGTTAACTTTTGTCAAACGCATCAATGAGAATACAGTGAATGTATTGTTCATTGCAAACTTTTAAGGGTTTAAGGGAGACCAAAAGTGCAGCAGAGAGAGCAACAGGGAGGCCTGTGTGGCAGAGTCCAGCAGGGGACCCGTGTCATGAGTAGGTAGCTGTGGCGGGACCCGTGAGGATGTCCCAGAGACCTGTAGTAGCAAGGGCAAGTCGGGCTGTTGAGCCGCCACAGGTGGGAGCATCTGTGTTGGAGAGAGAGAGCAGCTGACGCTGTGACCGAAGGAGGAAGAAAGGGTGCTGTCCGCATCTGTGCCAGAGCAGCAGAGTGGTGGTGTGTGGAGGGCCACCTCCAGAATGCAAGCAGGGCTCGCCGAGAAAGGCCCACCTTCCAGAGAAGCAGAAGCGGAGACCCGCAGGGGAACACCAGGACTGGTGAATGACGGGGGAGGTCACTGAGCACCGGGGCAATCCTAGCAGGCTACGCATAGGCAGTCAAGTGCTGCATGCTTTTATTGAATACCGAACTCAATGAAACTTTGAACCAAGGCTAAATTACAATTATTGAATACCAAATTGAAGGAAACTTTGAAAACACAGCTAAATTATGGATATTGACGTTTATCGAATGTCAAACTGAGTGAAACTTTGAAACAAAGATGAATCACGTATATTGAATATCGAATTGAACGTAAACCTTGAAACTAAGCTAAAGTAAGCTTAATACATATGGAGCTGAATAAAACCTTATGGGCAAAGCTAACATTGGATGACAACCAGAAGGGAAAGTGTCCATTTGTAAGAAATGTACTGAAAAGAGAGCAAGTGTGAAAAAATGCAATAGAAAAGTGGAGCGTGATAAAGACCACCACAATGAGCATTTTATGAATGAATACAGTGGAGCAATGTTGTGGCAAAGCCAAGAGGCTAACCAGGAGAAACAGTGCAGCAAGGCCAAAGACTGACAAGAAGTGTGTAACAAATTGTGGCAAAGTAAAGAGGCTAACCAGGAGAAACCAAGAGGGTGGGAAAGTTCACACAGAACTTAGTGGCCGACCAAGAGAAAAAAGTGGGTGTACCTGGTTGCACAACGTGTTATGGGTGGATCGTGTGGTATAACAACTATGCCTAGACAGTTGAGCCCTAAATGGTGAAAGTCAAATCCACTGTGAAGTAAACCAAGAAGGAGCACTGTGAGTGAACTGAAAAAAGTGTACTATTTTTGTGTTGACTTTGAAACATTGAAACCCATGCAAGTTGCTACGATGAAATCTTGGCGATGGAAACCCTGACATTTGATGAACAGCAAATTCTGTCTTGAGGGCAGAGCCTCAAGACCTCTTTTTTGTGTTAACTATGTTGCACTGAACCTGGGGAAGGGAACCGCAAGGATTGTGTGGAAGTAGATTGCCTTGAACTGGGAAAAGATAATCTTGAGACTTTTGTGGAACTTTCTTGAGCTTGGGGAAGAGGAGCTGAAGAGGAAGCCGAGACCTGGAAGAAGCTCAGAACTTTGTGTTGATCACTATTTCACTAATTATTGGCATGCCTACACATTGTCCAGCTTTAGTTGTTTGAGAAAGGATAGGTTTTGGACACAGACAGACTTAAGGTGAACTCTTACTCAGACATTCCTTACTTTTGTTTACCATAGGGAAAGTTAGGCCATACATGATTCTGAAATGTGTATTAATAGACATCTTTTGTTTGAACCTGTTGTCCGTGTCCTGCCCCATGATGCCGTCACACCATCTAGAACATGATTGTATGAGCTAGTAAGGTACAAGCACTATGCACCTTATGAAAGGAATGAGGTCGGAAAGATGCAACATTTAACAAACATATGGCATCTTTAAACAGTCACTATGGAGGACAAAGGCAATACAGCAGATGCACCTTGACCTGTGAAAGCATATGGAAATGTATCATGGAGGATTAATTCAGACATTAGACTGACAAAGAACAGACCAATGTGCTGTGATAAAAGCAGAAGGGACATGTATGTTATAAATGTGCATTGAGAATTACGAATATTGAAAACACACGTAAATTGTAAAGACAACCTATTAATATCAAGTGTGGATGAATATGGATTAACAAAATACAATATGTTACCTTAATTACATACACATGTAATTGATAGAATGGTCCACTCCAAAATGGCAACCAGCTTTGATGAGGTGGCACTGGGGTTTGTGCGAGAATTGACAGTGCGAAGGGACTACATGCTCAGATGTGTATTTATTGCTAAAGCAAACAAGGCTCAAATGATTCCAAAGAAGCCTGTGTGGTGAAACCCGTGAATCATTCTGCCCGAGTCCACTTTTTAATGAATATGAAGAAATGAAGTTTAAATGGTTAAATCTGGTGTGAAGTCTTGGATTACTGAAGGACGCTGAAGATCTTTGCCCGGACGAGTGTGTTTGAAAGTAGGGGTTTCCCTACATCAGAGTGAGATTACATATATATATATACACACACACACACATAACAGACAAGGACTGTGGCGCTGCCCGATGACGGGCTTACGCGGCGGCGTGACGTGTCAAGCCGCCGCGCTGGGTATAAATAAAGGGGGCGTTCCCGGCCGTATTAGAGCGACCGGGAAGCCCGAACACGAAGGACTGGTGTCGGAGTGAATCCTTCATGTGGTAGGGGCTTACGGGACTGCGTGGGGGCTCCGACCCGCCCCCAACAGTGGCGACGAGTGATGAGGGAGACCCGGGCCCGGCGGTGTAATCTTTGGAAGATAATTTTTTTTGAACGAAGCGGAACGGACCGTCGTTTCGTTTCATGCCGGGTCGCGGGACGCACACGCGGCCGGCGGCCATTTTGTCTTGGAGGCCGTGAAACTTCACGAGGCTCCGGTTTGGAGCGTGAAGTCAACACGGGCCTAATTTTTGGACACATTTATAGCAGGAGGTCTACCCTGCACGCCCATGTCGGATTTGTGGGTTTTAACCCGATTTTGGGACTCTTACGTCGTGTGAAAGCCAGGAGAAGGACTTATATGACAGGGCCTGTCTAGGCCAATCCATCACCTCGGCTCAATTTTTGGAACTCCCAAGTCCATTTGGATTGCGGCAAGGTGGATCCACGGTGTTCTCTTTGTCCCCTTCATCATCAGAGTGCCGTGGGTTTTTTTCTTTGTCTTCTTCATCATCAAGCTTGGCTGCTCTGGGTATCTGAGTCTTTTGTGCATCCACTGGTGCCTTGTCCGGAAGCCTCCCCGTGTTTGAACTGTTCGTGTGCCCGGAAAGGAGAGGTGAGTCGCACTATGATGGTGGGTGTTTGAGTTGCGGCCCTCAGGACAGTAGGTGGGGGTGCCTGTGCGCTCAAGCCCATGGGTGACTCTGAGGATTCAGACAGTGGTGGTGCAGCAGCGTCACTTCCCCGCGATCGTGGCCAGGCAGCGGCTCAACAACAGGCCGCCCTACCTCTGGTGATTCAAGCCCCTGCAGGACCACCACCTGGACAACCAGGGTTTCCCATCATGGCTCAAGCACGAGCACCCGCGGCCCATGCCGCCTTGCAGCCCATCCCGGAGTTCGATGCGTCGGGCCCACCCTCGAGCATGGGGCCCCGATGGAGAAGATGGGTGAGTCGCCTCGACATGTATTTCAGGGCTGCTCAGGTGACGGATGATGACAGCAGAATTGCCACCATGCTGTACTCGGCAGGGCCGACAGTCCAGGAGATATTTGAATCGCTTACTCCTATTAACAACTCTTATGATGCGGCCAAGGCGGCACTCCTCGCACATTTCCTTCCCCTTGCAAACGTGGACTATGAGAGGTTCGTCATGCTCTCGGCTAAGCAGAAGGAAGAGGAGACACTGGACACTTTTTATGGTCGCCTACGCCGCCTCTCCCTCGGATGTGCATGGGGGGATGCAGACGACATGATACGCACGATGCTAATCCAGGCATGCTCCTCCGGCAAGCTCAGGAGGCAAGTCCTGAGAGAGCCGGGCATCACGCTGCCCCGCATACTGGAGCTGGGCAGGTGCCACGAGGTAGCAGAAGCACGAGCCAACAAGATGGAAGCTGGGTCTCGGTCAGTGAGGTCAGAGGAGGTGTGTGTCGTGTGGCGGGGTGGCCGAGGAGTGAGACGCCCGGGTGGAGGACACCGAGACAGGGCAGGAAGAGCCAGGGAGTCGTGCCAGAAGTGCGGGTACGACCTCCCTCACATGGCAGAATGCCCGGCGGTTGGAAAAACCTGTGGGAGGTGTGGACTGGCCGATCACTTCTCGTGGGTATGTCGTGCAGCCATGCCGGTGATGGTGCCGAGAGGTCAGGCACGGACGTGGACTCCGCGCCAGAGCCAACAGCCCAGTATTGCCCAGGTAGAACAGGGTGAAGTTGAGTCCCATCCGGAAGGAGCCGAAGAGGAAGACGAGGAGAACATCTTCTTCGTCTCAAGTGTGGGAATACTCAAAGGAAAAAGCAGGAGACAGCCGAGATGTGTGGTCGAGATCAACCACTCCCCAGTCCCAGTGCTCGTTGACACATGCGCCTCTGTCAATGTGATGGCCAGAGGGCATTATGACTCTCTCAAACCCCTCCCAGGTCTGGTCGCACCGAAGGCCCGGATATTTGCTTTTGGGGGTCAGGAACCGCTACCGCTCGACGGTGCCTTCGTGGCAGATGTGGAGCATGATGGCTCACAAATCAAGGCTCGATTCTATGTGACCCCGGTGAGCAGCAATACCCTGCTCAGTTGCGCAGCTGCGGAGGCCTTAGGTATCGTCAGCTTTGCATACTGCGTCCACCTGGAGGACATTAATGATCTCCTCGACAAATATGCTTCACTCTTCAGTGGGATCGGAAAGATGACTGGGGAACCAGTTCGATTACACATCGATGAGTCAGTGCAGCCCATCGCATTGAAACACCGCCGAGTACCATTCCATTTAAGGGAGCAGGTCGATAAGGAGCTGGACAACTTGGTGAGCCTGGATATCATCGAAAAGGTTGAGGGCCCAACCCCCTGGGTGTCTCCGATCGTGGTGGCCAGAAAGCCCAAGCAACCCGACTCGGTACGCATTTGCGTGGACATGAGGCTCCCCAACAAGGCAATCAAAAGGGAGCGCCATCTTACACCAACGATCGATGATATCATTGCTGATGTTCAGGGGGCTCGAGTGTTCTCGAAACTGGACCTCCGAGCCGGGTATCACCAGGTCGTCCTTCATCCAGAGTCCCGGTACATAACGTTTACCACCCATCGGGGACTATATCGATACAAGCGGTTGAGCTTTGGAGTATCGTCTGCCGCTGAAGTGTTCCAAAACATCATCAGGGGCGCCCTAGCAGATCTGGAGGGCGTCCTCAATATCAGCGATGATATTCTGGTGTTTGCCAAAACCGAAGTGGATCACATGAAGAGGCTCGATAATACTCTGAAACGACTTCAATCGTTGGGCCTCACCCTTCACAGGAAGAAGTGTGAGTTCATGCGCCCCTCTATTGAATTCTTTGGCTTCATATTCAAGGAGGGGGGGGTGTCGCCAGACCCGAAAAAGGTTCAGGACATCAAAGCGGCGAAAGCCCCCGAGTCTGTGACGGACGTGAGGAGCTTCCTGGGGATGGTAACGTATTGTGGGCGGTTCATCCCAAACTTAGCCTCGAGATCTGAACCACTCCGGGCGCTGACCAAGAAGGAGTCACCTTGGCACTGGGGCCCTCTCGAACAGGCCGCCTTTGAGGACATTAAGGGTGCCCTCACAACGGGGGACACCATGGCGTTTTTCGACCACGCCTTGGAATCGGAGATTGTGGTCGATGCAAGTCCTTTCGGGTTGGGGGCAGTGCTGACTCAAGTGGATCACAACGGGACTGTTCGACCTGTGGCATATGCGAGCAAAGCGCTCACCGAAACGGAACAGAGGTACTCCCAGATCGAGCGGGAGGCCTTGGCAGTGCTGTGGGGCTGCAAACATTTCCGGCTCTATGTCTTGGGACGTCCAGTGATGGTGGTAACTGACCACAAACCACTGCTTCCGATTCTAGTGGGCTCCTCGTCAAAACCACCGGCTAGAATTGAGAGGTGGATGCTCGCCCTCCTCGAGTATTCCGTCACCCTGGTGTATAGGCCAGGGGCCAACAATGCCGCGGACTACCTGTCTCGTCATCCGGGAGTAGGTGGGGGAGATGGACATGACACCTGCGGAGAAGAAGCGGACAGTTATGTACGAATGGTGGTGGAGGCGGCAACGCCTAATGCGATGTCCCTAGAGGAGTTGGAGGCTGCTGCGGCTGAGGACGAGTGTTTTCGAATCTTGAAGGACACAATGCATAATGGGTCTTGGAAGTCCATCCTCGGAGCTGTGTCCGGGCGCACGCCGGAAGCCAAAACAGCTCTGGAGCAGTTGTGGAAGGTGAAGGAGGAGTTGTCGTTCTCCGACTCAGGGCTGCTACTCCGGGGTGACCGGATCGTTATTCCACGGTCAAAGGTGAGCGATGTGATCAGTCTCGCCCACCATGGACATCAGGGCGCCGCCAAGACCAAGGCGCGGCTCCGCTCGAAGGTCTCGTTTCCGGAGTTGGAGAAAAGGATGGACGACTTTGTGGCGGCATGGTTATGGTGTCAGGCGGCCTCTCCTCTGCAACGAGAACCTGCAATTGAGGCAATGCCCCGAGGCACGAGGCCCTGGGAGATCGTCCACGCCGACTTTGGCTCAACATCAGTGGGCACTCACTTCCTGGTAATAGTCGATGAACACTCGAGATACCCGGAGGTTGAGTTCGTCGAATCTGTGGCCTTTGAGCATGTGGTGGTGGCGATGGAGAAAATATTTGCGGCCCATGGCTTCCCCCACACTCTATGCTCTGACAACGGATCGCCCTTCCAAAGTGAGCGGTTCTCCGAGTTGATGGAGAGCTGCGGAATACAGCACAGGAAGATCTCCCCACTGTGGCTCCGAGCAAACGGGGACGCTGAGAGACTGATGCGGACTCTGAACAAAACCTTCCGAATTGCTCAGGGGCAGGGGCAATCCTTACAACGCGCCCTCTATCAGTTTCTGCGGGTGTACCGCACCACCCCACATGCCGCCACGGGAGTGGCGCCGGCAGAAGCGTTATTCAAGAGGTGCCCCAGGGGACTGCTGCCGGAAGTTGGGGAGAAAGAACCAGGGGTCATCGATAGTCAGCGGGTGGAGGCTGAAAGGCGAGTCCGAACGGAACAAGAAAACCTGCGCAGGGGTCTCCGACCTCAAAGACTTGAACCGGGAGATGAGGTCCTTATCCGCAACCGACACCCCCACGGGAAGCTCTCGCTCCCCTATGAACCGGAGCCATTGGATGTAGTGGCAGTGAAAGGATCCATGGTGACGGCCTCGGATGGACGATCTGCTGTCACCCGAAATGTGAGTTTCTTTAAGAAGCTGGGTGATCCACGAACTGAAACCCCACCCGAACCTGATCCACCAGACATGCCTGCTGACGGAGGTCTCTGGGGCGAAGGGCCCGAATCCCGAGTCCGGGGAGACGCGGCGGAAGGACGTCACGTGCCGCAGGTAGGCCGGAGGTACCCCCAGAGGGCTGGGCGAGGGAAACCTGCCTACCTCAGCGAATATGTTGTGGGACGCTTGGTTAGTGAACTGGGGTGAGAAGATCTGGGTGGATGACATTAAAGGGGTTTTTGGGTGTGCAGTAGTGTTTATGATAGATGTGTGGTTTTCTGGTTAATAAAGTTACTGTTAATCTATTTTGTTGTTCCTCCCGGAAAAGGAGGAGTGTGGCGCTGCCCGATGACAGGCTTACGCGGCGGCGTGACGTGTCACTCCGCCGCGCTGGGTATAAATAAAGGGGGCGTTCCCGGCCGCATTAGAGCGACCGGGAATCCCGAACACGAAGGACTGGTGTCGGAGTGAATCCTTCATGTGGTGGGGGCTTACGGGACCGCGTGGGGGCTCCGACCCGCCCCCAACAAGGACCTGCCAGCGGCAGGCAGACCGCACTCTGGATCAGGAGATGCCGAAACCAATGAAAAAACAACCAAGAATGAATGACTTAGAACATTTAATTGTAAACAAAGAACACATGGACAGGGTACACAGGAAATAAGGTTACGGGTTTCACGATCACAGAGCACTCGATCACAAAATGGTTGCAATGGAAACACACAAATAACATGCCGAGTCCTTTTACGATGTCGATAGCACTAAACACTTGTATGAAGAGACAATAAGTCATACACGCAGGCATCTTGGAATGTAGTAAAACCTCAGTGGAAAAGGCAATAGCAGCAGCATACTGGCAACATGATGCAAACAAAAAAGGCAATGGTCATTTCTAATAAAAATGGGAAAACCTAACCACATATCAATGATGGGAGAGAAGCTTATAAAAAAAAGACACCATCGTCAGTATAAGATCAACGTTCAATGGTCAAGAAATGTTAACGTGCAAGTGCAATCAACAACGTTTAACCGGTTGTCCATCAATGGTCTTAAAGAGCAAATGCAGGCAAGTAAAAGCCACAATGGCCAGATAGGGCCAACTGAGGATCAGTAAATGATCACATGCGGGCGCAAGCCACAAATACACGTCACAATGGCTACTAAAGTGCATAGTGCCAGCAGGTGTGCAGAATTAGCTAACGGACAAACTAAGTGCTAGCGCACCTAACAGTCTGCAATAAAATGCATAATGCAAGTATTGTCCAAATGGAGATCAAAACAATAAATGCGCTAGCCCACTCCCATAATGACCATGAACATAATGCCCAGTGGAAATATACCATTACAAAAAAAGGCTGCCACACAAAAAACCTCTGATCACGGTATTGAATACCAGGATAAATTGCACGACAGTGATAGCCATATGCTCAGCAAATAAATATTGGGACCAAATGAAAGGAAACCCACTGCAACCAAAGAGCAAAAGATATAACAGAGTTAAATGAAAAGTAAATTGCTAAAAAAATGAGAGAAAAATGTATAAAGTTGGAAATGGAACAGCAGGAAAACCCATAATAGATTACTACAAGCACCATAAACTCAAATCATGAAGCATCAACATAAAGTCATCAAATTAGGACAACTAAACACAGCCAACTAGATACAATGGTGCAAATGAATGCACAGAGACACAGCAAGAGAAGAGACAGACCCAGAACAAGATGCGAAGCATCCAAATCACTTGACTTAAACTCCTATGACAGTGTATAATTACTCATCTACGTTGTGGCCCAACGTCACCTTTGTGTCGAAATCCAAACTGAATTTGGTCTCCAACTGACGTAGCCGGAGAACTCGATCACCCCCTCTCGTGTTAATCACTATATGAGCAAACTCAAAAAAAGTTAATAGTTGCGCATCATTCTCGTGTAGTTCTTTGAAATGCTTGGCCACGGGGTATGAGGGATAAGATGTCTTAGTAGCCCTCAGATGCTGCAGGATCCTGATCTTTAATTTACATGTGGTGCTGCCCACGTACCACTTGTTGCATGGGCAACAGAGTACAACAAATGTGGTGGCATACGTGATAAACTGCTTGATGACACAAGATAAGGCAGTGTCAGGATGAGTGTAGGATTTCTGAACAGTAGCATGGGGACATACTTTACATTTGTGGCATTTAACAAAACCAGAATGTAATGCGGACAGTCAGGTGGTATTGGTGGCAGTCTTAAGCTGGGGTTGCAAAAAACTCTTCACTAGTTTATCTTTCAATGATGGTGCTCGTCTAAATGTTAACAGGACGTGGTGCCAATAGTGATGATAAGTCTTTGTCCAGTTTATGAACATGCCAGTGGCGTTGGACAATTTTCCTCACACTGTGCGATGGACTCCCATAAGTAACAATCAAACGGGGATCCTCACTGTCAGTCTGCTTTACCAATTTATTCATGGACAATACGTTGTCATGGTGAAGCTATTTGGCCTTGACATAAGTGCCCTCAATAACACCCTTGGTGTAGCCTCGCTTCAAAAAGTTGTGCGAGGCTTGAGAGCAGCATTTGTCAAATTGTGCTGTGTCTGAACAGTTCCTGCGATTAATTACAAATTCCCCATAGGGTATGCTCCTTTTAAAACTGACCAGATGACCACTAGTAGCCTGGAGAGGGAATCCTGAACTGGTAGATTTTTTATACACCGACGTGTGTATACCTGGTGTGTCTAAGGTTATAATCACATCGAGATACACAATCTCATTAAATCTGTGGTTTTTAGTGAACAATACATTCACTGTATTCTCATTGATGCGTTTGACAAAAGTTAACCAATCTAACTAAGTCCCTTTCCATATTATAAACACATTGTTGATGTATTTCCATCAAGCCACAATTTGTTCAGGAAAAGTGTCATACAAGATGTCACTTAAAAATGTGGCCTCCCACCAGCCAATCATGAGATTTGCATATGACAGAACAAAAGTACTACCCATAGCTTTAGCACGCTTCTCGTGATAATAAACATTTTCTAAAAGAAACACATTGTTGTTGAGACAAAATTTGAACATCTCAAAATCATTACTGTGAGAAAGAAAATGAAGCAAATGTTTTTCCAAAAAATATTTACAAGCATTAATGCCAACCAAATGATCTATGGAGTTGTAAAGGGATACAACATCCAAGATGCCCAAAATCAAACCTGCTTCCCATGGTATCTGGTTAATGTGTGACAGGAAATCCTTAGTGTCCTGTAAATAAGAGGATAACACAGATACAAAAGAAATCAAAGTCTCATCAATGAACTGTGACATGTTCTCCAATAGTGATCCTGATAAAGTGACAATGGGTCTCCCAGGTGGGTGCACCATTGATTTATGAATCTTGGGATAAACAGAAATGGTGGATGGTGAAAAAATGGTGGAACAAAACATTTGATGAAATCCTCATCTAAAATGCCCATCTCACACCACTTGGAGACCAAAATCCCCAATTGATGCTGTATCATAGGGAAGGGATTGGTGGACACTGAGGAGAAATGCATTTTATCTCATCGAAAGGCCTCATTAACAAATCCACAATGATTCCTTAAAACAATATTAGAACCTTTATCAGATGCTTTGATTACAATGTACGTCAAAGTTCGTAACTCTGACAGGCTGTTCCATTGCACCAGAGTGAGATTGCGACGTGGTCATGAAGCAGAGGATTGTCGCAATTTCTTTAAATGTGCAATGCACAGAGCATGACATGCCTACCTACATCCCCCGATAGGCATGGGAGGATTAAACATAGATTTCACCTTCAATCGAGAACCAATGAACCATCCTGAGTCTATGATAACGCTTCAAAGTGGATATTGGTGGGGTCAAAGCATGCAAAGCCCAGATCAGTCAATGTTTCAATGTCAGAAATCAATAAATTTGTCTTTCCTCCATGTGGTGTGGATCGAACAGTTCTGGCTTGGTTGGTCGCAAAACATTTCTTGAGTATCATTTTACAAAGAAATCAAGATGCTTTAGGATGTAATCCAAGGTCATGGTAGGACAAAAATTGAGACCTAATCTTAAGCAATACATTTGGTTGTTAGTTAAGCTTTATATCAAAGTGAAAAGCTCCATAAAAGACAATATACAAAAAGAGGATCCGATAGCACAGCAAGTAGAGCGCTCATGTGGACATCTGTGCAGAACCTGCTGACGCAGGTTCGAATCCCGGCAGGGCCAAACTCAGCCTTTCATCCTTCCGAGGTTGATGGGTAATAATAAGCAGCGCTCAGATACCTAAGGGTTCGTAGCGCTATATGAATGTTACATTATTATTAATTATTATTATCATTAATAGTATTAAGAATCTTTGCCTCGGTTCATAAAAGAGTGGACAGAAAAACAAAACATTTACCATCTCATGAGTTTAAAATCATATAGCAGGGGCAGGAAATGGTTGGTTTCAGATCTGTATATGTTTTGCTATGGCCCTCAATCAATGACAGAAAATGGCTAGTCCTCAGGTGGAGCAAAACGCTCCTTATTCACTTAGGATGAAACCAATGCACATAATCAGCATTTACCCCATTGCAACCATAATCAAAATACCTGAAGACCAACCGGTTCTTCATTTCAATACGAGTACCCTGATCTCTTCGGTACCCCATATAATTCTTCTGCACCAGTATAATATCAGTTCTAGAAACGTTTAGAGGAGCAGCATAAAGACCCAGCAAGCCAAGACTACCAAATATTTCCCCCAATTAATTCAGCCAATTAATATTCCTACAGATATTCGAAGATAGATATCAATTCTTGTAGGATCTCATGTGCTAAGTGAGTCTCAGTTTGAGCCCACATTCTGAACCAGAACAGCAGGGGGTTTAAGCTTATATGATCCACTATGTAATCCAAGCTTAGTTTTTGGTGGATCAAACAAGTTGAGGAGCTCCTTACAGCCCCAAAAATACTCTCCAAGAAGCTGTTTTCTTTAACCTGGATCGATTGGCTAGAACACAGGCCCCGCACTGCTGCACCATCAATACATGATGCAACAGGCTTGGCTTCATAAATGTCTAGTGTTACCTTAATGGTTAGCCCACCCATCTCCATACCAAATATATATATAGCGCACCACAAGCATGGGTACATGTTTGCATTGCCTCAGCGATATGGTCTGTCCAGTTGCCCCTACTATTAAAGGTCACCCCTAGTTAAGTGCATTTTTCCACCCAGGCAAGTTTTTGTCCGGATGCAAAGAAGGTGGGGTACATTTTTTGTCTTCCTGTCGACACACAACTTGAGATTTCTTTATAGTTACTGACAAATCTCTGCTGTCCATGTGTTTAGAATAGGCATGAACACGCTTCTGCAAAATTAGTGAGTACATGCCAGCAAAACTGCATTGTCTGCATAAAACAGAACAGTAATATTTCTCCCTTCAACACGAGGGGGATGAGGAGGTGGTGGTATATATATGTTGCAAAAAATGTGGTCAATAACTAAACTTTAAATTACGTTTTTTCAGTCAATATAAATATTCACTGAAAACCTTTGTTAAAGAGACATTAAAGTTACAAGTAAAACCGAAAAGACCCTTGAAATTCACCAGTTATGGTAAACTAAGCCACCATAACTCATGCCACATCTGTGCACTGCGACGATTAACACTCAGAGCATCAAAGATTACATCACAAATGCCCTTGATGACATAGCTTATCTGTGCCACTTCTTTTTGTTCACTGACATATCTAGGCCACGTGGTCTTGTTCAATAATAGACACAATTTGAAAAATCCAAAGGTGTTACATATGTAGACAATAACCTTGTTGTGTGTTGTTAAGGCACTTTCCTTATCATTTGGCCTCAGTTCCTGGTGCACATACATGGGAAAATAACCAAGCCTCAAACACCCAATTCATTTGTGTACTTCATTATAAAGCCTAATCTCACCACCTTTTGTGGTGGTGTTGTTTTCTGAACCTTGGGGTCATCTTCGAATCCACACCCTCCTTCTCGCCTCACATTTCCGACTTTGCTAAGAATTCAAACTACTAACTGCTCCTCCTCAGAGGTATTCTTCCTTTTCTCTCCTTCCCACAGAAGCTCACTGTCTCCAGAGCTCTGCTTCTCTCTAGGCTGGACTACTGCAACAGCCTCTTTCCAAATCATCGTGCCTCTACTCTCTGTCCTCTGCAACTCATCCAGAACAGGACTGCGAGACTTGTGTCTGGCCTCAAGCCCAGGGATCGTATCTCTCCAGCACTGAAATATCTCCATTGGCTCCCAGTGGCTGCAAGGAGCATGATCAAGACCCTCTGCATTGTCCACAAGGCCTTCTAGGGCCTGGGACCAAAACATCTCCAGCTTTCTCTCCAAAACGTATCTTCCTACTTGAGCTCTTCGCTCCTCCACATCCAACTCTTTGTGGGTTAGTCGCTTTTCCAAGCAACGAGTTGGGGGCAGATCTCGCTCTTCGGCTGGCACCCCCCCTCTGGAACAGCCTCCCTGCCTCTTGGAAACCTGAGCAGAACCATCTCCGGTTACGGAAGCAGCTCAAGACTTTCCTCTTTGCTTCTGCCTTCTCTCTCCCTCTTCCCTGCTGATCTCCTGTCTTATACTGTGCTGGTTACCTGGTTACCCTCTGAATCATGGACCCTGGTCCCTGCCCTTTCAGTTGCACAGCTACACTGCCTCCTGGCATCCCTGAACTTGGGGCAGTATCTGCAACCCTACAGTCCCCCTACCTGCACTTATCTAACACTTGTTGCCTGCACTTAAACCCTTCCCTACCACCTGCTGGCCGCACTTCTTGTTTTTGATGTTTTGATCCTATGTCTTGCACTTGCTCCTCCTCCCCTTGTCCCTTGTACATTTCCACTTCCATCTTCCTCACATTTGAGCGATCTCAATGTCACTTGGCCTAGTAAGATGGTGGTCTTGTGGAAAGATTTCGTAAAGTACAAGCAGTACAAGACTGGCCTACCCCCACTACGCAAACCCAAGTGAGAGCCTTCTTAGGACTCACGGGGTATTATCGCAATTTTGTGGCAGACTATGGCACCATAGCTGCTCCTCTGACTGCCCTCACAACTCCGAAGAAACCCAAGAAGGTAACTTGGACCGACGAGTCTGAGAAGGCCTTCAATGGCTTAAAAGACTCCTTGTGCCAGGCCCCTGTGCTTAGGGCCCCTGATTATCAAAGACCTTTTATCGTGCAGACGGATGCCTCTGACACTGGGATAGGAGCTGTACTATCACAAGTAGATGAGAAGGGTAAGCAACACCCTATCGGTTTTATTAGTCGCCAGCTTAAGGACAGAGAGCTCAGATGGTCCACGGTAGAGAAAGAATGTTTCTCTGTTGTGTGGGCCCTAAGGAAGCTGAGGCCCTACCTCTATGGGACCCACTTCACTGTGCAAACTGACCATAAGCCGTTAAAGTGGCTAATGAACATGAAGGGGGAGAATCCAAAGTTGCTTAGGTGGTCCATAAGTCTATAAGCCTTCGACTTCACTATTGAGCATAGGCCAGGTGTCCAACATAGCAATGCTGATGGGTTGTCCAGAATGTTTAACCGACCTGAACAAGAGACTCATCCAGGGGTGGATTAGTTCCCCCTGTCCATAGTCTGGGAGGGGCGAGTGTTAGGAAAGATTTCGTAATTGTAGGTAATTTTCCTTCCATGTGGCAACCCCTAAACTTTTTGCTGTTGTTTTCACCTTGTTCTTGACTTTGCCAGAGAAGTGCAGCCTTCTGCCGCACTCCTCTGGGCTTTCGCTCCTTTTCTTACGGGGAAACTGACATGCCCTTAAGACAGTCCGTACCGGGGAACGCTGTTTCCCGTAGTTTCTTTTATCATGTTGCGGCTTTAGTGCAACATGACACAAGAGGGCACTGTAAGCTAAGTTACAGCTCTCTTGGGTCTCTAGCCTTCTACAGGCCCTTGATACTCTTTTAGGATGGTATTTGATCGGTGCAAGTCATTCAGGGACTGGAATGGTGGCAGCGATCGTTTTGTTTATTTTGAACTCCTTTTGGCGTTCTGAGCACGTTTTTCGCACTGAACCCAAAATGGTGGCCTGGCTCCCAAAATGGCCAGACCACGAGGCTCCTTTGTCCTGTCCACTGACCGTCTTGCTCCCTTCACCTTCCCCATGTCGGGCGACCCGGGGCCTTCCTTATTTGGGCATGTACTTAACCGCGAAACATGGTTGCTTTCGCGGGCTTCTACATGTCGTGTTTGTGTGCCTCCAGGGTGTGGGCTGGGATGTCTGGTCCCAATACACATCCTGGGTGCCAGAGAGTCTAGGGTGGTGTGAATGCCTGGGACCACCGTGGTCCGTGATTGGTCCACGTATGGTATGTGTGTTGATGAGCGGATCTCCCATTGGCTCCCCTCCGTTTTGGCGTGAAGGGAACCGTGGATAAGAGGGAGCTGGAAACACCACTACCATGTCGATCTCCTGAGTTCTCACGAACGAAGGAATACAGGAGCCAAGTATCCTGCAACCAAGAGGCTGGACCGAGGAATCGCTGGTGACCCGCTGAAGGAATCCTCCTTTGCACTGCTGTCGTCCTGTGAAACCCTTTCCTCCTTGGATCGAACCAGAAGGCCTGTACTGGTGCTTCGACCTTTGGAATAGCAGGAACAGCTATTCCCGGCGACTTCATCCTCTCCTTCCAAGTAAGCCTTCGGAAGTGTCTCTGGGCCATCCAGTTGACTGACCAGCTTACAAGGGAGTCCTGCTCTGTAACCGCCGCCAGGTTGTGTTGTATTTCGAGTCCTTGTCACTCTCCCAGGCTTCGTACGCTTGTCGTCCCCAGGTCTGAAGGGAGGAGTGTACATTTGGCTTGAATACACACGGCCGCTCCGTTGTCCTGCTGCGGCAACAAAACTGTGCTGGTTTCGTCGATTGGGACGTCTTTTTGCTCTACACGACTACGAGGCGTTCCCTGCTCTTCTGAACCTGCCAGCTGCTGAAACTAACGTGGAGAAGCCTGGGTCTGCTTGCTTCGGGGACCGGTGAGTAGTTTAGCTAGGATCTGGTCGCCCTCCTGCAGTATCCCATTGCTTTTCCCTGCTGTGTAAAAACAGCACCCTTTTGCCGTACTCGGCTCTGCTTCTGCTCGCTGTGGAGGCTGCGCTCGAGTTGCGGAACCTGTTCTCCTTCTGCTGTGCACTAACCCGAACTGCCTGACTTCCTCCGAAGAGCTTCCCCTTTTGCCTGTTGGCACCGGCGTGGCAGGTACTTTGAGCACAAGGCTCCACTCCTCGCAGGGCTCGGACTTCCATCTAGTTAGGTGCCTCTGAAGGCGAACTGAGTCTAAAGCGTTATCGCACTGCCTGTTTTCCTTTCCTTTCAGGTGGACTACATATTTCGTGCTTTAAACGCTTGCGACTGTGTATTTGTATATATATTGTGTTGATATGGTATGTGTTGGTTTAATATTGTGATATTGTGATTTTCTCGCTACGGTCATTGTTTTAAAGGCCTTAAAATAAATGTGTATCTATTTTTGATATAACAACTGTTTGGAGTAGTTTGTAAGCGCTCTTGCTTTGTGTGCTCATTGCGGGCTTTCAGTCACCCTCACCCCTCTTGAGACCTAGTCTTGACCGCCGCGATCGCTACCTTGATTGGTCTGGCTTGTCCAGAGGCTACCCTGTTCCAAGTAATTAGGTTGGCCTTCTGAACTTCTGCGCCACCAGGACAGAGTTCAGAAATCCGTCTTAACAAATTGGTGTACAGCGGTGGGATACGACTGAAGGTATCCAGTGTTGCGCTCGAACTAGGGCATTTCAGGTTATTCCAAACAGTACACGTAGTGAATTGTTGTAATATAACTTTAAAAAGGCCATAGTCCTATCAAACAGTATGGAAGCAAATACCTTGTTAACTTTAAATGCTTCCAAATCAGAAACGCTGAAAAAGATGTGTGCGGAGAGAGGTGTTTCCTCTCAAGGCACAAAATTGGAAATGATCCAGAGAATCGTGGCGTGGCAAGAAGCGCAGCTTGACGCTATAACTTCCGAGGGCAGTGCAGAAGGTGGTGGGGCTGCTCTCACTGGTAGAACCGACGGTTCTGCCGCTGCACTGATCCATCGCGACCACGAGGACAGGGAGGATGTGATGTCTAATGTTTCCTCTGCCAGTGTTGATGGGGAGGCTATGCTTGAATTCAAGAAGCAAGAGCTGCGGTTTAGGCAGCAGGAGCTTGAATTCAGCATAGCCAAACTAAAAATCGAACAGGCAGAAAAACAGAAAGACAGGGATCACCAGTTGGAACTGGCCAAGCTTCAGGTTGCAAATGGGTCCAAGGGTCCTGGACATGGGTCTGGGGCTTCCTCTCATCCACGGTTTCCAAAAGATCTGCTCAGTGTGTATGAAGAGAGGAATGACATTATGGACTGGCTGAATGCGTTTGAGTATGCATGCGAGGTTCAAGAAGTTGACAATGCTGATAAGATTGCGTGGTTGCTCAGTAGACTGCCCCATTCTGGCTGTAGTGCCATTATGGAAATGTCGAAGGCTGAGCGGGCTGATTTCGCAATGTTAAAGCAAACTCTCATTTTAAAGTTTGGGAAGACTCCGGCCCAATATTTAAAGCGTTTGAGAGTATAAGAAAAAGGAAGGTGGTACTTGGGTATCTTATGTCGCTGAATCTTTGAAAAACTTAACTGGCTGGGTCGAAGGTTATAAGGTTTCTACCTTCGAAGGCATGATAAATCTTGTCATGCTGGAACATATTTTTGCTTCTTCTTCCCCGGAGCTTAAGCAGCATTTGGCCGATTCGAAGGAGATAGATCCTAAGAAGCTGGCCATTGCAGCAGACTTATGGGTGTCACATCGAGTGTCCCATAAGGACAAAACTCATCCTGGTAAGCAGGAGGAAGGGAAAAAGTCCAAAGATATGGAGGGTGGGGAATCTGCTAAATCTTCTTCCCATAAGGGCCACAAAAAGAAAAACAAGGGTAAGACACAAGAGAACTCACAGGGTAGTGGAGGTTCGCCTCCGAAACAGAACTCTGGTTACAATAAGCCTCCCTACGTAAACAGACCCACTGGGGCTTGTTTTTCTTGTGGAGCAACTGACCACGTGAAGGGGGATCCCCGTTGTAAGGTTAGACCTTTAGGGGTCCACTCCGCTAATCTGGCCTTCTCCTCCTACGAGGAAGAAGAGATTACAGGAGCATCCTTCTCCTCAGACTCATTTCCCAGCGGAATAGAGGCTGAGGTAGTTTTATTGTCCCTGGGTTCCTGGGAGCCTAAAGTCGCAGAGGCTTATGCTAGGATTCCGGATAATACCAAGCACTACTTTAAGGACAGTGTGCTGATCAATGGAGTGGATACTCCAGCTCTTAGGGATAGTGGGTGCAGTCGCACTGTAGTGGATTCTACCTTGGTAGACTCAGAGGAAGTTGCCAGGACTACTCTGATGCCCACTAAGTTGGCTGACGGCCCCCTCCGTATGTTTCCCGTGATCCCTGTAAATCTTACTTTAAATGGTACAGCAGTCAGGATTCCAGTGAGCATTCAGAGAAACGTCCCGGGAAAGGTCTTGTTGGGTAATGATCTCAGAGCTTTAGGGCTCGTAGGAGACACTGCCGAAAGACCCTACACACGGTCTCAAGCACGGGCAGCATTGGCCAAGTCCAATACGCCGCCCCAGCCGAAGGGGAAACCCAAGGCGAAAGGAGTCTACAAGTCAAGACGAGGGAAAGAGAATATTCCCCCGAGCTCGCCTACCACTGCGGTGGAGGAAGTTGGTCAATCGCCCGGGCCTGACGAGGAGGTGGCGATGCCTGAAGTATTCGAACCCAACGATCATCCTGAACTAAAAGACTTGTTAGTTGAAGGAGGTCCTGATAGGGACGAATTCAGTAAAGGCCAACGTGAGTGCCCATCTCTGGAAGGCCTAAGGAGACAGGTCTGCTCCCAGCTTGAGGGTGAACCTCCTGGGAAGCATAGGATTTATTGGGAAGGTGGACTCCTGTATAGTGAGCCCACAGAGTCTACAGAAGGAGACCATAGGAGGTTGGTGGTTCCCCTTGCTGTTAGGCCCTTCCTCCTGCAGTTGGCGCATGAAGTTCCCCTTGCTGGTCACCTTGGTATGAAAAGGACCAAGCAAAGGTTATCCATGCACTTCTACTGGCCCAAGATGGGGGTGCAAGTAGAAAGTCACTGCAGGAGTTGTGCCTCCTGCCAGTTGTCTGGTAAGGTTGGCGCGACAATCCAAGCTCCGTTGGTACCGCTCCCAGTTGTGGGGGTACCATTTGAAAGGGTAGGGATCGACATCGTTGGTCCCCTTGACCCGCAAACATCCTCGGGCAATAGGTTTATCCTGGTGCTGGTCGACCATGCAACCAGGTATCCTGAGGCCATCCCATTGAAGACTGTAACTGCCAAGTCAGTTGCAAAAGCTTTACTCGGCATATTTACTAGGGTTGGCTTCCCTAAAGAAGTTGTGTCAGATCGTGGCAGCAACTTTATGTCGAAGTATATGCAGGCTATGTGGAAAGAATGTGGGGTCACCTACAAGTTCTCTTCTGCATACCACCCCCAGACCAATGGTCTGGTGGAACGTTTCAACAGAACGTTAAAGAGCATGATTGGGGCTCTGGAGGAGCCTCAGAGAAGAAAATGGGATCTTCTTTTACCATGCTTACTGTTTGCCTACCGAGAGGTACCACAGGAGGGTGTTGGCTTCAGCCCCTTCGAACTTCTGTTCGGTCATCCCGTACGGGGACCCTTAGCCATCGTCAAAGAGGGATGGGAGATGCCCACTCCCCCTGTTACTACCAATGTAGTTGACTATGTGCTAGGGCTCAGAAAACGGATGGTACTTCTGATGGGCTTGGCTAGTGATAAATTGAAGGCAGGGCAAGCGCTGGTGAAACATTGGTACGACTAGAAAGCTTCCCTCATCAACTTTACACCTGGTCAGCAAGTCCTGATCATGAATCCAATAAGGCCTCGAGCTTTACAGGACAAATGGTCAGGCCCTTACACAGTGGTGGAGCCCCTGGGTGAGGTGAACTATTTAGTGGACCTTGGAAGGCCTGGACAGGCTCCAAAAGTGTTTCACGTGAATAGGCTGAAGGCTTTCGTCCCAAGAGTCGAAATCGCAGCACTGCTACTGGCTTCAGATGTTGAGGAAGAGGAGTCAGAACCTCTCCCCGACCTGTTCCAAAGCGGTCCTTCAGATAGCTCCGTTGAGGGTGTCCGAGTGGCCCCTCACCTGACTTCTGATCAGCAGGCTGAGGTGTAAAGTTTGCTTAGGCAGTTTTCCCCCCTGTTTTCACAGTCCCCTGGTTTGACACCTTGGTGCAAACATGACATTGACACAGGAGACAGTGTACCTACCAAAAGTAGGGGATACAGGATGTCAGATAAAGTACGGTTTTATATTAAGACCGAGGTCAACAAGATGTTAGATCTTGGGGTGATTGAACCCTCTAGTAGTCCTTGGTCCAGTCCTGTGGTGTTGGTTCCAAAAGCAGGTACTTCTGAATTGAGGTTCTGCGTGGATTACAGGGCTCTGAATGCTGTCACCAAGACAGATGCACACCCCTTGCCTCGAACGGATGAGCTGGTGGATACTTTGGGTGCCTCCAAGTACCTCAGCACGTTTGACCTCACTGCTGGCTATTGGCAAATAGCTTTAGCAGAACATGCCAAGGAGAAGACAGCATTTTCTACTCCAGACGGCCTTTACCAATTCCGGGTAATGCCGTTCGGGTTGAAGAATGCACCTGCCACTTTCCAGAGGCTTGTGAATCATGTGTTGAATGGGTTGGACGAATTCTGTCTTGCATATCTGGACGATATAGCAGTTTTCAGTGCCACCTGGGAAGACCATGTGAAACACCTCAGGATTGTGCTCCAGGCTCTTCAGAAAGCCCACTTGACCATAAAGGCTAGTAAATGCCAGATTGGACAAGGCTCAGTGGTTTACCTTGGACATGAAGTAGGTGGAGGGAGGATACAGCCTCTACCCAGTAAAGTACAAGCAGTACAAGACTGGCCTACCCCCACTACGCAAACCCAAGTGAGAGCCTTCTTAGGACTCACGGGGTATTATCGCAATTTTGTGGCAGACTATGGCACCATAGCTGCTCCTCTGACTGCCCTCACAACTCCGAAGAAACCCAAGAAGGTAACTTGGACCGACGAGTGTGAGAAGGCCTTCAATGGCTTAAAAGACTCCTTGTGCCAGGCCCTGTCCTTAGGGCCCCTGATTATCAAAGACCTTTTATCGTGCAGACGGATGCCTCTGACACTGGGATAGGAGCTGTACTATCACAAGTAGATGAGAAGGGTAAGCAACACCCTATCGGTTTTATTAGTCGCCAGCTTAAGGACAGAGAGCTCAGATGGTCCACGGTAGAGAAAGAATGTTTCTCTGTTGTGTGGGCCCTAAGGAAGCTGAGGCCCTACCTCTATGGGACCCACTTCACTGTGCAAACTGACCATAAGCCGTTAAAGTGGCTAATGAACATGAAGGGGGAGAATCCAAAGTTGCTTAGGTGGTCCACAAGTCTACAAGGCTTCGACTTCACTATTGAGCATAGGCCAGGTATCCAACATAGCAATGCTGATGGGTTGTCCAGAATGTTTAACCGACCTGAACAAGAGACTCATCCAGGGGTGGATTAGTTCCCCCTGTCCATAGTCTGGGAGGGGCGAGTGTTAGGAAAGATTTCGTAATTGTAGGTAATTTTCCTTCCATGTGGCAACCCCTAAACTTTTTGCTGTTGTTTTCACCTTGTTCTTGACTTTGCCAGAGAAGTGCAGCCTTCTGCCGCACTCCTCTGGGCTTTCGCTCCTTTTCTTACGGGGAAACTGACATGCCCTTAAGACAGTCAGTACCGGGGAACGCTGTTTCCCGTAGTTTCTTTTATCATGTTGCGGCTTTAGTGCAACATGACACAAGAGGGCACTGTAAGCTAAGTTACAGCTCTCTTGGGTCTCTAGCCTTCTACAGGCCCTAGATACTCTTTTAGGATGGTATTTGATCGGTGCAAGTCATTCAGGGACTGGAATGGTGGCAGCGATCGTTTTGTTTATTTTGAGCTCCTTTTGGCGTTCTGAGCACGTTTTTCGCACTGAACCCAAAATGGTGGCCTGGCTCCCAAAATGGCCAGACCACGAGGCTCCTTTGTCCTGTCCACTGACCGTCTTGCTCCCTTCACCTTCCCCAGGTCGGGCGACCCGGGGCCTTCCTTATTTGGGCATGTACTTTCCCGCGAAACATGGTTGCTTTCGCGGGCTTCTACATGTCGTTTGTGTGCCTCCAGGGTGTGGGCTGGGATGTCTGGTCCCAATACACATCCTGGGTGCCAGAGAGTCTAGGGTGGTGTGAATGCCTGGGACCACCGTGGTCCGTGATTGGTCCACGTATGGTATGTGTGTTGATGAGCGGATCTCCCATTGGCTCCCCTCCGTTTTGGCGCGAAGGGAACCGTGGATAAGAGGGAGCTGGAAACACCACTACCATGTCGATCTCCTGAGTTCTCACGAACGAAGGAATACAGGAGCCAAGTATCCTGCAACCAAGAGGCTGGACCGAGGAATCGCTGGTGACCCGCTGAAGGAATCCTCCTTTGCACTGCTGTCGTCCTGTGAAACCCTTTCCTCCTTGGATCGAACCAGAAGGCCTGTACTGGTGCTTCGACCTTTGGAATAGCAGGAACAGCTATTCCCGGCGACTTCACCCTCTCCTGCCAAGTAAGCCTTCGGAAGTGTCTCTGGGCCATCCAGTTGACTGACCAGCTTACAAGGGAGTCCTGCTCTGTAACCGCCGCCAGGTTGTGTTGTATTTCGAGTCCTTGTCACTCTCCCACGCTTCGTACGCTTGGCGTCCCCAGGTCTAAAGGGAGGAGTGTACATTTGGCTTGAATACACACGGCCGCTCCGTTGTCCTGCTGCGGCAACAAAACTGTGCTGGTTTCGTCGATTGGGACGTCTTTTTGCTCTACACGACTACGAGGCGTTCCCTGCTCTTCTGAACCTGCCAGCTGCTGAAACTAACGTGGAGAAGCCTGGGTCTGCTGGATTCGGGGACCGGTGAGTAGTTTAGCTAGGATCTGGTCGCCCTCCTGCAGTATCCCATTGCTTTTCCCTGCTGTGTAAAAACAGCACCCTTTTGCCGTACTCGCGCTCTGCTTCTGCTCGCTGTGGAGGCTGCGCTTGAGTTGCGGAACCTGTTCTCCTTCTGCTGTGCACTAACCCGAACTGCCTGACTTCCTCCGAAGAGCTTCCCCTTTTGCCCGTTGGCACCGGCGTGGCAGGTACTTTGAGCACAAGGCTCCACTCTTCGCAGGGCTCGGACTTCCATCTAGTTAGGTGCCTCTGAAGGCGAACTGAGTCTAAAGCGTTATCGCACTGCCTGTTTTCCTTTCCTTTCAGGTGGACTACATATTTCGTGCTTTAAACGCTTGCGACTGTGTATTTGTATATATATTGTGTTGATATGGTATGTGTTGGTTTAATATTGTGATATTGTGATTTTCTCGCTACGGTCATTGTTTTAAAGGCCTTAAAATAAATGTGTATCTATTTTTGATATAACAACTGTTTGGAGTAGTTTGTAAGCGCTCTTGCTTTGTGTGCTCATTGCGGGCTTTCAGTCACCCTCACCCCTCTTGAGACCTAGTCTTGACCGCCGCGATCGCTACCTTGATTGGTCTGGCTTGTCCAGAGGTTACCCTGTTCCAAGTAATTAGGTTGGCCTTCTGAACTTCTGCGCCACCAGGACAGAGTTTAGAAATCCGTCTTAACAGTCTTGCACTTGCTCCTCCTCCCCTTGTCCCTTGTACATTTCCACTTCCATCTTCCTCACATTTGAGCGATCTCAATGTCACTTGGCCTAGTAAGATGGTGGTCTTGTCCTCCCTTGGTTCTGCTCACTTGCCTCGCCGCCCCTTGAAACACTTGTGTATAGGTGCACTATAAATGTCATATCATATGATATCATGCTGCAGCCATTGCCAATGTGTATGTATGATCAGGTTCCTGTATTAACAGCAATACTCCAATATCATGTTTTTTTTCAGATGAGTACATTCTTTAATACATTAAGTAGTTCATGATAGGTCTCCCGATCACCCTTGACATCTTACTAACATTATAAACACAACCCCTTTTAGAGACATTTTCTCAAAATGAATGTAATCGATGTCATCAATGACATTTTGTGATGTCATCTTTGATGTCCTGGGTGTTAGTCTTAGCAGTGCACAGAGGTGGTGTGAGTTATGGTTGCTTAGCTTGCCATAACTGGTGAATTTCAAGGGTTTTTCGGTTTTACTTGTAACCTTAACATCTCTTTAACAATGTTTTTTCATTGACTTTCATGGGATTTTGTTAGTGTAACGTGAGAAAAGAGAAGGTGTCTCACCCACTAGTCCCCCGCAGATCTGTCATCCGGGTGGCCACGACACGGCCATCGCTTTTGGATCCAGTTCTTGGGAGTGGACCAGTGCGGAAGGATCACCTGGTTGAGGGGTCTTCTGGGAGTGGGACACCGGTTGGTGAGACGCGGTATCCCCTTCCCTGTAACACCTTTACCGCCATCTTAACAGGTATGATATCTAGGAACTCTGCCCCCCCGCTCCTTTTACAACATGACACGGACAGCCGTCTATGGGAGAAAACATACTAACACCTGAACCGTGTAGCTGACATGTCCCAATGCATTTGTCAGGCAAAGTCAGGCAATTGCTGACAATTACTCACACCGGACTATCCTTAATCTTCCCCCCACACGGATAAAATGCGGATCACAAGAGCACACTCTTTTAGCAAGGCAAAGCACACAATGAAACAGCAGTTTTGCGACAGCAGCTGTATGAGAGAAGAAAGACGGCAAAACAGAAGGGGATCGCAAGCACGGAAATTCCCTTGACCTTTTCGACAAGGAACCATTACTTTCCAGAAACCGAAAGAATTGAAAGTGTAAGACCAGGAAACCAGGCTGAAGAATCCTGCATTGTGCGTCAGAGATACCCGGGGCTCTCCCGCATTAGTAATGAAGGTTGGGAGAAGTGCCATCTGCTGTGGTACTGTCCTTGGCTCCAGGATCAAAGTGTCAATGAAATCAACACAGCCGGTGAGTTGGGGAGACCAATACAAGACCAGTCTATGTTCAAGCCAAGGTTGCAAGCAGCAACATTGTATGGTGAACGCTGGAACAAACCTTGTTAAAAGGTGTGTGATAGGAGTCGCAAGTAAAGTTGAACTGCTGATGAGTGATTGAACTTTAAAATCAAGATATAATACCTTTGACAGAGTGATCCGGCAATCAAAGGTCTCTGTAAGTATCGAGTTGAGAAGGGGCAAAAGTGAAACTGAGCAAAAGATTATATCAAGAAGAGAAAGAGTAATTGTGAATTGAAGTGGTCCTGCTACGGGTCGAGCAAAATCCTGTGCAAAGTCAAAAATCTTTGATTCTATTGTTTCAAAGGGATCTGAGCCCAGAAGAGGGGGAATTCATGGTCTGAGCCCGATGGAGGGAAACCAATTGAAGGTTTTTGTGTTAAAGTGGGTTTGAGCCTGGCGGAGGGGGACCCGGGGTGAACAGTAAATCACCAAAGACGTTGTACATGAGAATTCTGAAAAGAAAGAAACTTAAGTTTGTTTGTCGCATCAGGCCCTCTGAAGTAAGAGGCTTTGAATAGCAACGAGACTTTGGCACTGAGGCCCTGGTACTGAAATTTTGAACGGCATCCTTATGCTAGAAAAAGCCAGAGTATGTGCTAAACTCGAGTGTGCCGCCTTGTCCTGTTCTGAAAACAGGGGGAAGGGAAGGCAACGTCTTCAATATTCCGACATATCATTACTTGAACACTTATCTTTTGCATAACATTGTTTCCTACACTATTAGTATTTAGAAGTAAGGATTGGCCATAGGTTTATTAGTATGGGCCCTTTTATTTTGACAGACTCTACTAAGACTGCGTTATTATTATTTGATGGTTGTAGCTTGCTCCCATCTTTAGATTTAGGATTAGATCGGCATTTCTCAAACCCAATTGAAGTCCAATAAACACCCTTTATCTGTGATCACTTGTGTCTGTTTTACTGTTTACCATGCCTTCCTTACAAACTTAACCAGAACGTCGTGAATTTCATGAGCTTTTGTTAGTGCACCTTAATCTGCTACAAGTTCCTTATATAATACTCACCCCCAATGGGGCAGATATGGAGTCCACGGAAAATGTGGTAGTCCGCGGATGGACAGCATTCACAAAGCCTAGCATCATAGGGAAAACCCCAAAAAGTTGTACCCATTAACCAACAAACAGGTGTACATAACATCATTACTAATGTTTACAACATGCAAATATATCCTTTTCTACAAACTACTTCAAAAAATACAAATATTTTTTTTCATTAGCACACATTATAATGGAATGCACCAATCAAAAACCATAACTATACACTTCATATAATCTTCTCAGTACAACTCTGCACACAGACTGAGAAAAATCAGGTGCTTATTGTAAAACAAATTATCACTAAATAGTAAGTGCATTGTATTTCTCTATTTTTAGCATTCATTATATAAACATTTGTTATAAAACAGCAGCTTTTTTTCTCTCACAGAAATGGCAAACACACTTGAGTGGTTAGAGGAGATCTTCCCAAAAGAAGAAATGAGTGACGATAACATCGCTAATGGTATACCATACATGTTTAATTGTAAAAAATGTAATTTGTATAGACCTCATTAAAATAATGTCTTTTTTTCTTACAGTACATAGTTTTCATGAAGAAATCACGCCCCAGTTTAATTATACACAATCCCAAGAATCACAAAGAGAAGCCTTATCCCCAACTGTAATACTCAAATCATGAATTTGTCTACAAAATTGGATGAACCAAGTAATGATTTTAGAGAACTTTTACAATATGTGAAAAATCACTTAATTAACATTTTCCCCATAACTGTCCTTCTTGCACCTGTCCCCTTTGTCCCCAGCAATCATCCCCTCATCATTATGGTACAAAAATTCCTAATGCTCCTATTTATGTTTCCCATTCAGATAGCCCACCCCTTTCATGAATAAATGTATTTTTATGCTACAAATATGTTGTATATCATTGTGTGATATTTCTTTAATTTATTTTTTTTAAAGCCCCCTTATGAGTCCGCAGACAATGCAACTGTCTTGGGTGTCCGAACTGAAAATGGAGGTTCCCCCAAACAGGCGTGTTGTCCGGACTGGTCCAGTTTCGCATGACGCACTTTTAATTAGTCGCGGACACCGCACCTGTTCTATAAACTCCCAGAGCACGCGCCCGCATCTCCTGCCCCATGGGTGTCCGCAGACAGCCGTCATGGCCACGGACATCCCTGGACGTCATGTGACCGTACTCGTGTGGAGTAAATGGTTATGTAATGTATCAATCAATCTACATTTTCAATTGCCACCAATAGTTAACAACATTTACTTAAACGGCTCCGACCAGTAGTGTTCTGCCTTCATAGAAATGCAACAAATAATCCTGAAAACACACAGTTTCTCAGGTATAAGGCAAGAATGGCAAAACTTACCATAAACGCACAGGAAGATCCACAAGAATTCCTAATGTACTTACTACAAGTACTGCAAACCAAAAACAGCTCTGTAAATAAAATCTTCCAGATTTCATACACATGGAAACATGCATGCACTCTCTGCAACTATGTTTCACACGAGCACATCCCAAATGAACGATTTGTATATGTATCCATACCAAATTCTGAATCCATTGCATTTCACCAACTTCTGCAGAATGCAAATCATGTCATATTATGCCCTTTTTGTAATTTAGGCAATCGTTCCACCATACAAATGAACTCGCATAGCCAATATGTCATACTAATACTTCTAATGTATAATTCAGATGGTACCAAAAATAACTAACCTTGCAGGCTTCATTCACGGCCAAGCATCTCTTGGAAAGAAAACCTTCCCAACAGAAGGTAGAATACTACACTGGTGCCACAACCACTTCAGGATACAATACTGCATATGACAAAAAAAGAAATGGCTGGTTTGAATGTAACAACACCTCTGTTACTCCAAAACATAGGTTACTAGCAAATATAATAAATGCCTACTCAATATTCCTTCAGTTACTAAACTGTACCACAATAAACAGTTAGAATACGCCAAGAGGTATACAACTACATCCACAATACTACAATAGAAGTTTTAAAAGTCAATATAGTTCGAATACATCAACAGGTATCTCACTATTTTAAACATTCTGTTAATCACAACATACTTCAAACAAACTATCAAACTTACACTCACATAATTGCAATCAGGTTTTAAAATCCAGTATGGATTTTCTCTCCCAATGACCCAGTGATTATTTAACATCAATACAACAGCAGTGCGTCATACACTAATGTTGTACCAAACATAGTACTTAGAATATACTGTTTATGAGGCTCTAAAAAAAGTAAAGGTATATGTAAAACTGTATACAATTAAAGCTATTAAACTATCCTGCTGGACAAATTATACAATTTTCTTCCACTGAAAATGAACCAGTGATTCAAGCTTCAGAACGCTATGGAACTAGGTAACCATAGCAAGTATAATCAAATACATATTCTATAAGCACTATCCTCAATTATACTACAATCATAAGTACCATACACTGTTCAATTATATCATTCCATATTACGAACACATTATACTCCCACTACATTACCTATAATTACTATACAAATATTACTACTGTGGTGATTCTGGCCATACTCCTACTACATTACCTATAATTACTATACACATATTACCACTGTGGTGTCTGAGGCCAGTGACACAACCACCACAATACAATTAACTATATAACAAGTATGTAGCATACACCGTCAACTAATAAAGCTCACCCTGTACCCGTTGCAATCGAAATTATGTCTGCGGACACCGAAATTGACCACAGACTCACCAGCATCTGCAAACCCTTTTCTCCACCTATAGAAACAGCTCCATATCACCTTTATTTCACTCCCCTACCCTTGTCAAACCGTCTTTCACATCCTCTTTCCACCACCAAATAACCCAAAATATGTTTTCCAGAATTTTCCACCGCAGCGCTATCCGTAGACACCGGCCAGTCAATTGCGGACATCACGCAATCCTCTGGACCAGTCAGAGGCCTGTCCGCAGAACGAACAGGGAATTATGTCCACGGACCGAACCCAGATATCCCAGATATCAACAAAAAATATTTTACCTAGTTTTTGGCAGTTAAGAAAAAAACATACTCCACAGATTTACACCAAATTTACAAAAGCACGCTTTTGGGACCAAGCCGCCACTCCTGGTGCTAATCTTTTGAAAATCAGTCCAGTGGGTTGTGCAGTAGGTGTGAGCACATTTTTTTTTCTATTGAGTATATGGGTAAACCCACACATTTTGGGACCCCTCTATAATTTTTCCCCATCTGTACAAAATCTCACCAAACTTTGCAAAATCAATCTGACTGGGCCATATCCTTTTTTGCAAAGTTTTGTGAGGATTCGTCAAGGGCAGAAAAGTCATAAGCCACCGATAAAGTTCTCGTCCTATTGCTTGAGCAACTTAACCATAACTACACGGCCTCTACTGCAGGCCATGTAAAATAGATATGTATATTATAGAGTGGTGGTTGCCGCACTACAGTTGAATATCAAGTTCCATAGGAAATCTGTATTTGGCTGATATTTTGCAAACCAAACATTTGCCACACACCCCCTTTGTCCCTGGCCCACCCCCAGATTCTGGAAATAGTTATTTCCAATTGTGTATATATGTGTACATTCTTTATAAGGAAAGCATGAATTGCGTGAAGCCTGGTTGCCTTAACAAGCCAAAAATGTATGAGCACCCCAGAGTGCTGCACTTGTACCTCCTGGCTTGTGCTCGAGGGCCATTACAGGCTCCCCCAAAAGTAGTAGAAAACAATTGATATGAATGGCATGCAAGGGCCATCTTGTCCACCTGAAGTTGATAATCGGCCTACCTGTCGCAAAACCATACTATGTACTTAAGTCTCCAGCTATGACTTTCCTTTAACATTATACATTTTCTGATTTATGCTTACACAGCCAATGACACCCAATGATGGGGCAAGCATACAGTATACAGGACATTGCCCTGTGCAACACAGTTTCACAGAGCCTTGGATTGAAAACTGTTTTCAGGGCATTTTTATCATATCTATTTATTTATTTGTGTCAATTCATGCAGCTAGCATTTACATTTTACAGACACTCATCTCACTAATGGGGGCTAGACACAGCATACATCTCCTTCCAATCCGGGGGCATCTGGTGATGTAAATCTTTAATAACTAAACATTGTTAAGATAGAAATCAAATAATAATGATACAATAAAACATCCCTGTCACATATGTGGAGAATCCTGCAGCTCCCCCACTAAGGCCCTACCTAGAGTCTCCTCCTCGGTGGCCAGGAGAGGGCAGACACTTCCTGATCCCAATCCTGGGGGTGGTGTACTGCAGGAGGAACACTTGGGTGGAGACAAGGCCCAGGGAGGTGTAGAGATTTCACAGGGTGAGTCATAGTACTACTCCTTGAATGATGGTAAGATCATACATAGGAGGTTATAGCATCTTGCCATTCTGACGAATGTCAGTCTATGGTTCAAATTAAATCAGCAAAACCCAAGATTAAAACATTGAATGATAATACCTCTCCAGGGCCATTCTTTTATACCCCCAAGTTCCCATGTCCTCCACAATGTCAAAGGTACGCTAACAGGAACGGTGAACATGCGTCTCTTCCTGCACCTTCCATCTCTCAAAGGGTTAAACCTTATAATTCCTCTTTTACTTTAAACCTTGTAAAGAAGTAGAGAAATGTAATTTGTCTAAATTGGACTACATGTCCCTGAAATCCCCAGGGACTGTGAAGAAGAAGAGTGCTAAAGAGGCATGCAGCAAAGTCAGGCAGGCAAGCCTAATAGCTTTTGTCAAGGTCAGGCAATTAGTCCTAAGCGCTTGTACCTGAAACTAATTAACCCACCTGAGGGGCATAAAAGGCTGCAGCAAGGAGGAGCAGTAGCTGGAGCAGGAGCCGGATGGTTGGCAGTAGCAGAAGTAGAAGAAGCAGAGCCCGAGGCTGGCAGTTCACAAGGAAGTGTGACCCCCAGAAAGGACGCCAAAGCAGATGGAGGGCAGATTTCACCTGCAGGCTCTGAGTTGGTCTGGTGCTCACCAACCCTGTTTGGCTATGGCAGCATTGGAGGAGACTGGAGGAAACAGGCAGTCTTTAAAAGTGTGCCTAATTGCTGCAAATGCAGAGCTGAAGTCATGAATTCTCCCAAGGCCTGTGTGCAGAGGCAAGCTGAGGGAAGCTGGAGAGTGAATGATGCTGGATCGGAAACACCAGTGCAGCAGAGGGGTGTGGGTCCCAAGAGTGCCCGTAGCAGTTGAAAGAGAAGAAACTAAGCCAGGAGGCAGGAGCAATTTGCAGTCGTAATTATGGAGTCGGAAAAGGGAAGCTCTGTACTCCATAATACCTTGCCGGTAACCACTGCCAGCTTTATTCACACTTGTGTACACATCTAAGTGAGTACAAGCTGTTTGCAGAAGTGGGAAGTCTTTCTAATAAGGGAAATGTAACACACGCTTATGTTAACAAGTTGAAGCCTGTGTGTAATGAAAGCATCCCTTTTCCCCATTGTAAGAAATAACTTGATACTGAGCGGTCGCATGGCTCCCATTAACGAGGAGAACGATGCTGGTAAACCTATTGAAGCAGAATTGACTTTCCCGAAATGTTACAAGCACAGTTTAAAGAGGCTGTGCAAGCCACAGTGTTTCCAGATACATCGGAAGCTGAAAGTTGACCGAATGGTGAGCACGCACATCTTTTTGAAGTGGCAGCTCAAGATTAAAACTAAATTGCATGTGCCCAATTTAGTTTCCATTAAGAAACCCACATCGTGTAACTTATCGAACACTGAAGTAGAAGTCATAGAAGTGGCTGAGGCTGAGCTAAGAACACACATTAC
This sequence comes from Ambystoma mexicanum, assembly GCF_040938575.1. Lineage (NCBI taxonomy): Eukaryota > Metazoa > Chordata > Amphibia > Caudata > Ambystomatidae > Ambystoma > Ambystoma mexicanum. The sequence continues at coordinate 319,390,916 of NC_090935.1, forward strand.
CCAAGCTCATAGAGTAAACTCTCTGAAAGTGAATCCTGCTTATTTAAGAACTATACACCATTATTCTGAAGTCATTGAAATTGAACAGAAGGAAAGGCAAAGAGGCTACCCTTTCTTGTCGTACAAGAGAGGAGAGTACCTTGCCCACCTCTATAGGTCGAAGAAGTCTTGTTGAAGTTGCCTAAAGTTGAAGTTGCAATAGTAGCAGCAACATTGACTAACATTATAAGTTGTAGTAGCAGCAGTAGAACGCTGTGGTCATCAACCTTCTTGCCAGAATTGAAACAGTTGAAAGAAGTATAAGCAAAAGCAGAAGTCAAATGTGGGGCATGGGAGTCTGCTCACACAGTTTCAATAGTAGAAGTAAGTTGCTGAAGAGAGAGCAAACCTTAAGCAGAAGCATCCTGACACGCTTTGTATAAAAGACGCAGCAGAAGTTGAAAGCAGAGCAGTTGATGTAAACAGAAGTGGTACTTTCGTGTTAAATTTTACCCGTTCTTTCCTGGAAGGAAGCCATCCATTGGTGCTGTTATTTTCTTTGTGGAATTGGAGAAGAGAATCTTTTCATCAGGCAAAGGAGGAACTGTTACCAGTGGATTTGTATTTGTGTGCTTTGGAACTTTTCCAGACTTTAAGACTTTCATTTCCTTGTAAGCAATTGACATTCCAGGGGAGCAAGAGCTGCCCAGGACCAGTACAAGTCTTCCAAGTCATCCAAGACACTGGTTGTTTGGGAACCTTTTGTTTATGTTGTTTTCATGTTGCTTAAAATGTTTATGTTGTTTAGTGAGAGGGTTAGTTTTGTGAAGGCTGGGAGGTTTCCCCTTAGATACTAGACTAGGTAGGGAAACCCCTGGCAGAGTAGGTTTTGTGAAAAATGATATTTTGAATCTTGACAAAACCAAACAGTGAGAGGGAACAAGTTACTTACCTGTAACTGTTGTTCTCCAGCATGGGTCTGGCATGGATTCACATGCTCATGAATATTCCCCGTCGTCAGGCTGGGAATCCTCGGTAAAGAAAAAACCAGTATCAGTTTCGTTTCTGATCTGTCTTTCGTAGTAGTAACCAATCACTGGTCTCTGCGTCATACTGACCACAGCCAATGACTGCCCTCTACCTAAGCACCGCCTCTGGCAGCCATCTTCAGATTTGGAAGCACGTGAAGTGGCAGTATGACCAAGTGAAGAGCCGCAGAGGGGTAGGCGGGAGGGTTCGCATGTGAATCCATGCCAGACCCATACTGGAGAACAACAGTTACAGGTAAGTAACTTGTTCCTTCTCCAGCATGGGGTCTGGCATGGATTCACATGCTCATGAATAAAGAATACATAGCAGTACACACATGCACAACCACAGGAGGTGGCAAAGGCTCAACATTAAGCATTACATCAAACTCAACATTAAGCATCTTACCTCCTCACCAGGCTCACCTCAGGCGAACAGGTTGCGCAGCACTGCTTGGCCGACCCTGGACTCCTCCCTGGAATCCCGATCGACGCAGTCGAATTTCGTGAAGGTGTGCGTCGACCTCCACGTAGCAGCCCTGCATATGTCCAGCAGGGGCACACCAGAAAGGAACGCCGTGGTAGCTGCGATCGCTCTGGTGGAATGGGCTCTCGGACGGCCAGGCAGCGGGCGGTTTGCCAACCGATGACAGTACATGATACAGCCGGAGAGCCATCTGGAAATGGAAGCCTTCGAGAGAGCCTTCCCCTGATTGACAGGTCCAAAATTCACAAAGAGTTGTGACGTCTTCCGAAAACACTTCGTGCGGTCCACGTAGAACTTCAGCGCTCTAGCCACATCCAGCGAGTGCAAAGTCCTCTCAGCCGGCGACGAAGGCGACGGGAAGAACACAGGCAACACCAAGGGTTCGTTGAGATGGAAGTCCGACGGTACCTTGGGCATGAAGGAGGGGTGCGTCCTGAGCACTACCCTCGTGTCGTGAAAAGTCAAGTACGGGGCCTTGCAGGAAAGGGCCTGGATCTCTCCCACCCGTCGTGCGGAGGTGATGGCCACAAGAAACGCTGTTTTCCACGACAGAAACTTCAACGGGGCCGAGTGCAGAGGCTCGAACGGAGGTCCCATGAGCTTGGTCAGCACCACGTTGAGCTCCCACGCCGGGGCCGGCGCCTTCACCGGCGGGAACGATCTGAACAGTCCCTTCATGAACTCTTTTACCAGACAATGAGACCACAAGGACGTCCGGCCCGTGGTTCTGGTGTATCGGGAGATCGCAGCAAGATGAATCTTGATGGACGCGTGTGCCAGTCCAGCTTTGGCCAGCGTAAGCAGGTACGGCAGTACCTGGGGAGCCGTAATCCGTAGAGGGTTAATCTTATGTGCATGGCACCAGACAGAGAACCTCTTCCATTTGTGTCCGTAGCATTTAAGAGTCGAGGACGCCCTGGCCTTTGCAAGAACCTCTCTGCAGTCGGCCGGTATGTCGTATCCTCCAAACTCTAGCGCTGCAGGAGCCAGGCCTGCAAGTTCAGCGATTTCGGGTCGTGGTGGAGGATGGCGCCTCCTTCCCTGGAGAGTAGATCCGCGTCCACCGGCAGCTTGATTGGCGGGGACGCTGACAAGTCCAGAAGGTCCGGGAACCATATCTGCCTCGGCCACGCAGGTGCGACGAGGATCATCCTGCACCGGGACCTCTTGAGCTGGTTGACGAGCCGGATTAGCAGTGGCAAAGGAGGGAATGCGTAGAGGAACAGGCCCTCCCAGGGGAACGAGAAAGCATCGCCCATGCTCCTCGCCTGGGGAAACCTGCTGGCGAACCTCCGGCACTTGGAGTTCGTCGCCGTCGCGAACAGGTCGATCCGGGGTGTGCCCCACCGTCGGAAGAGGCGATCCACTAGATCCTGCCGTAGTTCCCACTCGTGGCACGAGCGCAGCTCCCTGCTGAGTGAGTCGGCGATGGTGTTTTTTATCCCTGCCAGATGAAACGGCACCAGAAACATCCTTTGGGCGGCGGCCCAATGCCACAGGTCCTGCGCCTCCTTGGACAGTGCTGGGGACCTGGTTCCGCCCTGTTTCCTGATGTAAAACATGGTGGTGGTGTTGTCGGTGAAGATCCTCACCACCTTGCCCTTGAGGGACGGAAGGAAAGACCTGAGGGCCCAGAACACTGCACGGAGCTCCAGGACGTTGATATGGAGGGACTTCTCCGTCGGGAGCCAGAGGCCTCTTGCGTGCAGATTTTCGGTGTGCGCTCCCCACCCTTCCAGGGAGGCATCCGTGGTCACTGTCTCCTGGTGGTCTGTGGTCTGAAAGTCCATGCCCGCCATCAGATGCGCGCGGTTGCCCCACCACCGGACCGCTCGGCGGAAACTCTCGTCGAGTGTGATCCTCTCCTCGAAGCCGCCCGTCGTTTGGATCCAGCGTGCGTCCAGGAACTCCTGCAACGGGCGCATGTGGAGCCTGCACATGGGAATGAGGTAGATGCAAGAAGACATCATTCCGAGGAGGGACTTGATGGACCTCACCTTGGCCGCGTCGGAAACCAACATCCGCTGTACCTTGCCCAGGATGGACCTGGTCCTTTCCTCCGACGGGGAGGCCAGAAGGGACACTGTGTCGAGCTTCGCTCCCAGAAACAGTGCGTTTTGCGCGGGTACCAGGTGGGACTTGGCGTAGTTCACGGAGAATCCCAGGTCCGTGAGAAGTTGGACGGTCCTTGTCGTGTGCTCCACGCGAGCTCCCTCGTCTTGGCTTGGATGAGCCAGTCGTCCAGGTAGGGGTAGACGTGGATCCCCTTGCGGCGCAGCTGCGCCTCCACCGGTGCAAGGCACTTGGTGAATACCCTGGGTGCCGACCGTAGTCCGAAGGGGAGGGCTTTGAACTGGTAGTGACGCCCTTGGACCACAAACCTGAGGAATTTTCGGTGCCCCTTTAGGATGGGAATATGGAAGTAGGCATCCTCCAAATCCAACGACGACAGGAAGTCTCCTTCCTCCAGCTGCCCCAGGACGTGCTGGAGGGTGACCATCCGGAACTTCTGCGCCTTGATGAACTTGTTCAGATGTCGCAGGTCTAGGATGGGGCGCCATCCTCCCGTCTTCTTCTTCACGAGGAAGTATCTCGAGTAAACTCCAGAGCCCCGAAGCCTCTTTGGGACGAGTTCGATGGCGCCCTTCCTGAGCATCGCCTTTACCTCCAGGAGAAGCTGAGGGACGTGAAGCTCTTTCCTTGCCACGGGGGGGACGCGCGGGCACCTTCTTTGAAACTCGAGCGCGTGGCCCCGGGCTAAGGCGTCCAGCACCCAACAGTCGGTGGAGATGGACTCCCACACGCTGACGAAGCTCGCCAGCCGGCCTCCCACCGGGGTGCTTCGGTGGGGGCCTGACCCCACGGCCGGTTCAATCCTGTTTCGACAAGGCTTTGCCGCCTTGACCTCCTTGGCTACGACGGCAGGGTCCGCCAGACTTGCCTCGTCCTCTGTAGGCCTCCTGAGACGACGAGCGGGCCGCTTGACGGTAGGTGGAGAAACCGCCGCCGGAACCTTTGGAGGCGCCCTTGCCTCCGCTGCTCCGAAAGGGCGTCCGTCGTTGCTGCAGAACCCCAAGGGCCCGGGCCGTCTCCGTGTCCGCTTTAATGGCCTGAAGGGAATCGTCCACTGTTTTCCCAAACAGGTTGTTCCCATCGAACGGCATGTCCAGGACTCTGGTCTGTACGTCTTGTGGGAAGTCCGTAGACTTGAGCCATCCACGCCGCCTAAGGCACACGCCGTTGCCCAACTGGCGAAACCCAGTGTCGGCGATGTCCGTCGCAATAGTGATGGCGTGGTCCGACGCCACCTCGCCTTCCTGTAGGATCTCCAGGGCATCCGCCCTCTTGTCGTCCGGTAGGAAGTCCAGCAGGGGAGCCAGTTTGTACCATAGCTCCCTGTCGTAGCGGGCCACGATAGCCAAGGCGTTGGCCGCTTTAATCGTCGTCGCTGCAGACGAGATGACCCTGCGTCCCATAGCGTCCAATTTCTTTCCCTCGCCGTCCGGTGGGGAAGTCGATGTGGAGGCCGCACCCCCCCCCGCTCTCTTCCTGGCCGCCGCGGAGACGACGGAGTCCGGGGTAGGCTGCGCCCGGAGGCACAGGGGGGCCGCGTCCGGGACCCGGTACTTCTTCTCGTACCGGTCTCTTCTTGAAGGTGCTGGGGAGGGTGCGCCCTGCCTGGTGCCCGTAGAGCCCGACCGTTCGGCGCTCCAGGTGCCAGCGGACTCGCGGTGCTTGGCCTTGTGTTGGACCCCCGTCGCCGGGGCGTCCTCAAAGGTCTTAGAAGACCGCTCGGATTTCTTCCTCTTCTTCTCGCCTGACGGGCTCTTCCCTTCCAGCCAGTTGGCGAGACGTTGATGGCGGTCCTTCATGGTCCGCTCCGACATATTGCCGCAAAACGCACAGTCCTTCTCCGCGTGCGTCTTGTCCTCATGTAAGCAGTAGAGACAAAAGGAGTGTTCGTCCTCCTTAAAGACGTTCTGAAGCTGGCATCCAGGGCAGATCCTGAACAGCTTTCCGGGCGTCGAGCTTCCCTTCTCCTGGGCCATGTCCGGGCCCGAGAAACTTCTGGAGTCCTCCAAAAGCATAGCTCGACGAAATCTTCACCCTTGAGGGGCGCAGACGAATCTGACACGGGTCCCCGTTGATCGGATGGAGAGTCGGTGGAGCTTGAAGCTCTTTTGACCGAAAAAATGAAGTTTTGAGAAAAAAACGTGAAAAAATAGCACTAACGCTCGAGAGCAATAGCACGAGGATCCCAACACATGAACGTGCGGTAAAAATCTGAAGATGGCTGCCAGAGGCGGTGCTTAGGTAGAGGGCAGTCATTGGCTGTGGTCAGTATGACGCAGAGACCAGTGATTGGTTACTACTACGAAAGACAGATCAGAAACGAAACTGATACTGGTTTTTTCTTTACCGAGGATTCCCAGCCTGACGACGGGGAATATTCATGAGCATGTGAATCCATGCCAGACCCCATGCTGGAGAATCTCACATTACTGTCCCCCACACATACCTGAAAGAATTGGGAAACTGAAAGTATTGTCACCACTTTAGGTGGGAGTAAGAAAAGCAGTGGTATGCGCATACAGTTGCATTAAAATACAGAGGAGTTCATGGTCCACGTCTTCTGAGACATGACTTTCCCAAAGTATGCCCTATCCACTTGATTGAAACTTATCAACAGAACCAGGAAGGGAAATGCCACCTCTCGACTCTATGGTATTTATCGAGAATGAGCATAAGATTTAGGTACTGCTCAGTCCTACCCAAATCAGATCTAAAGCCATCCTGACTATTAGTAAGGAGATCTTTCCCATCCGCCCAAGTAGGCAATCTGAGTAACATAAATGTCCCTAGTATCTAACTATATGTGATGCAGCATAATAACTCATGGTATAGTACATGGTGTTGGTTGATCGAATTTGTGAAACGTTTCTAGCAGTAACAAGTAGTTCTTAGTGGTTAGGCCATCTACTTCATACTTTAGAGTTTGGTTATGAATAATTTACAGGGCAGTCCTGGGTGTGCAGTAGGTTTAGAGCCGATCTCTTTCATCCACTGCCTGCAGCAGCCAGTCGTTAATGTTTGGTAAAGTAGTAGCTGCTTCAAGAAGTGAGCAGGGGACTGTGCATGGGATGTTGATGCAAGCATTCGGGTCACATGATCTTCACAGTTTTGTGAGCAAGTTAATGCAGTTATGACACAAAAGAAATCAGTAAGTGGATGGATGTTGATTTCGAAACAGGTGATAGAGTGGTTAGACTAAGGACTGCAAATGTGAGATTTGTAGAAAAGAAACAAAGAGATGCCCGATGTAAACAATTGTGGCAAATACGACATTTTAGATAATGAATTTGATTTCATGCAGCCATAACATTTCTAAAACTTTGGAATAAGTTTAAGTAAATATTTATTTTCGCTTGCACCATTAATAAAAGCGATATCCAAGGGAATCTATTGAATTGCAAAGTATATATCTTTGGTGCAATTCTTTATAGTGGAGCACTGACTGAAACAGAATGCCAAGCACAATCCAATGTACGAGCACCATCTGAACAATAAAATGGCTAAACAGGCAATCGCATAGATACACACTACATGAATCAGCTTTCAGTTGTAAATAGACTGGCTATGGCCAAGTTAGAATTTCTAGTAACTAGCTCTCACATCATTTAACTCAACATCAATCAGTATATCACAAAGATAGACTGGGAGTATCTTGCACAATGGTAACCATATCAATTCATGTCTGTATTACTTTCAACACCACCATAATTAGGATCCTAGCCGTTGCAGACCATGAGAATCACATGCAAAAGCAATGTTTAATCACAGATATTCAACCAGTATGTTGGATGGGGAGAGTTTAGTAGTCCTCATAGCCAATGGATTTCACACCCCAGCTGACTTCCCATCCTGCAGTGGCCCAGTGAGATCAAGCAAAGTACTTTAAACATCAAGCTAGCTTGGTTTGGCTACGAATTCCCCGCCAGATCCTTTTTCCTGTTTTCGATACTCCAGATAGTAAAGTCTAAAGCTATCCTTTGTAATTCCATTTCTCTGCTTGATTTAAAAGGTTTACACTTTAATTGTAGTGTAAACACGGATGCTTACACCACGTGACTTTTAGATGGGATTAATGCCGCCAGTCTTACACTTGCTGTTGGTTCATATTCTTGACTGGGATACAGAAGCCCCTTGTACATCACATTCCTAGAATGTCCATTGCTGCATTGCTCAAGAATTCATTTCTGGATGATCGCCTAGGATATATGGATAAGAAGGGTGCTAAAACTCCCAATTTCTTACGCTCCAACCATAAATCAAAGAAAGAAGGATAGCCGTGAACCTTTTCAATAGTATTAATCCAATCCTATGTTTTAAGTTCTTTTTTTAGCATGTTATGGTCTCAATTATAATTCCTCATGATCCGAACCTATGTCAGACAAGACGGCATTATATTCTTTTTCAAACCTAAAAGGGCTGATAGAAATGGCTCCATTTTTAAAAGCATTAATAGTCATTAATATATCCCCAAAAAGCGAATCATCCTCAGCAATTAATTATGTTTTTTATTAAATAAATATAAATAATTCCACAGTCCCCTAGATCTGAGCAATTGGATGCCAGGTTTATATCTAATAACTGCCCCCGCGAGTAAAGTTGGGTCATTAAATCATTAAATATTTTCCTCCAAATGAAGGCTTCCAATGCTGGGAACATGCTAGTGGTAGGGAAGTCATATTTCTATTCCGTAAAGCAGTTTAGGTATTCATTTTCCCTTGATAAAATGTCAAGGACGGCAATATTGAAAACTACCCATATTTCCCATCCACCTTTTTGATTTGATTAAGGCCCACCGGAAAACATCTGGTCTGATTAATTTCCACTTTGGTGCATTTAGCTGTTATATGAAATCCCAGGTACACTAATGAGTCAACAATCAACAATTTTGGTTCTCCAAGCCACCAAGTCAACAAAGTTTTGTTCTTTTCCTTGTAAATCTAATCACCTTTGGCTTGGCGGAAATAACTATCTTGTTTATCCTACAATATGACCCAAATGCATCAATCAATTTCTGTAAGCCACTAGAAGTCTGATCGAATAGAAATATCAGCTTATGGGATCCAGGTTAATCATTGACATTTAACTTTGGAGATGCTAAGGCAATTGCTTCCAATGCATCACCCACATCTGAAGTATGCAAATTAAACAAGCAGGGTGCTAAGATACATCATTGTCTGACTACGGAAAATGTTGGGATAGAGCTCGATACATCTCCCTTCATAGTTTATATGACCCTTATATTCGTTTTATCATGTAAAGCAATTCAAGGTTTTAAAGCCCCCCAAGAATATTCCAACTAGCAAGCTTCCGCAATAACCTATTTCTATTTACTGTATCGAATACCGCTGTTAAAAACAATGCTTGCCACATACATGGCACTCATTTGATCTGTTAGGGCTACGTTTTGAACTTATTTCAGCAGGAGTCCATTCAAATTAGTACTAAGCTTCTTACAGAATTCAGTCTGCCATTTTTGGATACAACCCACTTGTAATGACCGCACCTCCAGGCGCTTTAATAGCAAGATCGCAGGGACCTTTCTATCACCATCGAGAATAGAAATTGGCCTGTAATTAAGGTGGTCGTTACTGCCACATCTCTTAAAAATTGGGATCACATGAGCCGTTTGCCAATTTACAGGAAAGGACTGGGCTTTAATAATTTGTTAGAAGGTTAGAATAATAGCCCATGTCACAGGGTCGTTTTTAAATAAAATAATAGCCAACCTATCAGGCCCCGGTCAAGGTTATTGAACGGGTCCTCCAGAAAAGGTAGAAAAAGGGGATCAAATGTCATTAGTGTCTGCCAGTAGGCAGCCCCATTTCTAATGGAATTCGTTCTGCTCTTTTAGAGTTAAAAAGTATTGAGCCAGGCTTTTCCGTGTCGAAACAGGAGTTTGTGCTCTTCAGGTGCCAAGCTGGGCTTTGAGTCGGGGAGTGACAGAGACAGACAGGGTAGAGCCTGAGTGGGCAAGGCCCACCGAAAATCTGTAAATGCCCACTCAGCAGCCCTGTGTAGGCATTTACATATGTTAATGTCGCTGCGGTTGGCCAAACTACCTTAGCTCCATGACCAACTTATTCGACAATCCTGGCTACGCCTCTGGGCAGAGAGCAAGCTCAATTATTTGCTGCTGTTCAGCAGCAGCAACGGCTTGTGAGTCAGATACACTCGGAAGCAAGGCAGTGTTTGGTCAGCGGTGCTAGAAGACTCAGCCGCTCCAGTTGCAGAGAAGCAGAGACTCGCTTCGCCAGCGAGCAGGCCTGCTGGCTCAACACTGAATCGCGGTACTGCAGCAGTGATGGCTTTGAGCTCGAAGAAGCTTGTAGCCAGGCAGTCTGTGTCAAGCTGGGGTCACTCTAATGCTATGCGTGTAGGTGGGGTGATCTCGGATGCATAGAGTAAAGAGCTATAGCATTGAGAGAAACAAGAGATGCAAAGTAGTCTAGTGTGGAGGTGGATGAGGACTTCAGTGGTTCCCTTGCAGCAGATCGGTAGGCCATTAAAGTGGCCAAACCAGCATTGAAACAGTTCAGAGATGCAGTGAGAGCAAAGGATTGCTTCCTTGGTTAATCGGAGACCCAGTTCAGTGTCTGAAGGGAAAGGGAAATCCTTTCTCTGCCCTGCCCAACCAGGAAGGTTTGTAGCGCACACTTGGCCAGTTCAGTCACGTAGCCCTGGGAACCAATGTTTCAGTTGCTTTATACCTTGTCCAGCCAGCCAGTCATCAGAAACATGCCTTGGGGCTGTACTCCAATTCGGATTCCAGCAAATCCTTATTCAAGCAGTGTCCAAAAGATGCATCAACAAAGGGGAGGGTACTGCCCCCCTTATAGAGGCAAAATGCCACTGCAGATTGGTCCACAGCAAGCCTGTTAAAGGTTCAATTCAGGAGTCTGGAATAAGTGACCTTTGCTTGCTGAGTCCATACCCAGAGTGCTTTGTATGCATGAGGTTTGGGAGCCTTAGCCAAGTCCAAGATGGTGATACACCTCTGGGGACTGAAGCACTATCTTGGGTTACTTCACCTACACCCCTTTCCTCTGTCTGCCCACATCAAAAGGACTCCAGTAATCAGCACCCGAGTGTGCGGTAGCTTTTGTAATAACTGGACTGTCCGTATAAGCACAAGTTCCTGAGGGACTTCCCAGGGAGTGTTCCTGTTCCCTAAAACAAGTGACAACCATTTCTAGGGGGATCAAAGGGCGCAAACCAACATGGTGGTGGGTAACCCACACCTGACAGCTTAGTAAACAGCTGGCCCTGTTATGAATGAGCCACTGACCACCAAGTTGACAATAAAATGGCACCAAATGCTTGTGGATGTATAGTTGTGTAATCTCAAAAGCTATCATGTCAAAGACAGACATGGCTTATATGTTTAGCTTTTTAATAACTGCAACCAGATGTCTGAGGGCCAAAATTATGAGATTTTGAACCCGAGGTGCATACAGTAAAAAACAAATCTGTCTGTCAGACCTTTGGATTTCAGCAGCTGTGTTCGGAAATGCACGTGGCCTTTGAACCTGCTCTGCTGCCACTAAAGGGAAGGTTCTGGGGATATCAGGTGATAGTCACAGCAAGGTAGATGGGTGCATTACGTTTCTTTTGGCATGCAGCAATAAGGAAGCGGGTTCGGATTAGCCAATTCCACTTTCACAAACAGAATTATCCACATAATGTATTAATTAAAAAAAAAACACAGGCTATCCTGCCCTAACCACATGGCATTATGTCATAGTTCTACACAAAAACAAAGGCAATTAACATGTATATACAATTTAAAAGTCTCATGAGAACAATTTACTTAGCCAGTAATGATGGATTTTCCGTGGCCTTACAATGGTTACACTAATGTCTTGCCTTCATAGGGCCCATTAACAGCCCAAAAAGAAAAACAATAAATACGAACATCCATGCAGAAGCCAGGACCAGGCCAGGACCAGTGCAAGGATGCAGACTCTGTACGCAAGGGTCACTTTGCTCTGCCCCAATACCAAACTCTCATAGAATGAGTTGCATCCAATGCTGCCCATCAAGTTCACAAGCGGCCATTTTACCATCATGGTTTAAACCTTCTTTTCATAACAAGATACAATGTAATCACTCTCTCCCCTACACATACAAGACATAACACACAGGCAGGATGATTAGAAACAATGAGCAGACCAGGAAGGATTAGATATACAAATATCAAACAGGACAATGCTCAAATCCATGAGGTCACCGATAGAATAAGAAATAACGACCAGCAGCATTCCCATCCCACTCCACACGCACATCCCTGTGTCATACAGTTTTCTGGATCAATTTATTGAAATACACGAGGCATCCACTTAAGGATTATTGAAAAAGACTAGTACTTTGTCCACTGGCTCTTTGTCAACCACCCCGATTTGGAGCTGGGGTTACAGATGACTTTGTTTAGAGTAGCACTGCATCAGGCCTCCCTGTACCCACATCCATTCTGTCTTCACGCACCTGAGCAGCAGAAACCTCTACTCTAGTCAGTGAGAAGAAAAAGGGTGTTAGAAGAAGACGGTAGCTTTACTGATGCCACCTTTAGCTGGGGGAAAGGGGTAGACCCCCTTCAAAGTCTCCATCCAGGCATCAGTGGAATACGCCCCTCCCCCCCTTGTAGCCAAGGGAAGGAATTCCTTTTGCATCTCAGATTTGAGAGAAGGACGGGAATAAGACTGCATCTGCCAGCCACAAGCAGGAGGTACGTGTTGTAACAGAAGATCATCAGCCACTGCATGTAAGGTTCCCTTTTAGGATGGACCATGACTGTGGCATGGCCCGACCTAATAAAAGGATCCCCTGAATGCACGTGCTTCAGAACGACTGCAGACTCCCAAAGAAGAACGACTGAGTCAGTCTCTCTTTTAGGCCTGCAGGCCCACACCATGTGAGCACGGGCCTGCAGGCCATGTTGCCATGGGGCCATCTTGCCAACATGGTGGCCAGGGTCCGCACAGACTGGGCATGATCCGCCCTGCCCCTCCATAAGACTGGGTGATCCCTGGCACTGATGGGTCTGGCTCGAGTGGCCTCGCCTGACCCTACAATGGTGTATGCTGGATGCCCACCCAGCCCTGAATGGTCCGGTTTCAGTGGCCTCGCCGGGCTACATAACACTGACCTTTGATATTTTTTCTGTCCTGTAATAGATGCCTAAAAAAAAAAACAGAAATGTCTTTCATGCAATCTGCAAATACTGCAACACACTGAATATCGCAAGAAGGCTGCTGAAGAGGTCACTCTCAGGCACGCTCCTACTTGTTTTGTTACTTTACCCACCAGCCTTGCCATTATCCATATATATGATAGGTCCAATGTGGCACTCGCACGCATGCCATTTTAACACTACCTGAATCCTCCTTCACAGAAGCTTTGCTCAGAGAGAGATGGGGAGAGGTTAATTTACTCACCCACAAAAGATTGCTGACCACACCTGCCTACGTTTTTCATCAAAGAGATTAGTGGGTACAAGGAACATCAGGATACAGCCATGCAATCAGGAAGACTGGTGGCCACTTTTAAGTCCTGATGCTTGTAGTGCAGAGAGAATAGAAATGGATAGAGGACTGAAATCAAAGTTCAATTGTAGCACACCTATTGAAAATCACCATTTGCAATTTGTGAGTGAACTCTGAAGGCCCATGTTTTCGTTTGTGAAGCATTTTTGGAGGATGGCCACACTCACAGTGCTATTCCAACACTCAAGAGTGCTGTCATCTGCACCGCTATACGGTTCATTCTGTTTTGTGCGCATTATAAATATCAAATACAAATACCAAGAGTCATAAGGTGTACATGATTCACAGACGTAGATAACAATTATGATAACTGCCAAAGGGACCTTTGACCGAGTGCACCAGAATACCAAATAGTACATACTTTGACACATTTTAACTCTACGCAGAAAAATGCCAAAATGCCAACTCTCTACGCGAGTGGATTTCAACAGTTTGCCAATTTTTAACAACAGTCTCTGGGAAGCCTTCATGCACGAATTGCATTGAAATTTATGGCAAGCTCATCAAAAAAACATAAGACTGAGTTGGGCTGCTTTTAATTATTAATCGTCAGAAGTGAAGGGGACCACACTTCGCTCAGTGCAGACAGAATGTTCTGAAGGGACTGTGTGGGAAGCACCCGTTCAGAACTGCACGGCCAGATCTTGGAAAAGTTACAACGTGATTTCAGAGCATTACAGATCAGCTCTCTGGGAACCAAGGAGGCGACCAGGCGAAAGACATGTTTTTCTGAAAGACATGGGATCAGGAGTTTGTGTATTGTGGACACATTCTAATTTTAGAGTGCACTTGTGGCACGACAGTGAGGTAGATGAGTGTTAAAGTCAGCTTTCCTGGCAAATATGGCAAGGGAGAGAACTGCTGATGCAGAGCCTGGGGCTTAGCAGTGGAGTCAGGAAGGGGGGATCCAGCAATCCAGAAAAGGGCAAAAGATTGATTGCTGCAAAGAACCTATTTTTTTGGGATAGACTTTGTTTATTAGATTTTCGAAAAAAAAAACAATACAAACAAGAAAGACTCAAACAAGCAATGAAGAACACAACAACAATGTATCATCAGCAGTAAACAACCTCTATAGAAAGGGGAAAGGAAAAAAGAAAAAAAAAGGAAGTGGGATGGAGTTGACCTTAAACATACAGCACATTAAAAACACCCCAGAATATTTATCCAGCTTCATTGAAGTCTATGTAAAAAGGACGCGTATACTCGTCCTTGGCACTTAAAGGGTTAATATGAAAAAACACTTTTTCCCGGCTCGATAGAACTGACAAATCAGACAACCAGTCATCCACAGAGGGCTTAAGATCGCACTTTCGAAATGTCAGAATGTGTTTCTTGGCCACCAAGAGGGCTCTATACACCCAACAATGAAGGCCAACTGTCAGTTCACAGCCAATCGGGAACAAGCCCAGCACAGATATCGCAGGGGTACAGGGAAAGGCCCAACACAAGATCCACTCGTTGCAGGAATTTATTCCAAAAGGGATGGACTTCTGACATGACCAAAACATATGTAGAAAGGTGCCCACCTCACTCTTGCAATTCCGACAGGCGTCATCATGGCTAAGCTTACAGCGCTTCATCCTGAAGGGAGACCAGTAAATACAGTGAGAGATCCACGGCTGAGTGTATCTCAAGTCTAAATCCACTTTGAACCTGGAATGACCCGCACATATACAACCCCATTCACCATCAGAATGCAACCCCCCAATTCTGAGCACCATGTAGACCTACCATGGGCACATATACAACCCCATTCACCATCAGAATGCAACCCCCCAATTCTGAGCACCATGTAGATATATACTATTGTAGCCCATCACAGTATTCTAAGGGTGCAGAAGTAGATGTGGGGCACAACAGTAGTATGCTTATTGGTACAAACTTATTTAACAGAAAAAAAGAAACGACCCTACCTGTCCCTATAACTACGAGGGGTTTCCCTGCTTCAAACAAAACTGAGGATGGCATCAGAATGTCATCAAAAACAAAATAGTCTACTGTACTATGTCCCAAACCTATTTCCGTCTCTTACAATTCAAAAGAAAACTATAAAGTAGATTACACCCTGGCTCCAAAACGGCTCCCTCCTTTGGGATGATTTTTAGGCATTTGTCAGTGATGGGAAGGATGGGAATATCCTTCTTCCCCTGGTGCTTACTAAAGTGGTCTGTATTGTTCCACACAGATGGGGAGGAGGTCTCTCTTCCCCAGACCTTCTCGGGCAATTTGCTTATAGTACCAAAAACAAGACTGGGAAGGTGTCTCCCTTCCCTAAGCCTTTCTTAGGCTCTCTTTCAATAGCATGAATATTGTCTGAATTTCTACCAAAGGGTATATTTTCCATCCTCTACTTTTCACATAACTTGTGCCAAAGGATCTTTTCCTCTTCCCCAGGCCTTCTCTTCACTTTGGTTAGAGTATCTCTCGTTCTTTCTTTGTTCTTCTTAAGTCTATTTCCAAAGGATACTTTTCGCATCCCTTGGTCTTCTCTTCTCATTATGTGGGTCCCAAACCCCTGCCTCAGTTTTATTATGTCTCTTACTTAAGCCTGGTTTACTACCCTGCCAGGAGTTATCATGCATGTACAACTCTCTAAGCTTGTCAGTACTCTGGTCCCAGACCCCTTTCTCAGGTTTGTAATTTTTCTTAGCTAAGCCCAGTTCACTATCCTGCCAGGTGTTACCTTGCAAATACAACTCTCTCAGCTCCTCGGTATTCAGGTCCCAGACCCCTTTCTCAGGTTTGCAATGTCTCTTAGTTAAATCCGGTTCACTATCCCGCTAGGCTGCTCTTCGGGTCCCTGTGGGGTGTTCTCTCACCCAATATGTCCTTATTTGATCTCTCTGCTGTTCCCACTGGGATGAGGAAATAGCTCCGCTTTCCTCCCAACCACAGCCTCTGGGGTCTCCCCTTGCCTTCCCAGTCCCCCTCACTGTGCCTTCCAACTTGGTCCGCAAGGGTTCCGTTCCTCAGCAAAACTGGTAAGTTTCTGCGCATTCCCCTGGGCTCTCGCGTGTTTGCTCTTGGCTTTCGGCAGCTCTGCCATGCTGGTTTCACTCCACACATCGAGTCTCACCTAGACCACTTGTATGGCTGTATTTCTGCCCCCGGACATCGGATTTGCCAGCCTCTGGGTAAGTCTTCACTCTTCTCCGCTTTCTTGATCCCTGCCTCCCCTCTCCAGGCGTTCGGGTCCACAAGGCATCCTCTCTGCATGGCATAACTCGCCAGCTCAAAGCTCCTCAGGGCCAGCACTGACATTGAGGAGAGTTCTTCATCAGTTTTTATGGCAGTTTGACTCTCGAGCCTTGGACAACTAGCATGTTTGTTGTGGTTCCGTGTAGAGCACATCATTGCCCTGCTCTTCCTCATTTCAGAATTACTGGATTCATTCATACTCACTCTTCCCTCACTCTTCCTCGTCACCGTATTGTCTACCCAATAGACACGGCTGCTATGTGTGAGGTAACTAGCAGAAGAAAGAGGAGACAGAGGGTGGGGGTACTTGGCCCCTGTCCATGATATTGGGTGAGCACTGTCTGACGCCATGGTGGCTAACATACTGCATTCACCCCTGATAGTCTTCACTTCTCCCACATAGGGGGTTCCCTCCCTTGGGATCCTCCCGCCGAGTACCACCCCCAGGGGGACTATCGGGTAGCAGACTCACCTCCCTGGCCCCATGGGAGCGTCTCCTGAAGGGGGAGAAGTTATGACATTGAGGGATATGACACAGTATCCTATTGCTTTTCAGCACTGTTACTTTGCAGTTGGCTTCAGCTATGTAAAATCCAATGCACACTTCAAAACATACAGTGCAGCTTTGCAAAAGAAACAAAACATACACACACGACACAATCACATTGAGTCATTTAACACAATCACAGCCCTGAAATTAAATTGATGTTTGTTTGTTTATTTGTATAGCGCTCCAAACCCAGAGGCAGAAGGGCTCTTAAAGAAGACGGTTACATAGTGTGATATATACAATTTCAATATACAACAATTTACAGCGTTCACAAACATAGTTAAGCAGAAGGAGGTGTACACACAACTGGAGGGGGTACGT
Organism: Ambystoma mexicanum; assembly: GCF_040938575.1. NCBI lineage: Eukaryota > Metazoa > Chordata > Amphibia > Caudata > Ambystomatidae > Ambystoma > Ambystoma mexicanum. The sequence continues at coordinate 319,408,094 of NC_090935.1, forward strand.
GCTACTCTTTGTTCAGGAGCCAACCGATAACATGTTTCCTGAAGATCTGGAAGGACTTAATGACTTTAATTTTGAGTGGTAAAGTGTTCCAGAGTTGGGAGGCAAGTACTGTGAAACTGGCACCTCCAGCTCTCTTTAAGGAGAATCTAGGCACTGTCAAGCATAAAGTTTTGGAGGATGTAGTGGTTCTGGTGGCGGGTTTCATGGTAAATTTGTTAGTGAGATATGGTGGGGCTAGGTGGTTTAATGCCTTGTATGTGAGGCAAATGGTTTTCAAATCAATTTTTTGTCGTATGGAGAGCCATTTGCATGATTTCCTAGCCGTGGAGATGTGCTCTTGCCTGGGGATGTTAAGTGCTGCACGTAGTGCGTTGTTTTGAAGTACCTGTAATTTTTTAATTATAGATTGGTTAGCCCCTTAGGTACAGGCTATTGCAATAGCCCAGTTTGGACCGTATGAGGGCTCTGGCAAGAATGAGGCAACAATTAGGTGATAGGAAGGGTCTACTGGCCCTAACAAGCTTGCCAGTGTAGGCGCATGCTGAGGCGATCATGTTATTTTGTTTGGTGAGGTTACAGTTGGCATGAAGGTAAAAGCCGAGAGTTTTCACGCGTTTAGAAATAGGGATGGTATGACCATCGATAATGATGTTATTGTAATTAGGATTAAGTTTAGACAAGTTGCTGGGAGAGCCGACAGGGAGGAGCTCTGTCTTCTCATCATTCAGGCAGAGGCCATGAGAGGCCATCCACGCCTGAATGATGGAGAATATTTCATTAATCCGGGTGAGGTCCGCATGGTAGTTGCCTCTGATGGTGAGGAGTATCTGGGTGTCATCTGCATAATTCGTGTAGGTGACACCCAGACGGACCAGTTGGTCAAATAGTGGCTTTGTAAATATGTTATACATATGTGTGAACATATGCAAAACACAAGGCTTGCCGAGGCAGTGCCCAAGGGGAGAACCTGTACCCAGGTTTGCCCTTTTCCAGGAAAGCAGCAATGGGTGAAATCAAGTTCTATATGCCAACAGAATATGGTTAAATGTGGCAGCAGGCAAAGAAATCCGGTTTTAGAATCCAGAAGCTCAGTAACTGTAAGGAGTTAGTGGCTGGTCTGGGTGCTTGAAGGAGGCTTTATATGCTAAAATAATTAGGGACTTGGCTCGAGTAGATCGCCTGTAGATAAAGAAATAATCCCCAAAAGAGTTTGTAGGAGTGGAGTGTGATGAATCCTAAGGACTCCACACTAAAGTCGCCTCCCAGGTGGCCAGGGAAAGGCAGACGCTTCCTGATCCCGACCTTGGGGCTGGTGTTCTGCGAGAGGATCACCTGGGAGGAGAAAAGGCCCAGGGGAACGAGAGTACACCATACAATGTGATGCAATATTCATCTTCCTCTAGAGAGGTTGCCTCCTTAATGCCCAAGTATGTTATGGCTTGTTGTAATAATCATCTTTTCGTTCCAAAATATACATTTATAAAAAGGGGTGACCACAATCAACTTCTAGGCCTTGGGAGAAATAAACAGCCATCCAAAATCCTAGAGACTTGTAAAGCTAATAACCTCCCTAGCACTCAAAGGTATAGTGAAAGTAAATCTGTGAATAACAATGGCCTAAAATAACTGCCTTCCTCTTTTCAATTAGGCCTGGTAACTAATCCTTACGATATTTCTTTTGAGACTAGTGTAAAGAACAGACTTGAGCTTAAAAGTAAAAATCTAACTCGAAAAACTGACTTCAAGTGCCATAATTCCTAGGTACTGGATTGAGGAAGAGGGCTAAAAAAGGTACAATGTTGCAGGAGTGGTCAGATCGTTATTTCAGATGACCGACACCTGAGGGAGGCTTAAAAGGCCTCCTCAGGTGCAGGCCACAGGGAAGTAGAGGAGCAGAGAAAGCATGAAGTGGAAGCAGTGTGGTTTGTGCAGGCTGCCCAGCCGGAAGCTGGAAGAGAGAGAAGACGCCAGAACCTCTGTTTGGCAGAAATCAGCTGCCGGCCCTGAGAGCATCTGTGTCTCTCGAATCCTGAAGTGCTCGCGCTGTGCAGCGGGACGCAACGGCGAGGAAAGCTTTTGTTCCAACGAGGTCGTCTCCGGTGGCTTGTGTGCCCCCGAGGGTCTCGAGGCTGTCTCTGGGGGCTGGCGTGCACCAGAGGGCCTCAGGAGAATCTGGAGCTCCAGTTGCAGGTGACGTGGGCGAAGGCGTATTACAAGAAGCAGTTTGCCGGGTCACGGGGAGCCAATAAGCAGAAGTCATGTGAGTGGCGAGGGGACAGAGTCATACATCTTACCCTGCAAGTTCACATGCTGATGGTGACCCCGGAGCACTCTGTACCTGCTTGCGTGTTAAAGGCAGGCACTCAGCAGGACAGAAGCACTCGCGTATGAGTGAAAGTGGTTCCCAAAGCAATTTTGAATGCCGAACCATGAGCAGCAGCGAAAGTCTTGTATAACAAAACCATATGACTAATTTTAAACATGTGAGTCCATGGAAAACCCAGCAACCCGGTGGGGTAATATTTTTGAGAATGAATACCTGGAAGTATTACCCAAGCCAAAAGCTACTAAAATCCAAGCAAATACAATACAAACGATATTGCCAACAGCAGAAGGGGCTAATGAAAGGTCCATAAGTGGTGAAACCTGTTGCCCATACTTTTGACAACATAGGATAAATGTTGGTGTAAATTCACATTTCCAAAGTCAAGAGATAGGCGGATTCAGATCCTATATTTGTCAGTAATTGGTTACCTGTGCAGTGGGGAAACAAGAGTGATAAAAAGGCTGTCCATCTGGGAAATGATAGTCAGAAGGAGGTGAGCATCATTTACAGAAAATTATTAAAAAGCTTCCATGTGATTCGTGTTTCCCCTAATGAGTTGTTAAATGTTTTGAAGCTGCAAATTGTTGAATACTATGAAGCTGTTGTGAACTTCTGGTCACTTAACATTAATCATAAGAACACTTGTTGTTGGAAACACTGTTCGGGCAGGGAAGTATACCAAGATGGCAAACCTTTGGAGGTAGTGGCCCTGGCATGGCAGTAAACAAGATGGAAGTCGAAGAAGTGCTACAAAGTTGAACTGACAGAGAAAACCTAAGCACTTGTGTTACTGAAGAAAGAGTTGTGTAAAGCTTTTACCAAAAAGTTGTATTTCTTTATAACTAATCTGTTGCGCCAAATCATCTGGACCAAGACAATCATTGTTGCTATTGATGAACTGTGAATTTGTTCTTTGTCTAAAGAAGAAAAAACATATAAGGAAGAAGAGCTGAATCATTACAACTTTCTGTTGATCAATTGAAGTTACAAAAAACTGTGTTGGAACTTTGTTGCAAACCAGAATTTCCTTATTTTCTTTCCTTGAACTGTGAAGCAGAATTCCACTTAACATCTGGGGAAGGGTGATTCACCCAGGTTATAACTCAATTAATATTGTTTTGAACCGCCATGCATTTCCACATTTATTTATTGTGTGTACAAGTGTGAGGGACAGATATAATTTGTTAGAGTGTTTCTTTTAGTTTATTTTAGGCAGGAAAATCCTCATCAGGCTAGGGATAGTGAGGCGTTTATCCAACCTTTCAATTTAATAAAATGCCATTTGTTGAGAAACCTTCACAAAGTTGTCCGCCTCACATTTCTGACACCTCACAGGAGAGAAAGATGCTTTTGCGCATTATGCTCATCCTGCTAGAATCTGCAAGGAACCAATGGGAAGACATTTATGCGGTTGCATATGTTCCCCGACTGTCCCCTTGCCTATTTCACTACAATGAATGCCTTTCCGTGTGATTTTAATTTTAGAATTATGCATGGTTAATTACTGTGAGGTCATTGTGGGGAAAAGACAAGGTTGTGTGCTACTATGTCCATGTTGGCAGAGCTTTGCTTTAAGTGCTTTCATTTGCAAGCGATTGCAGGTTTAGAGGTAAACTGGTACCAGACAATTCCTTTAAAATAAATCTACTTGTGGCCACACTCCCATCTCCTTAACATCACTTTTTTATATTCCTTTTTAGTGCATGAGCTCCAGTTTGCTAATTTATGCACACATTTCAGGAACATGGTGCAATTTGGAGAGTGATGCCCCTCTTGTACTAACAATTGGTGAAAACAAGGAATAACGTGGCATACAAATATAGCTCAATGGTTTTTTTTAACCATTCTTGCCTTGAAACAGAATCTCCGACTTCAGCCTCACCAAGGAAACACACAACAGAACTGTTGGTTGTAGCAGGAGTTTTTAACTCCACCCTCTCCAAAACAGTAATATGGCTTATACCACTCCCCATGCAATTTAAACATTGGAGTTCTATCTACCATGGACTTGGGTAGCTCACTTGGTGGAACATCGAAGATTTGTCAATGTACCCGCCTGGCTCTCGGGTGGCCTCTGGCAGACATAGTGCGGCTATGTCAGAACCATAAGTCTCCATTAGCTTTCCTTCTACTAACTTTTGAAGGAAACAAATTCTCACAATCAGACACACTATCTCCAAATGCCCAGCCATGCCTTCTAAGCAGTCGAAACAATGATTCCATGTCTTTACATATTTGCATCTTTATGCATTTGAGTATTTTCCTTTTTTAAACAGGACAATTCGCCAGTAGTCGTCTGTCTATACCCCTTAAAGTTTGTATATCTGTTCCCTGATAAAGGAGTGTGATGCTGGAAATGCATTGGAGGGACAGGACCTCCCTGTCCTTGTCCTGTAGTCCTTTTATCATATGTGTTCTGTGTTATTTTCTGTACAGGAGTCCATGTGGGACTCCTGGCCGTGCAGCTCTTCCACTTTTTGGTTTGGTGAACAAACCCTTGGGAAACCATTATGGCACCCATGGGTGGGGGTACAACCCTTTACCGCTAGTGTATGTTGTTTTTGGGCATCTGTGTGTGGCCCACAGAGTAGGGCATGGGCTGGTGGCAGCTCCATGCTGAATTTGACAGGTGCTCTGAGTATCCTCCATTTTGGGATACCCAGTCCCTGCCATTGGAATCAGTCGATTCCTGATAGGAGACAAGATGGTCCCTGTGGCCTCTTGATTTCTATTGCATGTTACCTTGTTTTCCCAAAGTCCCGGGAAGCCCTGACTCTGTCCCTTCTCCTAACTGGCTGTTGGGTGGAAGTTCCATACATCGTATTGTGTGCAAGTCCAGGCCAGACTGGCTGGAGACTTCCCAATGACTGTATGTTGTGGGTACACCCTTGGGTTGGGACATGGGTAAATGGAGTGTGTGACTGATGCTGGAAAGGCATCGGAGGGACAGGGCCTCCGTATCCTAGTCCTTTACTGCTTTTTATCGTGTGTTCTGTCATGTGTTCCGCGCAGGCGTTCGTGTGGGACTCCTGGCGGTACAGTTCTCGCTTTTTGGTTTGGTGTACAGACCCATGGGATACCCTTATGGCACCCATGGGTGGGGGTACAACCCTGTACCCCTAGTGTATGTTTTTGGGCACCTGTGTGTGGCCCACAGAGCAGGGTAAGGGCTGGTGGTAGCTCTGTGCTGAATTGACTAGTGCCCTGAGTGTCCTCCATTTTGGGATTCCCAGGCCCTGTCATTGGAATTGGTAGATTCCTGATGGAAACAAGTTGGCTCCCGTGGCCTCTTGCCTTCCATCGCCTGTTACCTTGGATTTCCCGAAGTCCCGGGAATCCCTGACTCTGTCCCTTCCCCCTGACTGGCTGTTGGGTGGAAGTTCCATATATGGTAGGGTGGGGGAAGCGCTGACCAGACTGGCTGGAGCCTTCCCAACGACCGTATGTTGTGGGTACGCCTGTGGGGGGGGACCTGGGTGAATGGAATGTGTGACGAATATACATTTCTTGCTGTGGATGTTTGGTATCTGGTGTCTGACACAATGACTGAGACAGCCCTGCCCGAAACTGGTATGATTGCAGTGTGTAGTGTTGAATGTCGTGGTACTTGTCCAAATCCACATTCTGTGTTGTGAGTGTCTAGGTGGAGAAGAATGGCCTGAATGCAACCTGCACCTGATTGGCTGACTGACTGCATGAAAGCCCTTCTGAGTGATTGGTTGCCTGAGTGTGACCCAGCAGAATGAATGGGAGATCAACAGTATTTCTGGGGGCTTCTCACTGCTAGAAATCGTTCAGAAGCCGAAGTCCAAACTACTAAGAGTAACTGAAGTCGAAACTGAAGCTTGACCTTGAAGCCCTGCTGGAAAAGAACCATTGGTGTTGCTCTACTTCGCAGATCGGAAAGCGGTTGTGTCTCCAAGAACTGATCCAAGAGAGGACCTGGTAAGGAGACGTCTTCCCGAGCTACGACGGACCATCGTGCACCCGCTGACCTTTGTCAAAGCTCCCTGGTAGACAGACCTACGAAAGGCTGCCGACCGGAGATGGGGACTGCCGCAGAATCCCAAGGAGAAGCGCCTGGACTGTTGTCCATCACCGTCGACGGCCGCAGTCGCCGACCGGAGCCGCAGTGCTCCTGTTGCCTAAGAACCTTCTTTTGATCCAAGGACGCTCTCGTCTGCACCGTCCGCACCGCCGACCACTTTGTCCCACCAGAGAAAGTCGAGGCCACTGACACGCCGAGGAGCATCCACCGGTGGGTTTCCCGCCACCTAAAGACCACAGAGACGCTGACGACTCAACGCCCTTGCTGGGCCACAGTTCTTCAAACTCTTTGCGGTCCTGAACTATCGACATCGAGGTGCCCCGCCTCTTCCCTGCAGGATGTCTATGCTCCATCATCAACGAGCACCGCTAGGAACGAAGCTGCCACTTACCTGCCGTAGTTCACCCTGTTTGTCGCCAACGAGGAATGCTACAACACCAGGTACTTTGGGGTTGCTGAACTATTGGAAAGGCTCTTGTGAGGCAATATATGGACTGGGCTTGTAGAATATCTGTATCTTACAGGTTGCCCAGGTTGGGGGGGATCTCCACACAGAGCTGTCTAGTGGTAACGGGACCAGTATTCTGCCAATTGTTCTAACTAACTGCTTTCCTCTTAGATCTATTGTTGGTTTCCATTACAAACTGATTTGTGTGACATTTAACTGTACAGTTGATGCACTTTAATGATATCGAATAGTAATTGTGATACCACGTAGAACTGTGTATATTTGCCATTGTAGATTAACCGAGTACAAAGTGAGTTATCGTGATACTGTATATAATCGTGAACCTTAATTATATAAAGACTGTGTTTTAACTAATAGAGTGTTTGGACATTCCTTTGTGGGTGCTTGGGGACTACACTGTACTTAAGAACCAGCCCGCATCACCTCCTGAGAAGCTAAGCCCCGATTGCTCGTCCATTGCTACCAACAATAGAGAATCTTGGCTGGGTCCTCTGTGCCTCTACTCTACCATATAGAGAGCAGGAGTACAGACCCCTCCCTCCAGTCTTTACAGTGACCAATATGCATTTCATGTTATGGGTGTCTGGTTTCTGGTATGTGACACAAAGGCCCTCATTACGACCCTGGCGGAAATTGACTGACCGGACCGCAACAGCGTAAATAGCGTTTCCGCCATAGCACGAAGGAGCAAAGTGCGGCCAATCACGACCCATCGGGCACGAGCATTACGCCATGGCGGAATCCGAAAGGCTGCGATGGCGGAAATGACCCCAAAACGGCCCTTACCGCCGCCGTACGCTGCACCAGGTGCAATACCGCCACCCATCTTAGCGGTCACCGTAATGAGCGGTCACCGTAACGAGCGTGCACCGCAAATTACGGCCACCGTAAATATACGGAAACGGAAGTAAAAGCATGTGGCCGGAACGGGAAACAGCACGCCGCACAACTATAAAATCCGAATCCCAACACAACCATAAAAAATCCGACCCTGACACACATCCCAACCCGTTAGCAACCCCAGTTAAAAAAATAAATATGGGAAAGGTAGCCAAGAAAGCGTGTGACCGCAAGCGGCAGGTACACTTCTCCCGAGAGGAACTGACCGTGCTCACCGAGACCCTACAGGAAAATTCCGCCGTCGTCTTCTCCAGTCAAATGACCAGGACGGCCCTTGCCAACAAGAAGGCCATATGGGTCCTGGTGGCACAGCGCGTAAGTGCGGTGGGGACAACACCCCGCACGCCACAGCAATGTCGCAAGCGGTGGGACGACCTGCGGATCCGCGTACGCAGCATACTTTCTGCGAACAGGAACATCGCCACAGCTACCGGGGGGGGTTCAGAGTCGCCCATCAAGTTGACCCCCTGGGAGGAAATCTGCGCCTCCACCATAGGAATGGAGAGCATAGAGGGAGTCGGAGGGATGGAGAAAGGAGTGCCGACATCCGGAGAATCAGGTAGGTTGGCCAAGAGAAACAATGCGAAATCCACAAACCACGAACATGTGCAGTACCATGTGACCCCATAGTGCAATACATACTTAGCCCTGACAGCGCCCTCTAAAAGTCAGAATGAACAAACAAATCAATCAAGAAGCCATAAACAACCCCTACATGTGCAGCATGCACCCCCTAACTGCAGGCAGCCAAATGAATGCATCCTCAATCCACACGAAAATGAGACCACCTCCAAGGCCCAGTCCCAAATCAGCCTCATGTACCACCCCAATGCATTTGATACGTTGCCATTCCAAATCCGACAGACCCATAACTAACGCTCGCCCCTCTTTACTCCACCACAGGGTCCGATACCAACGACGAGCTGCAGGACACCCCTACCAGCACGCCTGCAAAGAGGGCCAGGACCAACGTCCCAAGAGCCTCCACCTCAGGTGCAAGGATCAAGACACGGCAGCAGCAGGAATCAAGTGGCAGCACACTGGAGGGGACTGCAACAGGCACCCCAGCAGCCAGCAAGTCCACAACCCCAGCACCACAGGTCCCCCCAAAGAACGTATCTGATGGCACTGCCTCTGGTGGTAGCAGCACCATAGGTGACACAGCTGTCATGCCAGCATGCTCCGACACGGAAAACAGTGCTGGCGACGTAGGTACCATCCATGACCTTTCCCAATCCCCCTGCATGTTCCATCCCCTACACCATGACGAAACCACGCAGGGGCACCCTGAAGACGACGACTGGCCAACCCCCACAAGTCCTGTGCCAAGGCAACATGTGTTGAGCAGCCCCCCTGTCACACCACCGCAAATGTCCATGGCCCAGCAGAGGCAACAGTCCCTCGACCTGCTGATCGAGCAACAGCAGGAAGCGTCCACGCTACTCAAGGACCATGCAAATGAATGCGGGGGTTCCAGGGCAGCCATGGAAACATCCACCGAGACACTCAGGGCACAAATAGAGAAAAGTAGTGAGAGCCTCAGGGGAGAAATGGAGAGAAGCACCGAGAGCCTGAGAGCACAAATGGAGAAAAGCACCGAGAGCCTGAGGGGGGAACTGCATGCGACGTCCAAAGACGTCTGTGCTGAACTTGCTGCTGTGCGCCGTGTGCTCTCGGAGCTCTCACAAACCCTCAGAGACATGCATGGACGCGAGCAGGCAGAGACCTCATCCGTGGCAAGTTCCGTCCAGGGCAGCCCCCAACGCAGATCTGGCAGGAACCTGCGCTCCACGGGCAGGGGTGCCCCTGATACCCGTAGAGGGGGCTTGCAATAGCGTCTACCCACGGACAGCATGCATATTTGGACACTGGTGTTGGGGGGGGAGGTAGTAGGGTGGAGGGGGTGTGTTGGGCTTCACTGGGTGGCGGGTCCATAGGGTGTATAAATCAAATCACATCAACAATACAGCACCTCATTATCATCCAATGACATGTGTGGACATTGATATTTGCGTACGAGGCCTTCATAGGCGTACAGTCCACAATGTGCCTGTACTACACACACACAGTGCCACAGGTCCCCTTTCCGTGTAATAGGCACCATGCGTGGTTGCTAGAAGCATGCATCTATGATGCTCTGTCGGATTGCACGTGCATCCTGTGCCTCATGGACTCCTTGAGGTGCCTCCACATCCCCACCCTCATCATCATCATCATCTTCAGGTGCATGCAGTACAGCGTCAGGGGGCATGGGCACATTCCTACGTATGCACATGTTGTGCAGCATGACACATGCCATGACCATCTTAGAAACCTTCTCATGGCTGTATATGAGTGCCCCGCCAGACCTGCTGAGGCTGCGGAAACGAGCCTTCAGTAGGCCGAATGCCTGTTCAATGACCACACGGGTACGTGAGTGGGCATGGTTGTAGTCCTCCTCATGCTCGTTCTGTGGGTTCCGGATTGGTGTAAGGAGCCATCTCTTCAGTGGATACCCGGCATCACCTGTATGAGACGAATAAAGGGTGTCAGTGGAATGATAGTGCTAAGTAGCCCCCCGCCCCCCTGCAAGGTCATTGACGCATCAAATGGGCCACGATGTCATGCATGGAATGAGACTCACCGAGTAGCCAGGATCTGTGCCCTGCGTGTCGCTCCATGTAGCGTGGTATTCTTGTGTTCCTCAGGACCATAGAATCATGGGTAGATCCTGGAAATCTGGCACAACAATGCGTAAATATCTTGTTGGAGTCACACACCATTTGCACATTGATTGAATGAAATTGTTTCCGGTTGCGGTACTGGACCTCCATGGCATGTGGGACAACCAATTCAACATGGGTGCAGTCGATGGCACCAATGCAACCCGGGATGCCGCCAAGTGCATGGAATCCCACTTTAGCGTTGGTAATCTCCTGGTACGTGCGTGGTAGTGTGATGTGGTCGTCGGCGTGCTTCAGGAGGGCATCGTGCACTTGGAAGAGTGTCCGTGAGAACAGTGGCTGTGAAATGCCATGCAACTGTCCCACTGTGTGCTGGTAGGTGCCTGTGGCCAGGAAGTGGAGTGCAGACACCACCTTCAGTAGGGGTGGGATGGCGGTTGGGCTATCTATCATGCTCACGAGGTCAGCATGTGTCATGTCCACAATGGCGATTATGGTGTCCCGGTCCAAACGGTAGAGGGTGTGGATCTGCTCAGCAGTGAGGTTGAACGGATCGGCTCGGAGGCGTGGGATTGCGGGCCGCCTGCGTGGTGGTAGTGGCAGTGCTTGTGGGCCTTGCTGACCCTGCCTTGCCCTCCTCCTCCTCCTCCTCCTCCGTCTCCCCTGTGCGCCCGGTTGTTGTACCTGTTGTTGTTCGTCGTCTTCTTGTAGTTGTAGCACTTGCAGTGCTATCTGGTACCCCAGGCCCAACATCGCTAGTCCTGCCGGTAGCATTTTGGAGTGGGAGTGGTTGTGGGAGGGGTTTGGGTCTGCAATATATGTGCTGTCGGCCTGTATGGCCTCCACCTGTGCTGATTGAATGAATCTGTGGCAGATGCAATCCCTTCTGGTCGAGCACGGCCCGCACGTAAGGCTGCATTTGGCCGCATGGCATCTTGGGATTGGAATCATGTATCAAATCCCGATGGCAGTGTGATGTACTTTGACTGATTTCCATGCAATGCTCCCATTGTTACACATGCTATGATTGCAGCCGCTTACATACCTGTGAAGAGTCAGTGGTATGTAGGGCTCGATCGATGGCCGACCCTCATGCAGCACAGTAACGTACTTCACCGACGGGCGTGGCGTCCCATTTGTGATTGCAGCCAGTTAGCATCATGACACACAGCCGCACTACATTGATGTAATTGTGAATGCAAGCGTTCACAGAAGCCTTTTCGACGTAATGTTGCAAGTGAGGAATTCGAAGGCCAGCATTTTGGGTTTTGAAGTAGCGGCGAGGATACGCCCACAGGTCTGGCTGGAAATGTAACGTTCTATTGTAGAATGTCCTTGGGACATGGCCCATAACGAGCAGGCAATGAATGATATGAATTGAAGGGGATGCGCAATAGCGTAGTGGACGATGAGGCAGGACGTTCCCAAATCCATCTTGCTTCACAACACTACAGATCCGGCCAGGGGCACAGTGGTTTTTGCGGACTGCATTACGCACAGACGCGATGGAAGTTTCACATATTATGTGAGTGAATATTCATGCGTTTTCATTGCGGGATGAGGGAATGATGTGTGGATGCATGGACTGATGAATCCGTTTAGGGTCTGCCATGTACATGGGTTTTTTGGTTCACTCCCCTTCCCCTGCGTTATGTGATGCAAGGCTGCCATAGTGGGACATACGTCTCTCTGCCCTTGTCGGATCCTCCCTGTCTCGACGCGCCTTCATACACTTGTGTCTAGGCACGTTACTAATCCCATGTCATGGGTTCTATCTTGACGGACGCATGCACAGTAACCGACGTTGCCAATGGTGTATTTGGCTCGATTGGTTTCGTTGTGATTCGATACTGGATTAGGGGTGTGTATATTCCTTTGGAGTGGGCTAGCATGCATATGGGTGTGGATTTGGTGTGTTGAATGAAGATTGTAATGCATCATGAGACCCGTAATGCAATCGGTTGATTTGTGTTTCTTTTGGGTGACAGGTATCTCCTGCCCTATTGCAGATGCCATCTCTACGCCACTCCTCCAGATGGTTTTTACTCTCGACTCCTGCAGCTTCGGGTGAATCAGTGGAGCACCATTTCGATCATATGGGACGATCGCCAATGGGCCACATGCCCTTACGCTGTACTGGTGGCTAGGTGCAACATTTCGGCCTTTCAGCTCGACTAGTGCCTGCCTCATGGGACGGACCTGCGGTTCTTGCCGCTTCCATGTTGCCTTTTGGAACGTTGATGTAGGCCCTGTGTGCCATGATGGTACAGGGCGTCACACAAGTGGAAGCCGGTCAATTATTGCAGATGCAGCCCTCGGTGATGATGGTTGTTTTGGTGGGATTTTGCAAATTGCTGTGGGGCCTTTGTCATTTGGATGTGCATTTAAATTGTATTCCGATATTTGTCGTGTTGCGTTGTTCTTTGCAGGTGATGTGGCGATTTTCGCTTTGTGGCGGTATGTATTGCGTGATGATCTGCTTTGTGTTCCGCCTTCTGAGTTGAGTTGTGTGGTACAGTACTGGCCGCGTTTGCCTACGTAGCACAGTATGGTCACGGATAGAGGCTGCCATTGTGTCTGTTTACATGATGTGCTGTTCAGGGGCGGGGGATTGGCTTTTGGCCGACTGGTGCCTGTCAGCCAGGTCGATTGGTGGAATGATGGGTTGTTCAGAATGTGGCTGGTCACAGGTGACTGTGTTTGCGTGCGTTTGTTGGAGGGGGACTGGGGTCATGTCCATTGGAATAGCTTCTGTATTGATGCCATCTGTGCCCTGCAGCTCCCATCGGCCCCTCTTGGGATGAGCCTGGCTGCTCAGTCACTCTGCCAACTTGTGTGGTACATGCTTCTGCTGATGGTTGGTTTGTTTACTGGCATGAGTACAGGGCTGGTGCAATCCCCCTCAGGATGCTGTTGTGGATGTTGCCTTGCGCTGGTGGCAAGCGATGGGGGACTACTGTTGTTTTGTGTCATGTGTTCTTGATTTTCATTTTGATGTGTTGTACCTTCACATGCCTGTGCTGCGTCAGTACGGCTATGGTGACATGCCGTACATGGATGCCCACTCACGGGGCGCTTTGAGCCCCTGCATGCTTTTCTACGTTGGCATGCATGGGTGAATAGTGGATTTCACTGGTTGCATAGTGTGAGTACATTGCGCCTGCCAGGAGTTGTGCAATGAGGCCAGGGAGTGGAGTACAGGCACTCAGTGGGCCATTTACGGTTGGTTCGCGTTGCCGTATTTCTCGCCATGGCGGTATGGTACTTTACGACGTGCTTGATGGCGTTCAGTACATGTCCGCTAGGGTCAGAATTCGCGTACCGTTGCGCCATGGCGGTGATTCCGGTTTTGCAAGGCGCGCGTGCGCGTACTTGGTGCAGTTAGCGTTGCCGTTCACTGCGGTGTCGCTAATGGCATCGTACTTTACGGTGACGGGTCATGATCGCAACGAGCGGTGTTCGATGGCGGTATTGCATTTCCGCCATCATTTTTCCATTTCCGCAAGGGTCGTAATGAGGCCCAAAGACTGAGACAGCCATGCCCGAAAATAGTATGAATGCAGTGTGGAGTGCTGAATGGCTGGGTGCTTGTCCCAATCCACACTCTTTGTTGTGAGTGTCTGGATGGAGAAGAATGGCATGAAAGCACTGTGAGCCTGATTGGCTGCCTGCCTGCATGAATGCCCTTCTGAACGATTGGTTGCCTGAGTGTGACCCAGCAGAGTGAATGAGAGACAAAACATTATATTTGGGGACCTCTTAATGATGGAAATTGTTCAGAAGCTGAAGTCGAAACGTGATGCTTACCTTGAAGCCCAGCTGGAAGAAGAGGGCTTTGCTGCTGCTTTCCTTTGCAGCAATCTGAAAGCGGTCGTGTCTCCAAGAACTGATCCAAGAGAGGACTTGGCTAGGAGACCTCTTCCCGAGCCACGAGGGACCATCGTGTACCAGCTAACCATCACCAAGACTCCATGGAAGTCAGTCCTTGAAAGGTTGCTGACCGGAGACGGGGACCTCTGAGGAAACTGAAGAGAAGCACCCGTAGACCAGGGTTTGGATGATCGCCGTAACCGCTGCAGGCCCGTCAAAGCCGTGTTGCCCAGAAGCAGGGACAGCTTGACACTGTGCCGCCGACGACCGGAGCTGCAATGCTCCATTGCATAAGAACACTTTGTTTCAAAGACTTCCTTGCTCATCACCGTCGACCCCTTTGTCCCGCCGGAGAAGGTCAAGGTTGCGACGAACTGAGGAGAATCCACCAGTGGGTTTCCGGCCACCCGAAGTCCTTAAGGGCGCCGACGGAGATCTGAAAGCCAGCCGTGGTTGTGTCCCGATCGCCGACCCCAGCCGTCGACGAGCCGACGCTGTTGCTAGGCCTACGTTCTTCATCGACTCTTTGCAGCAACTAACTATCGTCGTCGAGGTGCACCGCACGCCTCATCTTTGCAGGACTTCGACGAGCACCCCCAGGACTAAAGCTGCTGCCTCAATGCCTTTGTTCACCTTTTTCTTCAAGGGATCTCGATGATCCGTGGCTCCTGCCTTAAAGGGAGTTCACTCACGAAGGATCCGTCGATAACCCGACATCGAACTCTGCTAAACCAGGTACATTGGGATAGTAGAACATTTGTAGAAAGAAATAAGGCTCTACTAAACAATATATGGACTGGGCTTGTCAATATATCTTATTTACAGGTTGCCCAGGTGGGGGATCCTCACACCTGTGTCTAGGTAAACAAGGCCAGTATTCTGCCAATTGTCTAACTAACTTGTTTCCCTTCTCAAGTCTATTGTTGGTTCACATTATTAATGGATTTGTATGTCATTTGGAACTTAAGCCTTGATTGCTCGCCCATAGATACTGAATAGAGAATCTTGGCTGGGGTGCTCTGTGCTTCTACTCTGCCATATAGAGGGCAGGAGTACAGATAACCCCCCTCCAGTCTTTACAATGAGCACAAACAAATGAAATGGACTGATGCAAATGCAGTAGCTGCCAATGCTTAAGGATGTAAATGCAGTGGTGTAAAGGCAGATCATCAATACAACAGAGTCCATGAGCTTGCACCAGGAAGCAGATGTTACATTGACTTCAAGTCCATGGAGGCTCTTACTACATGGACTTCCACCAGCCTCCGGAAGCTATTGTTGTACCAACCTCTACCCTGCCAGGGAAACTGTTGTTGCATTAACTTCCACTAGACCTGGGAATGTATGGCACCTCGAGGAGGCTAGCTCTGCATGAGCATGGCTAACCTAAAGTTACTCACCCAACCAGTCATCTGCTGCAATGACTATCTAGGAGGGAATGGCTGCAGATAATGGACTAGAGGGCTGGGAGGATAGCTCGGGGCAACACGTTTGT
The DNA here is from genome assembly GCF_040938575.1 of Ambystoma mexicanum. Lineage (NCBI taxonomy): Eukaryota > Metazoa > Chordata > Amphibia > Caudata > Ambystomatidae > Ambystoma > Ambystoma mexicanum. The sequence continues at coordinate 319,423,865 of NC_090935.1, forward strand.
CTAGGAAGCACAACAACGCAGAGTAACACAGTTTTGAATCCTTGTCTTGTGCTTCGAGACTGGTCTCCGGTATCAAGCACGTTGTGGAAAATTAGAGACTGGTGAAGAACTTCACTCACACTCTTCCACTGCAGTGGGATCTTTAACGATATGCAAGTCCCTGATCACTCCATGCATAGCATTATGAGACAGCAACAACAAATGCAGTCACGATAGATTGATTCCAAATAGAGTGGAGGAGTTGGTGGGTCTTAATGATGGATCCATTCTGTGGTGTCGTGAGTTTAATAATAAACAGGATAAGGTACCTAAACCTGTAATGGAAAGGAAGTTAAAATGAAATCATCAAAATGGTTTATAAACCAACATATCAGAAGCAGCATTAAAATTCGGGACCCCGCGTTATATGCCAAAGTCCAGTGTGTGCTCGCACCCAGCTGACCAATGATGAGATCTGCCCCACTCATGCACACCAGCAGTGATCCAATCAGGGACCACTGCATCTCTCATGCCCTCGTGGAGACCAGCCATCCTGGAACCAGTAATATGTATTGGGGTCAGACAGTCCCAGCCCACTTCCTGGGTACCTACACACATGACATGCATTAGCCCGCGAAAAGCTGTGGTTTTCTAGGGCGAATGCATGCCCAAATAAGGAATCCCCAGGTCACGAAGACCAGGATGAAGACCAATGGATACAATGACCAAAGGAGAAGACAAAAGACCTCATGGCACAGCCATGATGGACACTAGTCACAGACATGAGCCAAAGGTAGTAAGCATGGTAGGGCTCAGTAAAAGTTCATAAAAATACCTGTAAAAGCTTCTGCTGCCACCTGTCTACTCCTTGGCATATTGTCCAGTTACCAAAAAATCCTTAGTGGATGACTAACGCCTGAAAACGCAAGGACCCCAGTGCACGGTACAGTAATGTGCTTTGCGCACTGAAATTCAGTTGCCAAAAGTGGCAACAAAGTCATAAGAGCAAGAGAAACAAAGTTTCTCAATACTGAAAGTCAGTTTCCCCATAACGATGAGCAAAAGCCCAGTGAAGTGCAGCTGAAGGCTGTGCTCTACTGGCAAAAGTCAGGACAGGAGACCGTAACAAAAGTAACATGTTGGGGGGGTCCACAAATAGAGAGGTAAAATAGCAGTAAGGGAAAATGTCCCCAACACTCACCCCTCCCAGACTAAGGGCAGGGGGACTTAATCCACCCCCTGGATGAGTCTCACGTTCAGGTCGGTTAAACATTCTGGACTCAATAGTGAAGTCAAAGCCCTGAAGGCTAATGAACCACCTGAGCAACTTAGGCTTCTCACCCTTTATGTTCATAAGACACTTTAAGGGCCTATGGTCAGTCTGCACATTGAAGTGGGTCCCATAAGGTAGTGCCTCAGCTTCCTTAGGGCCCACACAATAGAAAAACTTAATTTTTCTGCAGTAGACCACTTGCGCACTCTGCCCTTAATATGGCAACTGATGAAACCAATAGGGTGTTCCCTACCTTTCTCATCCAGCTGTAATATAACTGCACCTATCCCAGTGTCAGAGTCCTCTGACTGCACAATAACAGATTTCTGATAGCGAGGGGCCCTGAGAACAGGGGCCTGGAACAAGGAGTCCTGTAAGCCTTGAAAGGTCCTTTCACACTCCTCAGACCAAGAGACCTTCTTGGGTTTCTTTGGAGTAGTGAGGGCAGTCAGAGGGGAAGCTACGATACCATACCCTCCCATGAAATTCCTGTAATACCCAGCGAGGCCCAGGAAAGCGCTCACTTGGGTTTGGTTTGTGGTTGTAGACCAGTCTTAAACTGCTTGTACTTTACTGGGAAGAGGCTGAATTCTACCTCCACCAAACTCATGCCCAAGGTAGACCACTAAACCCTGACCAGTTTGATACATGTCGGCCTTTATTTATTTATTTATTACTTTAAAAAAAAGATGTTTTACAGCGCGCCTAATACTGTACCAGAGTTTGGTTTCTAAGCGTGGATCCGAGATTCGAACTTCTGTTGCTCTGCGTGGTCTTGCTTCCAAGACCAGCATGTTGCCCCTGTGCTATGCTCCAGCACAGGTCAGGTGGGCCTTCTGAAGAGCCTGTAACACAATCCCTAGGTGTCTCGCATGTTCCTCCCAAGTGGGTCTGAAGACTGCTATATCATCCAGATATGGTATGCAGAATTCATCCAACCCATTCAGAACATGGTTAACCAACCTCTGGAATGCGGCTGGGGCATTCTTCAAACCAAATGGCATTACCCTGAACTGGTAAAGCACTTCTGGAGTTGAAAATGCAGTTTTCTCCTTGACATTTTCTGTCAGGGATATTTGCCAATACCTTGCAGTGAGATCAAAGGTGCAGAGATACTTTGCAGCACCCAGCTGCTTGTCTACCAATTAGTCTGTTCTTCGTAGGGGGTGAGCATCTGTCTTGGTGACAGCATTCAGAGCCCTGTAATCCACACATATAGTCAAATCAGAGGTACCCGCCTTTGGCACCAGAACCACAGGACTGGACCATGGACTACGGGAGGGTTCAGTCACCCGATGTTCCAAAATGCTGTTGACCTCAGACTTAATGTGGGACCTCACTTTGTCTGACATCCTATAGATCCTACTTTTGGTAGGCACACTATCTCCTGATTAATGTCATGTTTGCACCAAGGTGTCAAACCTGGAGTCAGTGAAAACAAAGGGGAGAAGTTCTTACCTCACCTTGCTGCCGAGGAGACAGCTGAGGGGACAATTTGACACCCTCAATGCAGCCATCTGAAGAACTGCCTTGGAACAGGTCAGGAAGGAGTTCAGATTCCTCTTCCTCTCTGGCTGATGCCAAGAGCAGGGTAGCCCTTTCAAACCTAGGGATGAATACCTTCCACCTATTTATGTGGAACACTTTTGGGACTTGGCCAGGCCTTCCAAGGTCCACTAAATAGTTTACCTCACTAAGTTGCTCCACAACTCTGTAAGGGCCTGACCATTTATCCTGTAGGGCACCAGGCCTTATGGGATTCATAATCAGGACTTCCTGGCCTGGGGTAAAGTGTCCAAGTGAAGCTTTCTGGTGACACCAATGTTTGACCAATGCCTGATTAGCCTTCACCTTGTGACTGGCCTGAAACATCAGTAAGGCCATCCTCTTTCTGAATCCCAACACATTGTCCATTACATTTGTAGTGATAGGAAGGGGTCCCTTCCTTGACTATAGCTAGGGGTCTTCTGACCAAATAGAAGTTCAAAGGGACTACAACCAACCCCTTGCTGAGGGACATCTCTGTGGGCAAAGCGTAAGCATGGTAAAAGGAGATCCCACTTTCTCCCAAGGGCACCTCAAGAGCTCCAATCATGCTTTTGAGAATTCTGTTAAATCTCATTTGTACGTGGATGACAAACTGGTGAAAACGTATAGGAGACCCAACACTCCTTCCACATGGCTTGCATGTATTTGGACATGAAGTTGCTGCCTCTGTCAGACACAACTTCTTTTGGGAGAAGCCAACCCTAGTGAAAATGCCAAGCAATGCCCTAGCAACTGGCCTGGCAGTTAATGTCTTCAGTGGGATGGCTTCAGGATATCTGGTGGCATGGTCAACTAACACCAGAATAAACCTGCTGCCAGAGGATGTTGGAGGGTCAAGGGGAATAACAATGTAAATCCCTATCCTCAAAAATAATACACCCACAACAGGGAGTGGTAATTGTTTTGCCATTTTTACCAAAGATTTGGCCAGTGTCATAACCCCTGCAGTGACCTTCTACCTGGACCCCCATCTTGAGCCAGTAGAAGTATATGGATAACCTATCCTTAGTCTTCTTCATACCAAGATGACCTGCAAGGGTGACCTTAGGTGCCAAATGCAGGAGGAAGGGTCTCACTTAAATGGGGACCACCAGCCTCCTATGATCTCCTTCAGTGGAGTCTAGTAGCCTAACTTCCCAATACATCCTGTGCTCCCCAGGAGGTTCACTCTCAAACTGGCAACAGGCCTATTTCCTGAAGCCTTCCAAAGATGGGCAGTCATGTTGGCCCTACTGAACTCTTCCCTCGGGACCACCTTCTGCAAGTAAACTCTGCAATTCAGGATGGCCATGTGGGTTAAGTATTTCAGGCAGCCCCTCTTCCTCTTTGGCTCTGGCTCAGCCTTGGCCAGGGTGACAATCATGATCTCGTTTTTTTTTTACTTAATAGCTGAGATGTATATAGAATCATTTCCGGCTATGAACCAAGTAACAGTAATAAGAAAATAGAATAATAAGTGTGATACTCCCTACAGACTGTTTAGCGGCATGGAGGACTAGGGACAGGCCATCAGTCACTCCGACATGGATCCCATAATAAAAAGAGATTTTGAGCTGGTGGATATAGGAAGTCTCTATTCCTCACCTCGGACCTCAACCTCAGCAAACAGTAGAATATGAGATCACAGGTTCTTCTCAGTAGCCATTGGTTGGTGTATCACAGTGAATATATCCATGCCAAACCACTGACATTCTTTGTTCTGCTGTGCAGGTTCGCCAAAGTATTTTCATGAATGCAGTTAAAACAATGTTTTCCAAAAATTAATCAGATCAGGGTGAGGTGTTCTTCTCAAGTGCCTTCATGCACTATGCTTTGCCCTATTTTGCAGCCCTATGTGCATCGCCATCTGGGGGTGAACAGGTATCCCCAGTACTTTCCTGCACCCCCCTGTACCTTTTTAGTCTATGCTCCTCGCCCCCATGCCAACCAATGTCGCAGATAGTTTGACTTGCCCTTATACCACCCGTCCACCAATCTATGCATTGGTTCTCTGAGACACTGGTATCCATTCTTCAAGGGGTCTTTCCTGAAAACCCTATCAGCACTTCTCCTTCCAGCATAATCACTCGCTATGCCATACTTTGCTTACCTTATTACTCCTGCAACTACCACTGGTCCTTCCCCTTATGTCCCATTTAGTTTATTCCTCCAACACGACTGTCATTGCAATGCTGGAATACTGCGGTTTTCCTTGCCCATGCTTCCTTGTGGCCCAGGCATAGTGATCTAAGGCAAGCATTCTGTTCACTATATTTTTTATACAGCAGTTTAATTTTGAATTGGTAATTATTTTTGTAAATTTTTGTTTGTGTTTTTCCTTGGGATTTAGCGAAACGTGCGCTATAAAACCAGGACTCCACAGAGAATCGGCAAGATTGTGTTTTGTTCTATATATATATATATATATATATGTACGGTTGTTCTTTTCACTTGCAACAAAGATCCAGTGCAGGTGTATCAATCAATGTTGATTCAGCTGCAAGGACTTATGGTAGCTGTAGTCATTAGGTTTGCAGGGAACCTGCCCACTCCCAAACACCTACAGTGGGGGAGGGAGGGGAGTAGCCCACAGTGTGGCACCCCAAAGCCAGGCATATATCTCCTGGCTGCAGCACCCTATAGGATCCCAGAGCTTCCACCCTCCAGAGTACCTTAAATGTAGCACTGTGTAGTTATGGTTATGTTGCTCAACCATAGGAAGAGCACTTTTTGAGCAAATTATAACTTAGCCCCTCCTGGACGAATACTCAGGACGAATACTCAAAGAAAAGCATATGGCCCCAAGTTTGGTGCGGTTTCGTGCAGGAGGGGAAAAGTTATAGGGTGGGGCCCAAAAGTTGTGGTTTTTCGCATAGATGCAATCGGAAAATAAATTTGCTCACACCTACAGCCCAACTACTGGACGTATCTTCACCAAATTTGAGGCAGGAGCAGTGGCTTGCTCCTGAAAGTGTGCTTTTGTAAATTTGGTGTAAATCCATCCAGTAGTTTATTTTAAAACAACCAAAAAGTAGGTAAACAAAATAAGAAATATCTGGGTTCTGTCTGCCGACTCACTTCCCTGTTTGGTCCGTGGACGGTCCTCTGATTGGTCCAGATCCAATTAATCTAGTAAAAGGATGGGGCAATCATTTCGTGGGAGGTTTCGGTTCCAATTAATTGGTATTAATATTGCCCCTGGCCAGTTACGAGGACCAAACTAAACTGGAGAAGCTCATGAAAAAATTCCATGCCTGATGATGTTCTTTGAAAGGATCAACTGGGATAAAATATGGTCCTGGAGTTTTCCTAGATTTTGCCATGGCCAGTACTCAAGACCTCAGGTATAGTGAAGGTGACCAATGTTTCTCTCTGCAGCACTGCCTTTTGATGGACGTTTCGGAAGATAACTCTCTTGCTGGTTCTGTATTAAGGAGAATTTGATAATATTCCAACCATGGTTCGTCTATTATAGGAGTGTCTGGTGTAATAGTCCCTTCAGCCTTGCACTTATATATAGTAGTAAAAAAAGTCTTTGTTTTTTACTTGTTGAGCACCAAGCTTCTACCAGCAGAAGGTACATATTGGTTCTGTCCCCGTGGTCCTTCTCCGAAGGCCCCTAGTGACATTTTACAACCCATTGTTCCCTTTGTGCTGAAACCAAGTATCCTTGAACTATTGAGATTAATTAGTGTTCCGATTACCCTCCTGTCAGTATCCAGAGTACATCCCCTTTCCTTCTGGAAACTGTCTGTCCTCTGCATTCCTTTATAGGGTGGGTTGTATTTTGTAGTGTGCTAGAACTGTCTGTTGAATAATAACAAAGTAAATATTTGTATACAACCTTGACTGGACAGTCCCTTTTATCATTTGGTGATAATTTATTTTGCAAAAAAAACACAACCTTGCAGAGCTAAGCCTGCTATTCCATCCACATTACCAAAATTGGACAAGGAGGTTTCTAATTTACTTGGGTTGCCAATCTATTCGGATTCCTTCTGGTGCACTAGAGGGGTGGGGCTGATTGATGGTTTAGAAACTGATATTCATCCCTGGACCACTTCTGCCCCGGAAGTTGATTCGTCACAGCTCCCTAAAATGTTACAGGCAAATTAGAAAAGGTGCACATCTTTACAAAGCTGTATTTGAATATTGTTTTGCAGAGTACAATCCTATGCACAAGTGGTTTAACAGATGTTCCAGTAGTCTAGTTGGTAAGTCACTCAACTATGGTCATGATGACTCGAGTTCAAATTCTCGAGAGAAAAAGCACAAATAAATTTCCCGGATCCGAGATCGGCGAGACATTTTTTTACCGGATCTCAGATCTGGGAAAATCCGGCTCAATGATCAGTGCTGCACACATCCTGACCAGAGTGCCAGCATTAGCCCCAGAGCTGTACCAAGTTTAGCTCCAAGACATCTTACTCTTTCGGCTGAATTAGATTTGGTTGGTTTAGAGTTTCTTTTTGAAAGTTTAAAAGTATGACTTACAACTGAAGAGCTGTGATGAATCCTGCAGAGTCCTCACAGAATCCCTGCCTAAAGTCTCCTCGATGGTGGCCAGGGGAAGGGAGCCGCTACCTGAGCCTAACCCTGGGGGTGGAATTATCCGGGTGGATCACCTGGGATGAGAAGGCCCCTAAGGGTATAAGACGGCTCCGTTAGAAGAGACGCAGTATATATCTTCTTCAAAGGTAGAGACTTCCGGGATGCCAGAATATCGAATCGCTTGGTGTCAGAGTAGTGCATCCCTTCCCAAAACTACTCAAATTGTCAAGAGTGAAAATCTGTATAATCAAAAGTGAAAGGATATATATTTATAATAGAATCAGAGAATTTAGATCACTAAGTTTAATGGTTATGATTCCCCCTTGAGTGTGCATAATAAAACCCAGAATCAATCTTCGAGCCCTTTACTAACCTCCCCTCAAAATCGATTTCCAAAATCATTTTAACAATATAAGACTTTTGGGCAAAAGAAGAACAAGAACATTAGGGACTTCCAGTCCCACAATGCTCCAAGTACTGGGATGAGGAAGAGAAGCTTAGAGGCGCAGAACTATAATGCGCAGGCTAGTGGTTCTAATGACCCACACCTGAGAAGGACTTCTGAATATTTAAAGCGCCTGCAGAATGAGAAGTGAACAGCAGCAGTGGAAGGAGCAGAAAGAAGACACTGGGACCACTGATGTGATTTCAACAGAGTGCAGTGTTATGAGAGTCGTAGAAGCTGAGACTCCATTCTGCAGAGTATGCACAATCGTAAGCGGTGCAGCTGTGGGCCTTCCTGTGAGAGAGGAGCTCTCCATTTGCAGCATCCCGCTCTGGTGGTTGGCGTCAACCGGACCACGCAAGATAAGCGACAGGATCCTGTTTTAGCAAGCACGGGCAGCGGGAGTATGACTGGAGCAGTCAAGCTCCCAGGACCTGGCGTGCGAGGAGAACACCGAAGCAGCAGCGGGTCAAGTGGATGCACAAGAGAAGACCAGTGAGATGGACTTTATTAGGTGACCCCACAGTGCTCCGGATCAGACTGCTGGCCGCCAACGGTCAAATTGAACACCAAACTGATTAAATAAATTATTTGTGGCCCAATGTATACATTGGAGGCAAACAGGAGAAAAAGAATTGGAACAAATCTTACCATAGTAGAGCAGGGGCAATATTTATACAAGACTGTAACCATCCCTACTAAAATAAAGAGGGGGCAATACATGAGCAAGATTACAACCAGCATTGCCCAAGTAAAGAGGAGGGGATATTGGAATTCAATAACAACCAGCATTACCTGAACCGAAGAGGGGCAGGGCAGAAGCACTTCTTTTAAAAACTCTCAAGGGGGAGGGAAATGTAACCTGCACTACAACTGGCAAAAATACCATTGGAACAAACAGCCCTAATGTGTATTGCATCATTATGAAAGAAGTTGTGAATTTTAATGATGGTGAAAGTCAAAGACTTTCTTTGAAGTTTGAAGAGTAGAGCAGGAGTACTTTGCAGTAGTAGTAGCAGGAGTTTTTATCCTGGCAGGGGAGTATACCAGGAGCTGGACCGTTAGTGGTTAGTCCTGGCAGGTTAGTGGACCAAGAAGAAAATATTGAAGTACTACATTGTGGTGGAAAGAGTTTGTGAAAAGAAAGTGGAAAGTCCACTAAGGTGTTTGATAAATTGTGGTAAAAACATTCTGACAGGACATTGTTGTTCATGAAAGAGAAAGTCAAAACAGTCATTTACCAAAGCAGAGGAGTTCCTCTGAAACATTGACTAACAATGTGGGGATAAAGCTTTGTGATTTATTGCGCAAGAGTTGTGGAAATTTGACAAGTGTTTTGTTGAGTGATGGACGTTGTCTGATGTGGAACAAACCAAGTGTCAAGTGGAAAACGCATGAAGTGAAGAAACTTTGTGGTGTGAACAAGACTTTGCTATTGAGAGGAACTTTGTGTTTGGTTTTGACACAGAACTGGGATTATTGAAAAGAACTTCATTGATTTGAACTTTTGAATTGAAAGGTTCTACTTTAATCCTTGGGAATGGGCAACCGACCCTGGTTATAAGGCTATTGCTATACAAAAGATTATGTGTGAACCTAATTATTGTTTTTTTTAATTGGAACAGCCATAGATATGTGTATGATTTATTGTATGTATGAGTGTGAGGGACAGATCCTTTTGATGTTAGAGTGCTTTTCCTTTAGTTTTAGTTTCATAGGTATGGAAATCCTTTTTAGGTTAAGGAAAGCGAGGTGTTTATCAATCCCATATAAGTTAATAACATCTCTACTTGTGAAAAACCTCTATCCAGTAATCAGTCTCGCATTGCTGACCCCTCCCAGAGCACTCACAAAAATGAGTGCACCTATTAGACAATATCAATGTTTTGTATAGCACTTCAAGCCGGATTCCTCCAGCTTTTAAGCTGTAAGAGATGGCAAATGAGAAAACATTAAACATTTGTTGCTCAGGCCAGTTATTGTTGCACGGACGCCATTAAATCTCCTGCCCGCACACAGGGACCTCAGTCAGTCGTGAACACAGGCTTCTGCAATGGTGCGACGTAGTGCGCAAGAGATGCCGCTTCTGGGTTGGAATGCTGCAGGTGACTGGCTTTGGCAGATGCAGTGTGAGACTAGTGCGAGTGACTGAAAGTAAGTGGAGTTGCAGGTAAGTGGTTGCGCTTTCATACAGGGGGCAACCGATTAAGTACTATCGAGTACACCCCTCCCTGCCTGTGCATCACGGGACGCAGTAGAAAAGTGTACTGAAAAGATGCATAAGCCCCTCTTATTTAAGGTCATGGGCAATACGTTTTAACTTTGCAACCAGTAGTAATTTTCTGCCTCTCTTAACACTGAAGAAAGCGTTAAAACAAAACAAAGATAAAAGCTACAGACTACTTATAAAACTTTACCAGATGTCTCTCCTGTGAATGGAATATCATGCAAATGGCCGAGTTTTGTGTCAGTGAAATGCCGGGCTGACAGAAACAACTTAGCCTGGCTGTCTTGGAGCTAAACACACTGCAAAGTGCTTCCTTGAAAGGCACACTGGAGTGTGAATCAGAGCCGTGTGTTTATACTTGCAAAGATCACTGCATGGAAAATTGAATTCCTTGGACGGAACCTTCACCAGGATAAATAGGGTTCATTCTAACCATACAGAGTAATGTGTTCCAGCATAATGAAGATTAATGCCCAAACCATTACACAGACGTTAAGTCCCCTAGCTGCATACCTTTCCCAGACTCCAATTGGACATTAATCATGCAGAGCCTTCGGAGGAGAATTAATTGCCAGATGCAGGAGTTTTAGGCGCTAGATACACAGCTCGTCCGCAGGAACATTTGCAATATATGATATGATTAGTTATTTATAATGCGCTTAATACCCAGAGGTTTCTAAGCGCGGACCCTTTGTTTCTCCGTGTCGTCTTGCTTCCAAGGCGAGCACGTTGCCCCTGAGCTATCGCCCCGAGGGTCTCACCATCGTCTGAGTGGATTTGCAACAGAGGTGCACAGGAAGTCTTGTGGCTGGATCACACACGATTTTGGTTAGTGCAAAATGTGATATTAGTGGTCATTCGCATGGTACAGTTAGGTAGGAGACGACTAACTTTGGTGCAGGTGGTTATAGGTCTTTCCTGCGCCATTTTATGGTGCAGGTCCTGGTGTCTTCACTTTAATGGTAGTGCAGAACTAAACCAATTCCTCTTCTTAGAGGGTTACGGGGGTAGTTCTTCACCCCTCGTGCATTTTTTTCTTTTGAAAGGCAGTGGGTCACCCTTTCACTCCCGATTGACTCTTCTGCAACCCGCCCCACTCACTGCCCCTCCTTGCCACTGCCAGTATCCACCTGTCCCCTTTCTCTCTGTGACTTTCGTCCCCCACCCCACCTCCTCCCAGCCCAGGCCACGTGCCTGAATATGCAATGCTCCAGCATTGTGTGTCCTCTTGAAGAACCAGGTCACTTCACATATCTCGGCTGGCACTTGTGGAAGGTAGGACTTGGCTCGCCCCATGAGAGTAGTCATCCCAGTGGAATTCTTCCCTTCTCTGCAACGTACTGGATCTTCAAGTAGGTGCTGCATTCCTGCCTTCAACAAAACCTGACAATTGTCCTATTCAAAGTAGCTTTTGACTAACCACGCGAGTTGTGAACAGCTCACCACAATGGAAGGAACGCTCCCTCAAGATGGATTTAGAACAATTGCATCCACACTAACACCTGAAAAGTAGCATCGTTCAAACAAAGACAGGGTCAATAAAGTTGATTGATGAAGAATCCAGATGTATTCTGTTGTGCCTCCTGGCTTTCACACTGCAAAGTGGAAAATGTGAGCCTTAGGGTGTGGGGAGTCCCCCTCTAAAGACTATGCATATGCTTCACCAAGCGCAGGACATCGAATTATCAGAATGCGTGGTCTGGTGGGGGGGGGTTGTAGATTGACTTGGGGATTATAAATAGGTTTTGTGCATGATCGGCATAGTTGTAGTAGGTGAGGTTGTGCGAGCGGATAAGTGCTGCGAGAGGGCTTATGTCGATGAAGTGGGGATAGGCAGGTGTCTTGGGGGACTCTGTTACTGATGGGGCATGTAGATGAAGTGAAAGGAAGGAGGAATGCAATTTGTTGTCGGTTGGTAAGGAATGAGGAGATCCACCTGAGTGCTGTGTCCCTGATGAGAAGAGAGTGGAGTCTGTCAAGGAGTATGCTGTGATTGATGATGTTGAAGGCCGCCAAGAGGTCAAGGAGTAGGACTGTGGCACTGGCCTCTATGTCTGCAGCGTTTTTAAGGTCATCCCATACGGAGACTAGGAATTATTCAGTTCCATGAAGGGGTTGGAAGCTGGAACGGGTGGGTCGAGGAGGGGTTGGCTTCTGTGAAAGTACTAAGCTAGGAGTAAGCTGTGCTGTCGGAGAGTTTGGTTAGGAAATGGGTGTTAGATATTGGTCTGTAGTGGGGCGTGGCTTGGCAGCCATGGAATAGGCTGGAAACCCTGTGAGCTCCGTGATCCGACAACTTGATCCGACCAAGAAACGCATATTTTTTTGATCAGCGGCGGCCCAAAAAGTATGTGCAGACGTGGGAAGGCACAGAGCAGAGCATGAGCAGGCTGCCTGCAAATTTACAGCGGAGGAACGGTCGTATTGGTACTTTGTACTGAGAGGCCGGCCGCGGAAGGGACATCAAAATGGCCGCGGACGAGAACAAAGAGATCCCGAGGGGCGCACCCCTGAGACGGAGAAGCTGTCTCCGTTCGACAACAGCAGAGGAAGATCGCTAGGGATACGAAATAATCATCACATTGCCCAGTCCGGGTGGCCGCAGTGAAAGAAAAGCAAGGGGAGAGACGCTTGTGGAGTGCCCGGAGCGGAGCCTGAACGATCGAAAGAACCAGCAGATAACATCAGCCCTTTGAAGCTAGCAAGAACCCACTCTTGCTGGGACTGAAGACCACGGGTGAAAGGGCTGACCCACGACTCATAGACAGTGCCATGTCTAATAAACCCCCAAGATTGAAGAGTAAGCAACCCACATTAGAGGAATATACTAAGACGCTGCCCGGAAGGAGCCAGGAACAAAGACAAAGCCCAAGTTGGGAGCAGTGCCACCATGGGCGTGAATCAGGAGGTCCTTGAGGCGATCGCCGATCTGAAGGTGGCTTGGGAGACCAAGCACGAACTGGCGGTGACAGAACTAAAAACAGCGCTGGAGCTCCAGGTTGGAGTAGTGCAAGAGGATGTGAATCTGCTACGGCAAGATGTTAGGTCTTTGGCGGAGCGCACGGAGAACCTCGAGAAGGAGATGGGCCCTAACACAGCGGACTGTGCTTCCCACCGGTCGGAGCTTCAAGCCCTGGTACAACGAGTGGGTAATCTGGAGAGCAGAGTGGAGGAGCCGGAAGGACGAGCCCGGAGAAATAATATCCGTATTGTTGGACTACCAGAAGGAGCAGAAGGCCATAACCCCACGGAATTCGTTGAAAAAATGTTGCTACAAGAAATCACTGGAGGAGTGCTGTCTCAGGGGTTCGCGGTGGAAAGGGCGCACATGGCCCTAACGAGGAGACCGCCGCCAGGAGGCCCACCTAGGCCTGTGATCGCCAAGATACTTAACTACAGGGATCGAGAAAGGATCCTGGAACACTTCCGCAAAGGTGGGACAATACAAAGAGGGTCGGCAAACATAACGGCTTACCCGGATTATGCCCTGACGGTGCAGCGGAGCAGAATGAACTTCGGGGCAGTCAAGAGAAGATTGTGAGAAGCGGGTCATAAGTACATGCTGCTTTACCCGGCTAAACTGAAGGTTTTCACAAGCACAGAACTTTGTTTTTTGAAACTCCGGAAGAAGCTATGGGATGGCTCGACATGCAGGGATGCCCCCAGGAGTCGGACGTTCGGACAGGAGAAGGAGGTGATGTGGATAAGTAATGAACGAGGGGCACCGGGGGGTGTCAGAACTTAAGACTATGGGACTTGAATATAGTCACTAAAGTAGCTTGCGGAATGGTGTGATCAGGCTGGGAGAAACACATGATCCGCGAATATTGCGATTAAGACTTTGACTAGGAGCCTTGCAGGACCAACCTGTACATCCCCCATTTAGAGTTTAGTTAGGTTGCCGATAGTGCGGTGACACCCTGCTGGGGTCTTGCCCAGGGTATCAGGGTAGGCCCAAACGCGGGGTAGCCTGAGATCCAGGGCTGGAGCTGGGCAACTGTTGGGGTTGGGGTAGGGTGGAGAGGAGGGAGGGAAGGGTTGTGTGCTGTGGTTTTTTATAGTTGGGGAAGAGTTATGGGGTGTGCCTACCCTTCACGGAAAACGAGATGAACCATGGGAGACCTTAAGATAGTCACTTGGAACGTTAGGGGGCTCAATAGTTATCTGAAGCGGAACAAGGTAATGATGTACCTACGCAGAGAGAAAGTGGATATAGCCCTGTTACAAGAAACTCATTTAACGAAAGACAAACTAGAAGTGGTACGGAAAAAATGGAGAGGGACAGTGGTGGGGGCAACACACTCTGCCTATGCAAGAGGGGTAATCACATGGGTGGCCCCACATGTTCCGTTTCAGTTGCTGAGCTTGCAGGTAGAGGCGGATGGTAGGATGGTGATCATGAAAGGGATGGTGGAGAATAGAGAGATCTGCATTGTGAATACTTATGCCCCGAACCAAGATACAGCTGCGTATTTTAGGACCCTGTATAGTAAACTCAGTGGCAGCGTGGGGGGAGCTATATTGTGGGGGGGAGACTTCAATTGTGTGTTGAACCCCACCATAGATGGATCAGACACTAAAATAGTTAGACCCACCCAGGCTGCAAAGGCACTACACGCACTATTGGCAGATTTTGGGCTGACAGATACATGGAGAACACGTCATCCGCAGGATAGACAATATTCACATTATGCGGCCCCACAGGGCCTACATACAAGACTGGACTATGTATTTGTCATGCAGGAGTTACTGACCGAAATACCGCAGGCGGAATACAAAGCTAGAGTACTCTCTGACCACTCGCCACTGCTGCTAACATGGCAATACCGACCCCCCCAGGGGAAGGATACCCACATGGCGATTGCTTGCAGAAGCGCTTAAAGATAGCGTATTCAGGGAGGATACACGAGAGGAAATAATACGTTATTTCGAGATAAATACTGGCAGTGTCAAGACAGCGGGCACACTCTGGGAAGCCTTTAAAGTGGTAGTAAGAGGAATTGCCATAGCCAAGTCTAAAGGACTGCAGGATGGGATTCTGACCGAATTACAGGACTCTGAAAAGGAATTTGAGAGGGTATTGGAACGGGGCAGCAACACTAAGGCAGATACAGAAATGGCTCTGCGCCTGCAGCAGAAATGTGCAGGATATTGGGAGAGATTATGTAATCTTAATTATAAAAAGTACATAGAAAGACAACATGCTGGAGGCGACAAACCAGGAATACTCCTTGCGTGGCTCTACAAAAACAAGACTCCCAGGCCCCCAATCAGAACAATAGTGAAAGATAATGGCGACATAGTGGATACGCAAGAGGGGGTTCATCAAGAATTTGCAGACTATTATAGACGCTTGTACGGAGATGAGAAGTGAAGCAAAAGGGGGGAAATAGGAGACATACTGGAAGACATTGGGCTACCACAAATTAGTGTGGAAGAGAGGGAGGAGCTAGATGCCCCGATCACTCTAGAAGAGCTAGAAGAAGTGGTGAGGCAGCTGCCCACATGTAAAACCCCGGGAACTGGCGGACTCCCAAGCAAATTTTATAAGGCATATGAAGCAGAGATTCTCCCCCCACTGCTGGAAATGCTTAACGAAGCATATGAAGTTGGGAGAATACCGGAATCACTGTGCAAAGCGGTTATTATACCACTCCCCAAGCCCAACAGGCCTGGTAGTGACTGTGGTTCCTATAGGCCCCTATCGATGTTAAACCAAGATAGTAAGATTTTAACAGCGGTTCTAGCAAACAGATTAAAGAATGTCATAACCAAACTAATTCATCCTGATCAAACAGGATATGTCCCAAATAGGAATATCTCAAATAATTTGAGGCAACTCCATCGAGTGATCGAACATACTGAAGGGGACACTAGCGAAATGGCGATGGTGTCGCTAGGATGCGATCAAGGCATTTGGCTCGGTCAAGTGGCCCTGGCTGAAGGCGGCCCTAGCCAACTATGGTATGGGACCAGGATATCTTCACTGGGTAGAACTCCTATATAGTGAGCCATTAGCAAGAGTGAAGACAGGACCTGTGATCTCTAAAAGGTGGCAACTTGGCAGAGGGACCAGACAGGTATGCCCCTGGTCCCCTATGTTGTATATTCTGGCTTTGGAGCCTCTGGCGATTTATTTAAGGCAGCAATATGACGCAATAGGCATTGTCGTTGGGGAAACATCACATTTAATTTCATTATACGCAGACGACATGTTATTGTATTTGCGCTACCCAGAGGAGAATCTACAGTATGTGTTAGAAGTGGTGGAGAGGTTTGCTGAACTCTCAGGTATAACTGTGAACCCAAGTAAATCATGTGTTCCCGCTGGGCAGATATAGAGGGCTCTTGGCGGAGAATTTGCCCGTACTCCAGATACCGTGGGAGGCCACAACCTTTAGGTATCTTGGGATAGATATATATCATACAGTAGAAGCCGAACATAGGCATAATACAGAAAGAACGGTTCAGAACTCGAATACAGCATGAAGTTCTGGGCAAAGCTCCCCTTGGCAATGATGGGACGTGGGGCGATGCTTAAGATGGTGGCATTGCCCAGACTGTTGCATTGCTTCGTGAACATCCCATACTCCATACCCCGGCAATTCTTTATTAAGCTGGAAAGCATATGCAGGGAATTCCTATGGTACGGGATGAGGAACAGGGAAGCCCTGTGGAAACTCCAAAACCCGCATGAGAAAGGAGGCATTAAATTACCTAACTGGGAAGTATATTATGTAGCGAGCCAGTTGCAACATGTAGCCAAATGGCTCTCTGCGGAGCCTACCTTAGAGCATAGGCTGCATCAAGGAGATTGCACCCCATATTTTTTGAGATAAATGATATGGTTACCCAAGCGGGAGCTAAGAGGTCATCCGGGGATGTTGGATCTTGGATGGGGGATGTGGCAGAGGGCGTGCCGGTTGATGGACAAGCTGGCCCTGTGCTCTCCGCAAATCCCACTGGTCACAATGATGGGAACAGAAAAGCAACTAAGGTTAATGATTAGGAAGTATTGGGAACCGGTAGGAATAGCAAAATTGGGGGATGTGTGGCAAAAGGGGAAAATATTGGAATTTGAGGAGCTGGTGGAACAAACGAGGTTGAGTACTGGGCAATATATTACGTATCATGGGATGGTGCAAAGAATTAAAGATACCTGGTCTGAGGTGGAACTTGCAGAGGAACCCGGACACCACACTAGATGTGATATATGATATAGCAGAAGGAGGGCATGAAACGTCTAGAGTGTACGAGATGTTGATGACTCAAGTGGGCAAGGAAGTGGTGCAACTTAGACTGGACTGGACTGGGAGGAGGAAGTAGGGGATATGATGAGTGACGGGATGTGGGAAAGGGCTCAGGGGTATCATAAAAAAGTATCGAGAAATGCTAGGCTGCAACAAATACAGTTGTATATAACTCACAGAGCATATCTGACGCCACTAAAGATAGCCAAATTTAAGAACGCCGGAAGCCAAATGTGTCCCAAATACAATGAGGAAGACGCAGGAATGGTGCATATGTTCTGGGCATGTCCACTGATAGCGAAATATTAGAGAGATATAGCACAGAAAACGGAAGACAAGGGAATCTGCATGAAGGTGGATACGGTGTGGGCTTGCTTGTTGGGAGGGTTCCCCAGACCGCGGAAGCTTAAACATGTGAGTAAATTGAAAGATCTGGCATATGTACTGGCGAAGAGAAGGATTGCAATGGGATGGAAAGCGTGCCACAAGCCCAAAGTGGAGACGTGGTGGAGGGACTTGCAGAAGTGGGCGTAGGCAGAAACAGTGGCATGGCAGGAAGCGTGTAAAGGGGACATAGAGGGTGAAGCCGGAGCCCTAGCGGGTTGGAGACAACTAATAGCAGAGCTATTTGGGCCCTCGTATGATGGACCAAGTGATGATGATTCAATAAGCGTGGCGGGAGAGTTCTCCCCACCACAAGAGGTGGAGACTAACAATGGGAGAAGGTAGGCTTGGGAGTGGGGTAGGCTTTACGGGAAATACAGTGGGCGACAAAGTAACAATGTATGTGCATTTATGAGCAAGATATGTAACCACTGTAAGTTCAGTTGGGTTTGTTATTTGTTGTTTGAATAAAATTAATAAAATTGTTTTAAAAAAAAAAAAAAGATATTGGTCTGTAGTTTGCAGGCAGGATGGAGTCAAGGGAAGGTTTTTTCAGGAGCAATTTGATGTGAGGTGTTTCGAAAGCTGCTGTGAAGATACCTGAGGTGAGAGAAGAATTAAGGATGGATCTTGCAATGCTGCCTGCGCAGGTTGAGGTGAAGACTTCTTTTAGGAGAGATGGGTGAGCAAAGGTCATTCAGTGATCCGGAAAAATGGCTGTCAGACAGAGAAGAGGAGGGTGGGCTGGTTGGCGGGTTCATTTGGATAAGCGAGTAGAGTGGGTGGGAGTGCTTCCAGTTTGTCAATCGTGTGGTTTCTTTCTAGCGCCATGTTGTAGAAATGGTCAGAGCAGGCCTCACAGAGAGATTGGGAGATGTGTGTGGGGGGAGAAGTGCAGGGGTCTGGTCTGTGAATTAGTCAACATGATATATTCAAAACCTTTCAGTTAGTAACAATACGGGCTACACTCAAACACTCACTCACTAATCTCTATTCATGTGCTCATCAAACTAGACCACGATTAAGTCTTCTCCTTGGTCTTCCGCTTTTTCTTTAATTCAAGTTCCCAACTTTGCATCTTGCACGCTCTATCATTTACCTAGACACTTCCCCACATCTATGCACGCAAACCACGCTGGAGGACTTATCATTCAAAATCACTCCAATTTCCTACTCCTCATTTGCAAATCCATTTATGGTCCTCACCTCTTCTCTTTCCACTTCAGCCCCTCCTACTTTCCCCCCTTCGACTGTAATACCCGCTCTGCTGACATTAAAGCTAACCCATCAGTTTCATTATTCAAGAACAGACTTAAAGTCCACATGCAAGCCGGCAGTCTACCCTGCCAGATAGAGCCACTCGCCTGTATGAAAATGGACATATGTATAATACTTGTATAATAATATAGCTTTAATACCCGCTCTGCTGACATTAAAGCTAACCCATCAGTTTCATTATTCAAGAACAGACTTAAAGTCCACATGCAAGCCGGCAGTCTACCCTGCCAGATAGAGCCACTCGCCTGTATGAAAATGGACATATGTATAATACTTGCATGTTCAGGCTCCAGGCATTAAATGTACTTCTTATCGAGGTCCCTGGCCTCTTCACACAAAACCTCTTCATCTCCTGGTTTTTTGGTCAAACAGACATCCACTGCCTGCTTGTAAATGGCCCCCTACTGAGGACTTCCTCTGCTGTATACCAACCCATCCCCTCCTATGTGTGACGTGCCAGTCACGAATGACGCATGCGCAAGCCTCGTTTGGGCTACGCGCATGGTGTTTGAATAAATCACGCCCGTGTGGACAGTTGCCGCCGGGACGCGGAAGGGCACACAGCGCGTCCCGTGTCTTCTTGTGTGCCTGCGTGTATGCAAGCGCGAGTGAGGTGCGGCCCGAGGCACGGGCGCACACATAACACTATGCACTTAATATTTGTGACATGCGTCAACTCCAATGCTGAATAAATACCAATACCATACAACAAATAATACAATGAGATTGTTCACTGCACCCATTCACTCAATGATGAACCAGAACCAAGCCATGGCCTTCCTCTCATCTCTGCGCCAAGCAGGTGGAACTGAATTGATGTAGATTTTGTCAGGGTTCATGCTGCCCTTGCGGCTGAATTCCGACATCATGCTGCATGGGCATCTCCAACCCTAAAGTTGAGCCCTGTCAAGCAGTCTTTAAACACAGCATATGAAGAGTCCTTTAATGTCAGAGAGCTTGTGTTTGCAGCTGCGCAAACTCGCTCAGCATACGATTAATACTGCGCTAAGCAGAGCCACTCATTCTCGCGGATTGCGCACCAAGCCTCAATTCCACAGGGGACAGGTGCAAGGGGGATTCAGAACTAAGTGTTTTGCAGAACTACACTCCCCAGAACGCCTCTGAAAAGTCAAAGTTCAAATCTCAAGCAGGTGATGGGATCAAAACACCCACAGAAGAGCAGCGTTGGCTGCACATCAAGCAGATATTTGGATGAGTGCCTCTCTGACTTCATAAAGCCTTGGAAAGGACACGGGTTTTTGCCCTCGCCACTGCCTCTCCGTGGGCCAGTGTTTACCTAAATTGTAGTTTTGTTTCCCTGCAAACCTATTTCTCTTTCCCATTGCTTTGTCCTAGCTAGAAGACGTAGCTTGTGGGCATCTCCATTCCTCGGGGCCCCTCATGACCAAAAGGGGATGGTGGGAGGACGCGACTGCCACGAAACAGTCGACGCGACTGCCACGAATACTAGAGATTCAACAAGACTCTCCCACTCATAACATGCACATAACTCTCCCTCTCATAACAGGCACATAACTCTCCCTCTCATGACAGGCAATCGTGGAGCAGAAGAAAGTTCTGTATACAGAATATGTTGCCAGTGTACAGGCATTGCACTCATTCTGCAAACAAAATCACTTAATGTAATATAACAGGCCTTTATACTGTACCCATTACCACCGCAGATCTCCCAGCCCTGGCGCCTGTCCAGGAGGATAGTCAGCGCTGTGGTGGGAAGATAAGGGGGTGAGTTTAGAGGGAGTTCGAGACACCAAGAGTAGAAAGCAGCCAGTAGACAGCAGATAAGGAAAGGCAGCGAGAGTGGCTGGAGGGATATTTAATGATTGGTGCATGTGAACGCGACTTCTCAAGTTCAAGCGAGAGTAGTATAAAAAGTTAGAGGTATAGGGCTGAGATGCTGAGAACATCAGTGGTGTTTTCTAGTTGACAGATCTGGTACTACCACTGAGATGTCCTGTGAGGCTGCACGATTTGTTGTGTGAAGGGCTCGAGATGTGCCCAAGCAGGCCAATGTAATGTGGAGCCTGGTTGGATTGGAGGTGCTTAAGCTTCTCCAAATCACCCGCCTAGGGATAGAGCCTGGGATTCCCAAGGGTTATGCAGTCTATGCATCTATGTATTTGAGCAAATCATGTTTGCGGGTGTTAACAGCCTCACTGCTAAACAGCAGTTCAACGTTGCTCCCTCCCTCCCGTGGAAGCACTGAGCAAGCGTGCACAGCTAGCAAGCCAACCCGTTCAGGGAGAGGTTGAGGCATTATCACTAAAAGTACATTTTTCAAAGAATCCAGCCATGCATGTTTGTCTACAAGAAGGAATAGGTTCCCAGGGGACCATAGGCTTTGATCCTCTAAGGGACAGCCCTGCAATCACTGTACCACAAATGCCAGCACATCACCTTCTTGCTGCTTCCTATGGGAGGGTCGTGGTGTACAAAAGTATCTTTCCCTGCTTTCATTGGGGGAGCAGACTCTGGAGGGGATACGTGAGAAAGACCAGGTTCTCTGGGGTCACTAAGGCCACATAGTATCTGCTAAGGAGAGCCTAAGAGTGGATACTTCGACCCCTGATGGTGGGTTTAAAAACGTATGGGAGAAATGCCTTCTACCATGTAATGCAAGTGTAGAAAAGCCATTTCAATTAAGTAGCCACCCATGTTACAGCACCACATGTGGTATCTTCTTCAGGCCCACACATAATTTGTTCAACATGTATGATGTTACTTTTGAGCTTCTCCTGCCAGTAAGGTGCTTGGAGCAATTAGGGCCAGCCACCCATGAGAAAACAGTGAGCACAGTTTAAACTGATTTTAAAAAAACAGTAAAAATAAAGTATTTGCACCCAGGAAAGACAGATTGACCAATGAAAATTGGTCTTTCCCGGGTGCGATTCTCTAATAACTGCACGCACCTCCGCCAATAAAATAGAAAAGAGACTACGTCCTTTTTTCGATGACGGTGGGCATTTTTTTCCATGACGGGAGATGGGCTCGCACTGAGCACATCTCCCGTCGGACAAAAAAAATTTAAAAAGTATATGCGCATCCCAGTAAAATCCCAGGGTGCAAATAGCTTTCATGGTCCGGCGGGTGGGGGAGGGGGGTGGGGAAGTGCGATGGCCGGCCGGAGCATGAAATCTATAGTACTTTTCTGCATAGGTGGTTTACTGCAGGAAACTGCTCCCCAAAATATGTTTTTCAATGAATTATGTTCTTAAAATGTGAATCCAAAGTAGCTCACCAATAAGATGTGGATGCCATTATAGCTTGCGCTTTTCCTCCACATTGGCTATAACAGGTCTTCTCTGAAATAGCCTTCTGTTGTTTTAGCCGATGAGCCATGAAAAATGGGTTGTAGACAAATCAGCCAACATTTAAAGAAAATCATTTCACCTCTCTGCGCCTTTGAAAAATGTTTTTTAAACTAAAAAAAGGAGGGTTAGATAGAAGACTTCAGTTTTAGAGAAGTTGAGCATAAAACAGCATAGTGGTATCAAGTGCTCCAGATAGGATTTGGAGGTGCGAGTATTTTACTCCCTATTTTTTAAAGTTGGGAGCAATATGATTTTTTAGGGAGTAAAAATATAAATCCAATTTCTAATAGGAATATTTTATATAAGGGTAAAATGTGTTTGAACTAGAAAACAAATGTTTTTGCAATAATGATTTCTTTACACCTTGTTGTTCATGCACATTTAAAGATACAGGTTTACTTTTTCCGATCAGGCAGTAATAGTAGTTTCTTCCTGTGGAATTACATGCACTGTAGGTCCAAACATATCCAGGGAGCTGTGTGGGTGAAAGCAAGGGGACAGTGTTCAACAGGTTTGTTTTCCTTTTCTTTTGTTGGGAATATTTGTATTCCCCATTTTTATTTTTTGGGAGTATTTGTCTATTTTTAGGGAGTAAAAGTGGCTGAAACACCCCTTATCTGCAGGACTGGTGACATCTAGTGATGGATGACCAAGAGACAGCTGGAGATTCTTTTAGAGAAGTAAGATGTAAAGACAAAAAATAGAGAAGATGTGAGTGTCATCAGCAAAGACGTGGTAACAGAACCAAAAAAAAGGATAGAAGCGTGATGGCGGAGGATACGTTGTGAGTAAATAGTAGGCCATGGGCTGCGTGCACCTGCTGCATTGTGTTTTATTCTGCTGTAGCTAAAATCGAACTGGATGTGTGCCGATGCTGCATTGCATTAAATTTACTCTGCCTTAGCTATGATCGAATTGGGCTATGACTTGCTGTTACCATTTTAAAAATAGTTTTTGGCTGGGTGCACAACTGTTACTACTTTTTTTTTTAAACAAAACGTTTGCTGTGAGCACATCCTGCATTAATGCCCTGCACGTCCTCCCTTGTCTTCAGTGCCTGCCCCCCCTACCCTCTGTTCCCCACCCCTGGTGTTTTTTCCCTGCCCCCCTCTCTTTGTGTCCCCCCCTTGTGCCTCGGTACATCAGCCTGGCAGGTGTCCTCCTCACCATTGCAGCTAGCTATGTTGCCATCGACCTCTCTTATCTTCTCCAACTGCTTCTCTATTTCCTATTGATCTCATATCACTAATTCTGGTCGGAGCAAACTTAAGGACATACTGGGCTCCAACCCAGGCCTTCCTATTGCAGACACCTGTGTCACGGTTTCCGCCGGAGAGACTCTCACAGACATCCTCTTTGTCGTTACCTCACCTGACCTATGGACTCGGTACATGGTCGCCTTTCTCTCTCCTATCGCCGCTTCCCCATTAATGGTGGCACCTGCTGGGAGGTTCTCCTTGACTTCTTCGCCTATTTCCAGGGTCATCATGAATGTCTATCGGAATGGAACCATCACTGTTCAGGGTCCTCAACCCAACCTTCTCTTGGACAGGTTCCTAACTTGCCTCTCACACCAAACCTCTCCCTCTGCACAGGCTCCCTTGCCTGCTGTTCCTCCCTCCTCCTCTGCACAGGCTCCCTTGCCTAATGTACCTTCTTCCTCCTCTGTACAGGCTCCCTTGCCTTTCCTCACTGTCCCGGCTCCCTTGTCGGCCTTGGCTCCGCTGCCACCCTCCAATTTCCCTCTGGCTCTCTTGCCAACCTCGGGGGGGACCACCGTTCCCTGCAACCCCCCACAGGAGACCTTCAAAGATGGCAAGCTGCTCCATATTGCCACGCTTAACTCCCGCTCTGCTGTCAGACACTCGTCTGACATCTGCAACCTCTTCGAACTCATCGATCTTGATGTGCTCGCCATCATGGATACATGGTTCAAGGACAGTTCTGTCACGAGCTTGGACAAACTCCTTCCTGAAGGATACAAGATCCTCTCGGTGTCCAGGCCCAAGAGAACTGGAGGGGGAGTGGCGATAAGCTTCCCAGAACGGATACCTGTGTCCATCATCCCTACACAGGCCTACTCCTCCTTCGAGTGCCCAGTCTGCGGGCTCTCACTCTCTCGTAAATCCTCTCTCCTTCTGGCCACCTTCTATCGGCCACCAGGACAGCCCACTCTCTTCCTCTTGCAATGGTCTGACCTGGCCTCCTCTCCACTTTCCTCCTCCTCTCAACTACATCACGACTCTCCTGACTCTTCAGGACCTTTACGCAACCTTTGTGATTTTCTCGCCTCTCTATCGCACCCCCTTTCATTTCTACTGGCATCGCCCGCTCTATCCCTCTCACTACCTCTCTCTCTCTTGGACAGACCACTCTCTTCTCTCTTCACACTTGAAGCTCTCCTCTCACATTGACACACCCGGGTAGGCCACTTGGTTTCAAAGTCACCAGACCCATGAAAAGGGTGACAGCGGCTGCCTTTGCCTCCGCCTCCTAATCCTGCAGCTGACAACATCCTGAAACAGCCCTCGCTAGCTTCAATCTCTCTATCTCTAACACTCTTGATACTCTTGCCCCCGTCACAAGGGTCCGACTGAAGCCTTCCAAAAAGTGCAACTCTTGGTATGACTCTGATCTGGCTGCCCTTAAATGCAAGTGTAGAGCAGCTGAGGGGAAATGGAATTCGTTAGGCAGACCCTCTGACAAACTGGCCTGCTGCCTCCTCCAAAGGCAATATCGACTCTGAATCCACTCCAAGAAAAGAATCTTTATTCAAGCCCTCATCTCTGTGGCATCAAGCAGCACAGCTGAACTTTTCAAAGTCTGCAAGGAATTGGCCAACCCTGCAGCAGCCTCCTCTTCTGTCACGCCTTTGCTCGGCCCCGGCTGCACACTTCACCAAAAATAAATGTCATCCTTTCCTCTCTCTCTTCCACACCACATCATACACCAACACCTCTGGAGCCTCCCTTGGCCCCTCCACCACTTATCTCTTCTCTCACTCCTGTCACACCTGATGAGGTCGCCAGACAAGTTCGGTCTCTGAAGGCTTTGTCCAAACAGGTGGACCCATGCCCCTCCAAAACCATTAAGGACAACATTGACTCTCTCTCTCTCCAGCCTTGGCTGACCTCTGCAATCTCTCTTTTGCCACTAAAGTTTTCCTAACTTCACTTAAGCACTCTTTTGTGCACCCTCTGCTTAAGAAACCCTCTGCCAACCCATCCATTCTGGCAAACTACCGCCCTATCTCTATCACTCCTGGAGAAGTTCTCAGCTTACCCTCCACACTGAATCTGCTGGTTGCTTCCATGAGCATCAGTCTGGCTTTAGAGCACCCAGAGGCACGGAAACAGACTCTTCGGAACACATATGAAGACCTGCTCTCAAAAAAACACCAACACTCCCTCTGTCCTTATTCTTCTTGACCTCTCCTCTGCCTTTGACATGGTAAACCATAACATCCCGATCGCACGTCTCCATGACACCCCAGGAATCACAGGTCAGGCTCTGGCATGGTTAACTTCCTTCCTTTCCGACAGCCCATCCCAAGTGGAACCTTTCTCTTTACTATCGCTCTTTCCACCTGTGGCATTCCCCAGGGTTCTAACCTATCCCCCTGGTTCTTCAATGTCTACATGGCTGCCCTGGCACGTGTGATTGCCACTCTCATCTCTAACTTCCAGTGTTATGCGGATGACATGCAACTCTCCTTCAGGCTACCCTCAGCCACCTCCTCTTCCTCGCTCATATCGGACTATGTGCAATTCAGTCATGGTGTGCTGCAAATGACCTCTGCCTCAACACCAGTAAGACTGAGATAGTTCGCATTGGGACTCCTGCTCCCATTTTCCCACTCTTACTCTGGCCAGTCTCCCTTGGCCCTTGCGCCCGCAAACATCTGCAAGGCAAAAAACATTGGGGTCATCTTTGACTCCACTCTCTCCTTCTCCACTCACATTTCGGACATCTCTAAAAAGTTAATCTACGAGCTGCACCTCCTCAGAGGTACTCTTCCTTTCCTCACCTTCCCCCAGAGGCTCACTGTAGCCAGAGCCCTGGTTCTCTCAAGGTTGGACTACTGCAACAGTCTGTTTCTCAACCTGCCTATTTCTGCTCTGCGCCCTCTGCACCTCATCCAGAAAAGAACTGCTAGACTTATCATTGGCCTCAAGACCAGGGAATGCGTCTCTGGTGCTGAAATCCCTCCCCTGGCTCCCCGTGGCTGCAAGGGTCAAGTTCAAGACCCTCTGCATTGTACACAAGGCTTTCTGGGGCCAGAGACCTACCCATCTACAACGATGCCTACCTAAATACTGTCCTTCCTGAGCCCTCCATTCATCTACCTCCAACCTTCTGCGAGTGAGCCGGTTCTCCAAGCAGAGATTTGGAAGGAGATCTTTATCCTCTGCAGGGACCTTCCCTGGAATAGCCTCCCTGCCACCCTCTGCCTTGAGCCAGATCTCGGTAAGTTCCGGAAACCTCTTAAGATATTACTCTTCTCTCTCTACTCTGCTAACCTATCTCTCCACTCTATCACTCTCTCCCTCCTTCTCCGCACAGCCTGCTGACTGGCCGCTTGGTGTACCTCAGAGTCTCATAGGTCCCTGGCACCCTCGCCAATCCTCTCGCACATGCCTCCGGGCCTTGCACTTTCCTCATCGTTACTGCACTTGGTCAACGACCCATTTGAGTGGCATCTCTCAGCACTTAACCAGCTTCTGACTGAATTGGCAGACTTGTCCCCCCTCCGACTCTCCCTTGACCTTGTCCCCCGCACCTGTCTTGCACGATCTGAATGTACATGCCTTGAAGACAGTCTGTTTTTTTCCCTCGTCTCCCCTCTTTGCATGGTTGCGCCATTAAAACACTTGTGTATAGGTGCATTATAAATGAACAATAAATAAAAATTAATATAAATAGAGCCTTGTGGGGTTCTCACCTGAAGAGGACCAGATGTTTCCATGTTTCAGGAGATGGAGAAGGAGCAGTCAGAGGTAAGGAGGCAAAACAGGCCACTTTAATATCCTAGATTTCAAGGTTAGAAATCGACAGTAGCAAAAGAAGGGCTGGTCAACCAAGTTGAGGACTCCATAAAGGTCAAGAAGGAGGGTAAAGGAGAACTTGTGGTGAATAGCAAAATTATAATGACTGTGTGAAGGCCTTGGAACCTAGACTGGAGGACATCACAGAGTTTGTTAGCTTCTAAATATGTAGTGTCAAGTCAAGAAGGGGTTCAAGGTTACAAGAGGGGTTCAGGGGGGGAAAGGCCTGTAGATTAGGACAGCCATGACGGGAGAGGGGCAGAAATGTTGGCCTGGTTTACCATTACACCAAAACATCATCTCTCTCCATCGTGC
The DNA here is from genome assembly GCF_040938575.1 of Ambystoma mexicanum. Lineage (NCBI taxonomy): Eukaryota > Metazoa > Chordata > Amphibia > Caudata > Ambystomatidae > Ambystoma > Ambystoma mexicanum. The sequence continues at coordinate 319,451,471 of NC_090935.1, forward strand.
GGGGTGAGGGAATGAAGGTAGCAGAGTCAGTGTGTGGAGCAGCAACCATGGCAGTGCTGTGGGTGCCTACAGAGTTTCTGTAATGTCCACGACTGCAGGCAAGAACTTGTGTCAGTCGAAGTGATCAGAGAGGAAGCATTTCTTTGCAGAGGGACAGTGCATTACGAAGCCCAGCGGTCAGAGTGGCAAAAGAGAAGGAGGCAAAGCGATAGATGAAAATACAGCGCAATTGTGGGAGACGTGAATGACAGGAACGGCGTAAGAAGGGATGGGAGAGGGTGGGGGAAGAAGCAAAGGAAGTTCTGATGGGGTGAGCTTGGAGGCTATGGGACCAAGGGAGACAGCAGTATAGTGTAGCTGTATATGCATGGTGGCGATCAGGGATTATAAAAGGGTGATATACCAGTAGAGATGGTGTCAGACTAAGTATACATGCAGGTACACCCGAGATCAATGCAGATGCACGGCTATTAAATCATCAAAATGTATAAACACCAGTAATTACCAGACATCACAAATACAGGGACCCCCAATGACCACATTTACAAATACAGGGCCCCTTAATGGCCAAAAGCTTATAATACAGGAACACTATTAACCAAATGATATAAATACAGGGCCACTAATGACCATACCAAACAAATATAAGGCCATAAATAACCAAAATGCAGATAAAAGAAGGGCAGTGCCCACTAAAATAACTGTAAATAGGCTGAAAAGGACCAACAGCAATCACAATGACACCAGAATGGTAAAATGCGGTCTGACGCAATAGAAACGGGACAGTTCAGTGAGGTAGCGAGCGGGTGAATGTGCAAATGGGATAGGGGATAAAGGATGATGAGGAAGGAGGGGGCAAGAACACCTGCTCTGTGGCCTTGGCAGCAATCTTATGAGCAGGCACAAGGATGGCCTAAGCAACTAGGGAGCAAGATGCGCTTCGTCCTGCCTCCTCAACCAAAATGAAGCTTAGTTCAGAGTTTGGCCAAGCTCAGAGCAGTGGGGTTCCTTTGTGGGAATTTTGACGAGGTTTGCCTTCGGCTTCGTCAACAATGAACGGGGAAGTGATGGAGATGGGATAATGTACTTGAATAAAAATCCATCATATCTCAACTAGTGTCATTGTGCTATTCTGTTTCTTTCCATCAACCCTTACAAGGTTTAAGATTCGAGTTCAGGCAACATACCAAAATGGTTTCTCCTCTATCTTTGAATCAAGCATTGCACATAATAAGTGCCCGAACTTCACGGCACTGGTGGCGCAAAACATGCAGGTTTGACCGCCGTCAGCAAGAGAGCTGGAGAAGACGAGCGAAACAATCTCATGCCCCAGTAAGCGTCAAGTAGCCACCATCCGATGGCTTATGTGGTAGTTTCCCGGGGTTCCACAATTGTTGTGGCCTACCCGCCTAAGGAAGGCTTCATAGGTGCGCATTCTTTGCCCGACTTAGTGAGTCCCATTTCTGAAGAGGAATACAGAACCTTAGCAGCAGGAAAAGAAGATCTATTCACTACTGGCAACATGCCACACACAGGTTTACATTTCTGAATTAGTAAGGAGGCAAGAGGCAAGAGGATGAGTGGACATCGAATGCCACCAAAGGGCAGCCATCACTGAAAACAAAAGGAGTGGGTGGCAAGACATCCCTGGAGTGACAGTAAGGCAGACAGTGGAATTAACAAAACAACCATTATACTACGAGCTCAAGAGTTCTGGATTGAGAAGAGAGGAGAGAATTTGAGGTGCTGCGGGAAGTCCAGTGAGTGGGTGTTGAATCACTGAATAAAAGCGTGTTTGAAAAAGTAATCGTAAAGAATGACATCATGATGAAATAATTAGTTTTGAGGTCACCAGTCAGATAAGCACCATATGGGTAACCAGGCGACCTGAAAACAAAATGCAGAGGTGGAAGGCACAACTGTGTCAATAATACGTGTTTAGGCCATTAAGTTGAGGTATGATCATAATTCTCAAAGATGTTTCCTGAATTTCTGGTGCAGCAGGGAGAATCTCGAGGCCACTCGGGATTCAGAAAAAAGAAGCACTAGAGACACACCAGCCTTTGCCATACAGGCAGGGGGATAGCTAGGTTGGGGGATGCAAGGTCATAGCTGCCAAATTGTTTTTTTTTGCCCGCTGCATGCTGGGAGTTTTCGGCACATCCTTGCAATGGGAAAACCCCAACTACAAGTTCCAGCATGCTATTGGAAACAAAAATCTGGACAGGGTCGAGGTGTCATGCATGGAACTGGGAAACTTGGCAGGAAAGCCAGCCATACATTCCACATAACCTCCAACCACGGTCCTCTGCACAGCTAAACTGAGACCTATCCCCCTTCCGCCCCAAAAGTAAACGTGAGCACTACAAATAATGTATCTGGGAGGATAGCTCAGGGCAATGCGCTCGCCTTGGAAGCAAGACGATACAGAGTAGCATCGGTTCGATCATTATAATGATACAAAAATAAAATAAACCGAGCAGGGTAGGAGGCTCAAGGCGGACCCATCCCAAACAAACACAGGAATACTGTTGAAGTTTTTTCAGGATTTGATTTGGAAAACACATTCATTTGCGAATATTGTGTTCCCACATCACCCTTATTTGACATGTGACAATGGTCAAGTCAAACGCTGAAGATTAGAAAGCCTGCCATCATTAGGCTGCGTTAATGACTATAATTAACTGATTAAGGGGCTTAGTTTGAGGGTCGATAAGGGTCACCAGTCAGTAAGGGCCAGATGGGCAACCAGGCGACCTTCCCACACAGTCACTCAGGAGCAATGTTTCTCCTCTTGCGCGTCCTCGAGACCTTTCCCTCCCATTCCCCGTCTGGATTGCACTGCCCTGGAGAACGTATCAAGGTCTTATCGCCCTTTTACAAAAGCATATTTTCTTATGTTGCTTCTGAGATCTCCACCAAGACCCCACCCAACCATCACCACTTCCATTGCTGTATGGCGAGCTCTGGTGCCAGACGTTTCCCTTCGGCATCCCAAACGGGCTCAGTATATTCCCACCATCAGGAAATCTAGGTGGTAAAAGGAAAAGGAAAGGAAAGCTGCGGTTTCTTTGCACCTTAGAGTTCACCCGTTTCCACTTTCAGATACCAGTCGCCTGTCCTCTCAAAATCGGAATTCTATACAAAAAGATAAAACATAAGCACCCAAGGGCAGTAGAAAAAGAATAAAACAAATAGCATAGGCAAGGGACGTCATTTCACCAAAATGCTAGGGGTAGCGGAAGTGACATCACACAACCCTTGACCCCATCAATAACATCCCAGGAAGTAATGCAATTTGACCCCTGCCCTCAAGTGACATCACAGCCTTAATAACTAAAACAGAAACAACCAATAAGGCCTTTACCGAAATTATGGGCTGCTATAAACCAGCGTTTCTAAACTTTAGCTGCATCCAACTTTGAATAAACATGGTCCTGATTCATGGAATTATTTGCGTGTAAAACGGCGATTTGCGTGCCATTCTGCCCGCAAATCCCTGTTTGAATGGGGATTTGCGCACAGAATGGCAGTACAGTTTCAAGACCACAGTTCTAAATGTTAAGACACTGGCACGGAACTGCAGATATAAGTGTTCCGGGACTAAAAGATAGGTACCAAAAACATTTGCGACTTTATAAACATGGGCATTCAAGTCATGAGTATTTCAAGAGTTCGTGAATCGCGCTCTACCCAAGGCAACCAATTGCAGGGTCAAATATTGAGAGACAGCCATCAGTAATGCCTTCAAGGCAAAGCAGGAGATCTTAAGAAAAGGCAGCCATTTCAAGGTACAATAAGTAGGGTAATCCCATCTTACCCACTACCCCCGCTTGCCCCCCAGCAGAGGTAGTGCTGCAGTATCAAGCACTGCGCGTAGGAGCGAAAGATATTTTAGGCCAGCCAGCACTGTTCCCCACCACCCCCGCACCTCCCATCCCCCTAAATCCATGTGAAATAGGATCAGGGTCCAGACCACAGCGATAGGAAACAGAGGTTGCAGTTAATTTAGCAGAAAAGTTGGTAATTTGCTTACTTGCCAATGCGCAGTACCTCAGAATTTAAAGTGAAGCCCAAAATATCTCAAACTCAGTCAAGACTTAAGCCCCGTCCTTCTGGGCAAGGTCGTTGAGCCAAGATAGCAAAGGACGTCAACGGGATCTACCCGTGAACAGCAGCAAGTCAGAGTCAGTGGGATTCAACATTAAGCAGAGCTGTGCCGTCGAACCTTCAATCACCATAGTAGAAACACCCCAGATTCCCATCCACAAACATGTGGCCATCCAATCCCCAGTGGAAAGGTCGGCATATACTATAAACCACTACACAGAATTGGATGGACCTCTGAATAGAGCACAGTAGACCACCCAAGACTTGCTGGACCCTCTCAACAAGCAGCCTCAAATAACCTTAAATCGAGCCGCTCTCAATTGGGTTACATTGAAATGATGATAGACCCACTCATTGGCCCTTAAGTCCTGCATAATGTCATAACTTTACATGGGAAAAAGACAGAATATAATTTTCAATTTACAAAGAGGCAATTTCCCCAGATGACTAAACAAAAGGGAAATGTATTATTTTCCTGGCGCACTCAAGGGTTGTCATCATACCCTGCACAATGCATGCGTTTCAGCCTTACAATAATTCATCACTGATCTCAGGAACTAGAGGACGCGCTGAATCCATTTTTCTGGTAATTCATGTTACTTGCCTAGTTTTCTTTTTTTAGTATTAAAAACAAATTACCACAGCGTATAACCGTTGTTTCATTTTGAAAATGTTCTCCTGTATACATCGTTTGCACGGGTTTTGTGTTAAATAATAAATGTATAGCGCCTATTTGACGCGAACACTGCCACGTTTGCTTGCGATTTCATGCCTAGAAGCGACACGTTTGCTTTCTGGGCTCTCTTTAAAATGACACTACAAGAGAACATATAGTAACCAACTTTGCTATGTTATTGCTCCTCATGGAATGCAGGGCACGCTGAGACCCTACAACCAGAGCCCTAGTCCAACAGTCTCCCGTGGCACATATTTACATTAGATTTGAGGGCCCTCCTCTCATAATGAGACAATGACCAACCTGGCTATGAGGTTTCATGTTCTATCACATGCAAATTGCAGAGTAATTTACACCGATTTTCAATAACTTCCAATTTGGGTGTCGATCTTACAAAGAGGGTTTCACAATTTTGTTTAAAGAAAAGTAATGTACTGCGTGCAGTATTGGACAGGCTCACCTTGAAAGGACCCCTCTTCCTTTCATCAGGTCCCCTCTGGGGGGATTATTGCTGAAACATTGAATGTTGGTCATATTTTTATGGGGGTGTCATTCGAGATCGAGCTTTAGGGTTGGTGTCTTATTTGTCAATATGCATGGTCATCTGTTTAAGCAAATCAATGTTCTGCTGAGAGCCAGGAATGAGCAGATCAGATGGAACGGAAGATTCATGACTTGGGTCCTGAAGAAGAGCCAAGTGCTGGCTCCCTAGTTTGAAAATAGAAGAAATCATAACTATGATCAGATTACTTAACGACAAGTGTAGCAATACCAAAGCCATGTTCCTAACCCTTGCACAAATACTCTTTCTTTCCTCAGCATTGGAAACCTCGTTTAAATATTCTTAACCTCGCTGGGTATTGTTAAATATAAACAAGTACAGAACTGCAGTAGGTGCAACTCAGACCTTGTGTATCCAGCCAATTAGAGCCTGGATGCTGGGTCAGAATCAATGCAGCTGCGATGTGGGTGATGCAGGGATCAGGAAAAGAATGGATCATTCATTCCTTTCTTATGGGTTGGCTCTGAACAGAAAGATGTGTAAAATCCCATGGACTTTGGTCTGTTATTAGCCCATTCATAGATGGGCCTGGGACCACGTGTCTAAACAGAGTAACTACTACTGGAGGCAAGTTTTAACCCAGAAGGACTTTGCCCGGAAGCGATTTGAGACCTCGCACAGGATGTCAATGCCCTGGAAGGCAAATGCCTCAGAAGTAATTAAGACCAGAAGTGACACATGTACCTAGATGTGGATGCCGGGAATGGCATAGGGTGCAACCGGAAGTAAAGATTTGGAGCTAGTTTCCCTGAAGAACCCGGCTGTGCTGGGATAGCCTGTAGGTTAACTCAACTCTTAGAAGAAACGGTTGCCTTTTTACTCCATGTAGGTTTGGTATCTATTATTACTTTACCTTCACAGGGTGGCCTTGGTAGGGGCTAGACCCGCTACGAACAAATAAATGGACGATTAGTGGCTAAACTGCCTACTCAGCACCACACTACTACTAAACCAACAGTGATCCCAATCCTAACGGGGAAACAGGCACAGATTGAAAAGTATACCGCCTTCAACGTGTGCGATAGGGCAGGCTATATCTTGAGAAGAGGTTCGAGCTGATGACAGAAGCAACACTAACAACTTAAACACAATGGTTCCAAAAGAAAAGAATATCCAGTCAAGGTTCTCAAAATACATAGACATTTAATCAAACAATAAAATACCATCTACTAACTAAAATCACGAGCAAACACCCACTCTTGTAAAGAGAAAACATAGAAAATGCAGACTATTTTAAAATTCAGGCACTTAATTGGCACAGTATCAATGTTCAAGTATGTCTTAGAAGAAAAAGCAAGAGAAGGGGCTTTAAAAATCACTATGGTTCCAGGTGTGCACCAAGAGAACAGGGCCTCATCACAGTGCATTATTCCATCTTATGGGGGCTCAGTAGTGTCGTGCCTGGCTTCTTAGAGCTTTCTGAGGCATTGATTTAGCATCGGGTTGGCGAGTTGGTCCAACACGTAGTGCTGTCCAGCAGCTGTTGCATGTGGCTTGAAGAAGCCTGGGACAAGCGGGCGATGTCCAGGTCAGTGTAGCTCACAAGCAGTTCCATGAGGGAATCAGGGCCGCGTTCCAGTACAGTCGCAGAGAGGCCTTGGTCCACCCGCAGTCACCCCCACAGTACCCTGTGATGGCTAGGGGCCACAGAAAGCCTACATCTTCTTTATTTATTTCTATGGCAGATGACTTTGAAACAGATTGCTTTCCCCAACAATGTTGGAAAACGGTATCCTTTGCCTTCTCTTGATGCTCCAAGGAAGACTAAGAACAGGGGTGCCCATCTCCTTTTAAAGTTAAATTGCCACATGTGATTGGTCCCAAGCAAGCCTGCAGTAGGGTATCCAAGCCCCCATTCTTGTAGCAAGTACCATTTGATTTATGACATTACAGACAGAGTACCTTGCTTGTAGAGAACAGAAGGGACAGGAAAAGGAACAAGACCTTAACAGAAAACAAGGTGGTAGGACCCTTTTCCAGACCTACCTTCCCTCTCTGACTACTCTAACCCCACCTCTCCCAATGTCTGTTGACTTCAAAGGCATTCCAGTGATCAGCACTGTGGTGTAAGGCTGGCTTTGGTATATCAGTGCTGTCTCCAAACCACTGTTCCCAGTAGAATTCCGGGGGGAAGTTATCTCCCTCCTTCCGGAGAATCAAAGAGGCAGCATCTTGTGTATTGCTCCACGAGGAAGCTGTGGAGACATTCAATACAGAAGCAACTAAACAACAGCCCTGTCATGTCTCAGCCTTTCTCACAAAATGGACACTTGTGTGATATCAGATTGCTGTAGCTTCAAAATAGTGTGCTCTTATCAGTCACCATGCCACAACCAGGCAAGGCTTATATTTAGATAATTGCATGCCACCAGACTGAGACAGACTATTTATTGTTTAGATCAGATGTGCAGAAGTAAATTTGCTATCCTGGATGCAGTAACTTTGTGTCCCTGCAGCTGTTAGGAATGTCCAGGTGACCTTTGAACCAGTTCTGTGCTACAGCAGAGCTGCACTGTAACTGTTAGACTGGTTGCAGCAATGCACCCGTGTGCCCTAGAAATTTGACAAGGAACATTTTGAAAGGGGATGGGGGGTCTGGTGAGCAGAAAGTATACTTAGTATACTATGGCAGACTCCCCTTCCACAAACACAATTACCCAAGTAATGTTATATTAATAAAATAGAGAGCCACTACTACTGTAATGTCCTCTTTGCAGGGACCTCCAAACAAAACATGAACAAGCTACAGATAATCCAGAACAACGCCCTTCGATCTGCGCATAACCTTCCCAAAATAGATCACATCTCTGCCGCCATAAGACAGGTCGCATTGGCTCCTCATATGTGAAAGGGTTATTTTCAAAACCCTGTCCATCACACAGAAATGTCTGAGCAACACCGTCGCTCAATGCCTCCCCCCCAGAAAATGAAGAGGGCGAAAGCAATCAGACCAGTCAGTTTTCGCTATGCCACTGTACCAAAAGTGGAAAAAAAGAAAGGAGGAGAGGTTAGCTTCCCCACTGTTGCTGCCAACCATTGGAATTCCCTCCCCCCAGAATTAAGAGCTCACTATTCCTACTGGTCCATCTGCAAGGCCTTGAAAACCTGGCGTTTTAAATGAATGGCCTTCCTATTACACAGGCCATAATAGCCAGGTCATATGCTACTAACCTGCACTGTTACTGCTGTATGTACATGTCACTGTATTCAATTCGGCTTTAAGTTATTATGCTTCCTGTAACTGGTCTCGTAACAGCGCACTGGTGCCTCAGGGTTTAGGCACTTTACAAATGTAAAAATAAATAAGGAATTTCACATCCGCCCCAGATGGCATTCTCTCACAACATACCCAGAGAAAATATTTACAGCTTTGTTTTTCATCTCGAAGGCATGCACAAATTTGGTAGCCATCCACGAAGACTGCATGTTGTAAAGCCATTTCCCTGCAGAAGATCAATGTTGAACCTGTCAGAGAGAGGACGAGCTCCCAGTATCCTAGTGTATCCACTTTGTCCTTGGAGTCAGAGCACACACGATTTGACTTTCTGCTCCCACCTAACAATTTAACATGGGGTGTGGATCACCTCCTTCCTATAAAATGGGTCGCTGCCATTTATCTAATTCTGCAGTCTGGAACCAAATCCAGTGGAACCAGATCCACTTCCAGTGGAAAACTGATCCACTGGATCAGTCTGGAATCAGTTCCAGTGGGTTTAGTGCCGTTACAGAGGAGTGAGATTGTAAGCTGCTGGTGCCTCCAATGGTCTTTGGGAAACTGTGTCGAACATGATAAGAGGGAATTGGAAATAGTCCTCTACCCAGGGGACGTGACGGTGTGAAGCGGTTGTCACACAAAGGAAGGCATGTTAACTTAAATGATCACACCAGTTCGGTGGTTTTCACATGCTTTGAAATGTTTGGTCTGATGCTTGGAGTTCTTGGACGATTGCAGTTAATGTGAAATAATGAAGAAGAGGACTTGTTAACTATGGCCCAATGGATTGCGTGAACATTGGATACCTATAGGGTAATCGGAGCCAACGATCTTCCCTGCCCTCCCTCCACATAGTCGCTATCCAGACTTAGTGCTCCACACACAGGCACTCCTCTCCAGTCTGGCCTGTTCTCATGGTACTAAGCAATGTTAAAACGGGTATTGGCCTCACGAGGAGCCAATGGGACTTTCCCTTACTGTGATCGACAGATATTTGGTCATGCCACAGTCACCTAACCGAGCTCCCGATAGACGGAAAAGGCCTCGTAGCACTGTGTCACATTGCCCTAGAGGGAGAGCAGGTTACGATAAGCACCTCTTAGTATCACTTACATCAGAGTCCTGAAACCAGGAAAAAAGGACATAACTCAAGGTTTCTGCAGGACCAGGCCCCTGATTTTATCACAGCTTTGAAAGATCTGGCCAAATGTGTGTGTTTGGAGTCGTCATCGACCAACTCATATGGGATTAACTGGAAATAATTGCTTTGACCCAAAGCTTAAGGAAGCATTCTGGATACAAAACGTTCTCTCATTAAAACAAGACAGCACTATTGCAAAGACTGCAGAACATTCAATTCGCTGCTGCAGGAATCCACCAAGCACACTCCCACTGACGAAGTGTGCCCCATGCGATGCAAATCTACAGAAGTCTGCAGGCATGTGCACTCCACAGGGAAAGAGCCCACCCATCCAGAAATGGTACCATTTAGCGGTGCTCCACTGGACACTCGCTGAAAAGGCTTTTGGTGCTGCAGCTGTACGCACATTGCAACCATAGATCTTGCCCAGCCCGTGAGACAGAATGGACCTACTGAGAGGAAATTGGGCATTTCAGCAGTTTTTCAGATGGAACATGTGTCCATCATTAAAGACCACCCTGATGATTACTCCTACTGTAATGGCATGAACACCTTGATCTTAAGAGTGTCTGATTAAAGGACATCACAGCACAGGAAGGAACCTTGTTGCACCGTGGCAGCACAGGAAGGAACCTTGCTGCACCGTGGCAGCACAGGAAGGAACCTTGCTGCACCGTGGCAGCACAGGAAGGAACCTTGCTGCACCGTGGCAGCACAGGAAGGAACCTTGTTGCACCGTGGCAGCACAGGAAGGAACCTTGCTGCACTGTGGCAGCACAGGAAGGAACCATGCTGCACCGTGGCAGCACAAGAAGGAATCTTGCTGCACTGTGGCAGCACAGGAAGGAACCTTGCTGCACTGTGGCAGCACATTTTGTGCCACTAAGACTTTTAGTGGCTCTGATCACACTATTTTTCCAGTGCCCTACTCAGGGCTTTGCCGTTTGCCTTCATAACTTATTTACCGTCTGATATCTCGCTTGGAGCATACATATAAATACCCACCCCCGCAACCCCTGCCCATCTTCCTTCCATGTTTCTTTTTAAAAGTCGAAAGGCTTTGAGCAATCTGCACACATCAGCAGGAATACCCTGGGTTGGGATGAACAAGATTCGCTTGCCATTAAACTTGACCACTGCTCGGAAGAGCAGGTCCTCTCGGTGCCAAGACATTGCAGACATTTGTAAGCGTTCAGGGATGAACAACAACTACTCCAATGATATCTACATGAGATCAAACTTGCCAAAAGTGCACCTAGTACCGATCGCACCTTCTCTGCATACTCATTAATGACCAAATCACTGAACCCGTGAAGGATACAGAGTGCTTGAGTCAAGTGGTACTCATCCGAAATCCATATAGGAAAGGACTTCAGCTATGCATAATCTCCACAGTCTCAATGCAGACATCACCCCTGACAGTTTTGCAAGGCCGAACATTATGGAACTGGCTCTACTTACCAATTATTCAAAGAACAAAACATCTTATGTGTGGTAGTCTTTTTATGCTTCTACCTGTCCCTACAAATTCCACTCATCTCTGCTTTTTCAAGCACACAATCAGGTTAAACAATTAGGCCTTTTTTAATAGAATAATATCAAAAATAGTTTAATTTGACAAACACATTTCTCAAATACAACAAGACATATAAACCACAATAAAAACTCACTTGGAGCACAATATTCTCTTTTACTAAATTCACAAACACATTGCACATTTCATAAAAGTGCTGGCGTTACTAGTAAGTGACATTTCAATTTCTCACACTAAAGGTAAACAATTTCATAACGCTATTTATTTGTACTATTGCACTGCTCTAATTGGGGTATGCTATCACTCATTGCCAAAAACAAAACCACCCTTTTTCCATACTCCTGTAAATTCTTAGGTAGCCCGAAAGATGCAAACATTTCCAGCACTTTTTCATAATGTGCTGAGAAAAACCTATGTTAGACCACACCTAGTTTCATGTGCAATAGGAACACTCAAAAAACCGTCGACATAGGTGTGTTTCGGCTTCTTTACCAGGGTGTACTCTCAATCAGGAACACCTCCATAGTTTTTCCATAGGCCTTCCTCAGGACAATGCAAAGTTTCAAGCCCCGCAGTGTATCTGCCACCCTGCTCCCATCTCAGAAGAACAACTTATTTTCCAAAGGGGCTAAGGTCTCTCAAACGCGTCCACAAATGCAATCCATTCCGTTAACTCTCCTCCACTTCACCCAAATTACATCAAGCAGTGTTTCACCAATGTAAACCTTTTCATGAAGCTCGACCTACAGAATGGCTACCATTAAGCGTGCCTGCATCAGTCCTCAAGCCCGCCTAGCATTAGTGACCTTTCACGAAGTGTTTCAGTTCATCAGGATAACATTCAGCCTTTATTCCGCCGAGTCTGCATTTCAGAGGCTGTATTTCAAAAGGTTTTATTTTTTTAGGGCATCCTGCTGTTTGGTGACTCCAAGGATTCTCACAATGAACGTTTGAAACAAACCTCAAGAAAATAGCAGCTTGACACAGCGAGCAAACACACATTTGTACAGCAAAAAGTGAAATATCTGGGTTACCAACTTTCTGTAGAAGGAATTTACCATCAAACATGCTCCAGCTTTAACAAAGAGCACCTTACTCATTCATTGTCCTGACTGAATACCAGGCGAAATATGTGCACAACTTCTACTCAAGGACAGAACCAATGAGGGCAATTCTGAAGAAAGATGCATCATTCAATGGAGCCTATTGTGACGAATCCCTGAGTGCCGTCACTGCTTCCGTAGGGGGAGCCCCTTCCAATGAGGCCAGGGAGGTGAGGCCGCTACCCGATTGTCCCCCCACCTCAGGGTGGTACTCAGCGGCAGGATGTCATGGGGAGGGAAACCCCTGATGGGACCAGCAATGCCTATCGGGGGAGAATGCGGTTCACACACACACACACCACTCACACCTCTCCTTCATCCCCACTCTCTTTATCCCTCCCATCCTCTCCCATGTGTTACTGTAGAGCTCCTGAAGTAGAAACTACAGAGACAAAAAAGTATAGGGAGGAATTGAAGGAACTAATGTTTAACATCACCGAGATGAGGAAGGGTGGCGGAGCCCTACCGAATGGATCGTGGATCCAACAGGCACGGTCTAGACAACAGGAGCCCAGGAAGACACACCTAATGATAAAAAGGGAGGAAGGACTAACAGAGGGGGTAGATCCTCCGAGGAGAAAGCAAGAGCCTGAAAGCTGTCTGGCTTGGGGCATGGAGGACGATGACAAATGTGACGTGGGGGCGAGGTCCTTTTCGGTTTGAAGTCAGCAGACCAAAGAGAGAACTGGTGGGTCAGAAACAGAGCAGAAGCATGTTTCCAAGCCACACGGTCGTGGAGAAGGGCTGCAACCACCCAGCTTCTACTACTGCAGAGCCGCTGCACAGAGAGAAGAGCCCATCAGAAAGAAAGAGCGCGGGAAACCAAACGGAGAAACATGAATGCGCCTTGTCTGGCGATACACCTGGTAACCAGGGTCTGGGACACAGCACTGCGGAACCACTGCGGAAAGGACAGAGCCCGCAAAAGAGAGAGTATGTGGGAAACTGGGAGGAGCTGCAGGAGTGCGCCATACCAACAAAAAAGACCCGACACTAAACCCAAAGGTAACAGGGTTGTTGGCGAAGGAAGGAAATGAACGGGAAGCCTGAGAACTAGAGTCTGGGACCCATACACATTGGCAGAGACTGTCTTAAAGAACTTGAGCCAAGAGAATACCTGAACTTTATTTTGAGAACTTTCAACTTTATACTGTTAAGGCTTTGATCCCCTGTCCAGGATAAAGGAATCTTTCTTCTGGGCAAAGGGAACCTACTACTACTTTAGTTTATAGTGTAATGGAAAGAGATAGGATTCTGGCATAGGATTTGATTTCGAAGATTTCTTGCGCGCACCAAACAGACTTGACTGCATTCTTGCACAGAAGATTACTATCCCACAGGAATAAGTAAAGAAGTACTACATGTGATCTGTTACTGAGTAGCTTATTTAAATAAGAATGTTTTAACAGCTTTCTAAACAATTCCATGGTCTGGCATGCTCGGATTTCCAGTGGTAACTGATTCCACAATTTGGGGCCAAACACGGAAAACCTCCCGTCTACTCTAATTACCAGTTGGGCCAGAGGTACGCACAGCAACAATTTATCAGTAAATTAAGGGGATACCGATACTATGTTAATAGCAGGTCAACAGTGCAGGGGGAGAAAAAAGGTGAGATGGTTGTAGAGGCACTTGCTCGACGGCATGCACGCTGGCATTTGTAGTTGGCTTCTGGGAAGGGGGTGAAGCCACGAGCAAAATTGCCTAAAAGAAAAGAAATTAATAGATACAATTACTAATATGAAGTTGAATTATACTAAAGTGAACACAACAAATAGGCCCTAGCTATAAGGTCTATTCTAATTAGTCCAGAGAGGTAAAGTTGGTCGTACCAACTAATGTCCACAGGAAGGTCTTTCAGGATGAGCACAAGTAAGCATAGGGGCCAACTTAGCCAACAGCACTTGTAGAGGCACTTGCTCAAGTGCGCTCGCATGCTGATATTTGTAATGGGCTTCTGGGAAAGGGGATGGAGCCACGAGTAAAATTGCCTTATTCTTGAGACAAAAGCGGGAGGGTGGGCAAGGTGATTACATTTCTTCTACTGAAAAAACACCCTAGTGAAAACGGCACTTCTTTGTTAGCCGTTTTTTGGATCTTGTGTTTAACTTCCACAGACCCCCTAAATGGGTATTTCTCTCCGCTCCTTTACTTTCTGCATTCAGCTTTCTCATGTCATCCTGGCCGGATCTCGCGGTGCGTCGACTAAGCGGAAAAATGAACTTCCACAGTACCCACTCCAGATGCCATGAAATCCTGTGCGATAGATCTCCAATGGCCGAATAAGCCGAATGAAAAGCGCGTCATAAGTCCGTGGCTGGCTGAAAGTAAAGTTGCAATGCAAACCCAAGGCACCCTTTCCGAACTCAATGAGCCTTTCTCTGGGAGCAACAGATTTTGTTAAAATGCCATCATGACTGAAGCGGGAAAGCGTATAATTTCTCTAAAGTCACCTCATGCAAGTCTGGTGCAGAGAATAGACACTTGGGCAAAATGCACACCCAAGGCCCAGAGAAGGAAACTACAAAGGACTCCTCGCACCTCTTGCCCCTCCACGACCCCCCAGTACGCACAAACTAATCAGATCACTCATGTAATGAGTATGCTTGAGGGAAATGCAGGATCGCAACCTAGTGAAAGGACCATGCCAGATTTCAAGGATCTCGTGACGTCCCATCCAGGCTAAGCACACCAACACAGCAGTACATTTCCGGAGTCATCCACACTGACAAAAGATGCAAGTGGAGAATAATGACTTAATGAGCCAAGGAACTGTGCATGAAAACGAAGCCTACCTGCACCAAGAAAGTGGCCTACACATCCAACAAGTCACAACCTAAACTGCAAGGCAAACAAAAGAAAACACCAGCTCGCTATTTTGAACCTTACTAAACTCTGTCCATACAGAGGGTGATGATGTGGTATGCTGCTCTTTCCCATCGTGCACCGCCCCTTCCCTTCCCAGGGCCAGGGACGTCATTTCCTCAAAATGCCTGGGGTAGCGGAAGTGACATCACATGGCCCTTGATCTCCCTGATAACAGGAAGTGATGTCGTTTGACCCCACCCCAAGTGGCATCATAAAAAGTGACGACCTTTCACTACTTGACATCACCAGATCTTTTAGGCAAATTTCCAGATCCATAGCTAATGACGATAGGTAAACCTAAACAGGCTCTTGTCGGCCCTATTCAGGAGCTAAGTAGATCTCAGCGATTTTGAACGCTGCACTATAACCAACACATGCTTCGATCCCACTGTGCTTTCTTGGGGTTTATGTCTTGATATACAGAAGATTAAAGAACATAAAGCAGACCTATCTTTTGCATACATGCCAACATTAAGCATCCCATTTATGAAACGGTAGTCCAGTCCTGGTTTTAACGGGGAATTCTGGGACTTTTATTTCTTGATTAGTAATAGGGAATAGGACTGCAAGTCCCAAAACGCAATCCTAAAATCAGCATTGGGCTTGCTTCTCCGGAACGGAATGGATAATGTTGGCAAGCATGCTTAAATGAAGTGTTCCGCCATGTGCTGGCGAATAAGGAATCGATTCTCACCAATGCACAGCAGTACAGCAATGAGCATAAACGAGAATGGAAACACCTCAAAGGATAGTGCTGCTCCAAACCACGTACACCAGTTGAACACATTTCTGCCTGACAATCTCCGATGGAATGCCTTCCAGTATTGGTTTGCGTCAGTTCCTAGGTTTATAGAAATAAGCCTTGAGAAAACACCAAGGCCCTGATTAATGGAATTATTTGCGTGTAAAACTGGGATTTGCGTGCCATTCTGCCCGCAAATCCCTGTTTGACAAATCGGGATTTGCAGGCAGAATGGCACGGAAATCCACATTTGTGACGCAAATAATTCCATGAATTAGTGCCTAAGGGGCGCAAACAATTGGCTGGTATGTAGTGTACTCTAAATATACAAGAAGGGCTATTAGACGGGTCTCCAGCCTTTGCTCTTCAAATGCTGTGCAAAACATCTGGAGACGGTCTATTAGATGGGTCTCCAGCCTTGGCTCTTCAGATGTTGTGCAAAACATCTGGAGAAGGTCTATTAGATGGGTCTCCAGCCTTGGCTCTTCAGATGCTGTGCAAAACATCTGGAGAAGGTTGCAGGCCCCCTGCAATAGGGAATCCACATCAAGCCGAGACTTCATTGCACAGCGCGACCAACGTTTACATCAAGTCAAAGCGCAGAGACGCGCAGTATCAACCCCTTACAACACATTTGAAAAAGCACTCTCCAATACAAACGTCCAAAATAAACATGTAAACCCAGACAAAAAATCGGCTTGCCTTTACAAAATCACATGTGCAGATCCATGCTAATCAATGTTACATAAGTGTGACCGTAAAGTCTACCGATTCAATGAGTAAATCTGCAATTATGGGTACAAAAGCTTACATAGAGATTTTGGCTAATGTCTAAGACAGCATTTAATGCGGGTTTCTAATATCTATTACAATTAGAGAAAAATAATGAAGGCTTGAAGAAGAAAAGAATGCTTAGTTATCAGTGAAACGTGATATAAAATGTGAGATAAATGGAGTTTGAAAAATAATTTAAGACGTGTGAAGGGCGTTGACCTCACTATGCTATTATACCTTGCGCACTGAAAAGCCACAATTTGAACAGGTGGAATCTATTATTAAACTGACCAGGAAGTTTAAGCAGAAATACTATGAACAGAATCAGCTCTAATGGGAAGGTTATTTTGAAGACACTTGGCCAATGGAACGAATCACTGGGACGCACAACTGGCGCTTCTGAAATTGCACAATGAAGCCCAACTAGGGAGGAAAACAGGCCCAAGGACAAGCAGGTGTACCACACATTCAAAGCGCAAAGATGAACATACACACATCGATCATGTTATGAGGAGCCTGTGGTTTCGGCTGCAGGGGTCAGAGGTGTACATGAAGAAGCAGAGAACCTATTCACAAGGAGTACACAATATGAGGAGCCTGTGGTTTCGGCTGCAGGGGTCAGAGGTGTACGTTAAGAAGCAAAGAACCTATTCATATGGAGTACGCAATATATGAAGGTAACGACGGAAAAGACAGAACAATATGGAGGAGCACCCCGATAACGGGGGCAGGGTCCTCCTCCTCCCTGGGTTGGGGGGAGGGACAAGTCCAAGCGTGCCAAAAGCACTGGGAAAGCCTGCGAAAGGGCAACAAAAGAAAGGGACAGGCCAAGCCCCATATAAGCGGCGGGTGTTGGCTGCACAGACTACAGTCTGCAGCGGAAGGATGCCCGCTGACGCCAAAAAGGATTTTCGTTTTCCACCCTGCATAAGGGACAGCTATCGCGAGGCCTGGCTGTCGACATCACGGGACAACGAGGTGGTGTTGTGGTGATCCAGTAACAAGAGAGACTTCGAATGAGCCATTGCACAGCCGGAAGGGTCTTCGCTCTTCTCGGACCAGCGCCTCTTGGGAGCCTAAGCGGCGGGGGCGCCTGGTGGTAGCAATGAGGGCTCAGCGTCCCCCGAAGAAACAGCGCTCTCCCTGCCCAAGAACACCTGCAGGGGCAGGCTGGTCTCAGGCACGAAGGGTTGGGAGAGTTGTGCCTACTGTGGACTTTGTTGGGAAAAGGGGGAAGCAGGTTTTGGAGCAGTCGCCGCACCTCGAACTATTTTCACAATTGTTTGCTGTGTTTTCTATTATGTGTGAAAATAAATCTGCGGCCTTTTTATGCCAAAAGAAGACAAGTCTCATTCTGCACCTCACTGGTGGGGAGAAGAAAGGATCGGAAATGAATGTGCAAGAGTATGGTATAATGGTATAATAATGGACAAATGCTCAGGTTATCGACACCATTGCAAATTCGTCACTGCGACAGATCGACTGCAAGACTACGGATTAGTATATTGCGTTTATAATCGGAGCTAAAAACATTCAACACACATAAAATAAGCTGTTCGAGCAATAGGAACTAAAAACGGCGCTCCATCGGTGGGGGGGGTGGGAACGGTGCTCCATCGGGGGTGGGGGGGCGCTCCATCGGGGGGGTGGGGTGGTCCCCTCATCAGACGCTTACTGGGGGATTACATAGCTCCCCACTCAATGCATACATGAGAATTGTCGCATTGGACCGTGGCTAGGTGGGCCGCAAGCAATTGAAGAAAGAGAGCGACTAACGTAGCAATCGCCTCTCAGCCGTTTGGCCATGTTCCCTAATTGCCCTGCTACTGCTCAGCACGGGAGTGAGGCGTGACGCACTCATTCTCCTCCCTTCACATACATCTTCTGGTGCAGGATTTAGGAGCAGCGGAAAGGTTCCCCAAGACTTCTTGAACAGGATATTCTACATATAAAGCAATACCGTGTGATTGGAGGGCTGTGTACCGTGCTAGACGGCGTACTTGTTACAAGTTTTTAAATGTCACCCCACACAATCACACGATGTCTATGTTCTCGTGCCGCCACTACCATTACAGCACAGGCTGCATACCCGTCAATTTAGCGAGCAGACCACATCATGCATTTTAAGAAAATAAATAGCATCCTTCTCTCCCTAGTAGTTTACATGTATTCACTTCCTATATACTTTCTTTCTCAACAATGGTTCTACAAAGCGTTATCCTATTAATAAGAAGCTATAGCAATGACTGGTGTCCAATGAACTCATCAACCCAACAGGTACAAAGGCATGTCATTTGCTGACGAGAACCCCGATCGATCACGTGGCGGGGAGGAAGGAGGGGTTGGGGTGCAAGACCAGGCGGGAATGCCAGTAGGAGATCATATGCTCACACACGCCTCATGGTGACTAGCCTCAAGTTATTGACTCGCTGTAAAAACATGCTCATCAAATGTGTCCAGACAAAAGACTCAAACAAGAACAGTGTAAATGCTGCATGCAGAAAGGTCCATGCGCTCCAAGACTGACAATACGATGCCCCACTGCTGTGAAGGCAAATTACACAAAACAGGGACATGTGCGCCATCTCCTCAAATAACCAGTGCACAACTCCAGTTTTAAACAGCAAATCACTGTGCAGTGTAATCAAAGGCCCCAAACCAAGTGCAGTGTAATCAAAGGCCCCAAACCAAGTGCAGTGTAATCAAAGGCCCCAAACTAACGGAACGGAAGGGCCCGCTGGAAAGAATGACCTGCCAGCCTTATAATAGCCTTCACACTGAACATGGGCCTATTAAGACGGACTGTGGGGGTTCTGCAAGTGCCACAAAGATGTGCCATGTGAAAAAGGCCTACCTGTCATTACAAAAGGAAAAGCAGCCTTTTAATTCATGGTGGCAGAAGAAAATCAGAGGCCCCTTTCACATGTTATATTCATTTATACCATGCACCAATACCACCCAAGGGCAGTCTCCAGGCGCTCACGTGGCTCTGCAAGAAAGAGGACGGGGCTAGTTAGTGAGGGAAGAACCTGTGTGCGTTAGCTTGCAAATGGTATGTTGCATGCACTGGCTTGTATCGGCACGGGTAAGGTCCAATGCCTGGGATGTTTCTATGGGACTGTAGGTTATGTATGTGTTTTATGTGTACATTGCCAGGTGTTTAAGGCAGTGCACACTGGCTTGTTGTGTTCCTACGGGTATGGTCCACTGTCTGGGTTTGTTTGTTGTGGGTTGCTTGTGTTGGGTGTGGGTTATGGTAAAGGTTGGCTAGCCCAGTGGCGTGTATAGTGTTTGGGTGGTATGGTTGAGGAAGTAGAAGCGGGGTGGTTAGTGCTTTGGCTACTCGCCAAGTTCAACGCAGCTAATCTACACAGTCCTATCTGTTATGACAAATGACCAATCGCCACAATTCTATCTAAGTTTGATGCATGGTCCATCTTCACAGCTCTATCCAAAAGTGACCATGGCTAAAGTTTCCAATTCCATCCAAGTGTGATGCATGGAGGTATCTTGGCTGTGTAGGAGAGGCAAGATAGTTGTTTTTGATTGTTTTACAATGTTCTAGCTACTTTCATATCGCTCAGTGGGTTGAGCATCTGCAGAGTGAACCAAATCTAAACTGCAGTTCACAGAATCAAAGATCATTAAGATAACTTAGTGGTGTCCAACTCAGTGAGGACATGGTTGACCAGTCTCGGAAATCGGGTAGGTGTTTTCAGTCATCTGACTGACAGGAACCAACAAACCAGCCACACCTCTTTATTGAAGGGAAAGGTGTACAGGTTGGCCAAATAATAAGGACCTTAACCAAAATATAGATCAATATTTTACTCTCAAATTTTCCTTGCCTACTCAAACTCACGGTAGAAGCATATTCTCCCCTCCGTCCCCGCAAAGTCTCTCCTTGACCACACAATATCATGGCCTGTACTGTCTCTAAGGTTTTAGGATGTCCAGTACCATTCCTTCTCCTTGGGTGTCTCCTTGGAACTAAGGATTCCGACACCCTTCATCGGTCTGGTTGTCTCGTCAGATTTAAAAGTACCACACCCTTCTTATCTCTGGTAGTCTCCACTAGCCTAAAGGGTTCCCGTGCCCTTCTTTTGTTTGTCCCCCTAATCTGCTTTATCTTCTGGTGGGACAAAAACTCTGCTTCTTCTTAATACACCTGCAGATGACTCTGGTTCTCCTCCAGGAGTGTGAGCTTCTATTCTACCACGAGTCAAGGTTTCCTTCTCCATAGTCCACTGGCAAGATCAATAGGACACTATCCTTTTGCTCTCATAGGGTCCTGACTTCTCCTCTCTCCATTACTTTACTACTAATGTTCTTCTAATGACCCTCTTCAAAACCCTGCAATGTGCTTGTTCTTCCTCCCACCTTGGGTTCAACCCCTTCAAATCGGGGTAGCCCCGATCCTCTGCCTCCTAACTCCTCCAAACTCCTTTCACAAACATATCTCCTGATGCCATTGCTTGATCTGTACACCACCATCGTGTTAAAGGCCTGTGTTTCTATAGAGCCTGAGTCTCTCTTCCACGTCTATTTCCTATCTAACGGTTTGGAGTCGATGGGATAAAATAAGAGGGCCTGAGATTGGTTCTCTTTTCTCCGATTCCCCTGAATGTGGTCTGGGCCTTGTTGGACATGCTAAACCAGCAAACGGCTTGTCCGTAATTTTGAGACTTATCCTGGCCCATGGTATTTTCCGTGTTGGTTGGAGACTGCCCAGGTTGATGCTATCAGTGACAGTGGCAACATCATATTGTTTCGATGAAGGTATGCCCATTTAAAACACTTCTGTATACTCTGCAGTTTCTCTACACAATCACATAGGATAAGAGCTGCAGTGAGGGAGACGGGAGTCCTGTGTAGCAAAACACATTGACAGGGGTGATATAAATATTTATTAGATTTACACAAGGCTTAGTCAGTGAGCATCATTTACAATTTCACAGTATATTTGATGTTTGATTGTTGCCTCTGTGTTCACCCCAGAGCAAAGTGATTGTACCCGTGAACCTTTGCTGGGATCTCTGAGCATTGTTCCCTTAAAAGGGACAATATATCTAATCTGCTTTCTCATCAGTAGTTCTAGGGAGCAGATTTTGTGAATCAGGGATGGCCTGACAGAGAAAGAATCCCTGGTCTGCCTATATGACTGTGGGACTGCCGTTTCTTAATGGCCATGTGACCATACATTGTCCATGTGAATGTCACCTGCCTTAAATAGGAGATTAGGTAGGATGGGCCTTCTTGGTCAACCCACTAAATTTCTATAGGGTAAGACACCAAAGGGCATGACCATAATCTGGTATAACCTACAGCCCCAGTGGTGGAGAAAGGGTGAGGGTGGTGGTGACGATTGCTCGCCCGGCTCCCCCCTGGTATCCCGTGCACACCCATGCCCCCTGCAGGGCTAACAATGACTTACAGTCCTGATGTTTTCACAAAAATAAAATACCCATGCGACTGCCACAGGACATGTACGGTGCTGCACACTAATATAGGTTTTCTTGGCAACCACCATGTTGCTCAACAGCATGGCACAAGCGCGCCCATGTTGTTTAAGTACTTTCATGGTGCACTGGCACTGTGCACCTGGTTGCGTCTGCACCTTCACCCTGTCCAACTGCCCCATTCGCCTCTTGCTGCTGCCAAGAGAAGACAGAAGAGAAAAAGACCTAAGGTAAGTGTGTGTGTGTGTCTTTGTGATTGTGTGATGTGCATATATACTTGTGTGTGTATTTGAATGTAATGCAGTGGTGTGTGTGTGTGTGTGTGTGTATTTGAATGTAATGCAGTGGTGTGTGTGTGTGTGTGTGTGTGTGTGTGTGTGTGTGTGTGTGTGTGTGTGTGTGTGTGTGTGTGTGTGTGTGTGTGTGTGTGTGTGTGTGTGTGTGTGTGTGTGTGTGTGTGTGTGTGTGTGTGTGTGTGTGTGTATTTGAATGTAATGCAGTGGTGTGTGTGTGTGTGTGTATTTGAATGTAATGCAGTGGTGTGTGTGTGTGTGTGTATTTGAATGTAATGCAGTGGTGTGTGTGTGTATTTGAATGTAATGCAGTGGTGTGTGTGTGTGTGTGTATTTGAATGTAATGCGTGTGTGTGCGTGTGCGTGTGCGTGTGTGTGTACACACGCACATCTTTCTAGGCATAAGTATGTGTGTGTTCTGTTTGTATGGCAGGTCTCTGTGAATCCCTTGCAGAGGCTGCTGGCAAAGACCAGTTGTGTCAAGCAGCTTCATGCAAGTGACTTAAAGTGACTATTACTGGCAAACAGATTTTGTGGCAGCAGCCTCATGCAATTCATTTACAGTGACCCTTCCTGTCATAGATAGGATGTGGCAGCAGCCTCATACAATTCATTTACAGCAAGCATTACTGTCATAGATGGATTGTGGCAGCAGCCTCATGAAAATGGTATAAAGTGCTCCTGTGTAGTGTACTGTTGGTGACATGGAAGTTACTGGATTTTGATGTTATCCTATAGAATCAACTGGAATTTGTAGTTTTTTTTAACCTCATTTTACTCACAAAATTGTGATGTAAAATGCATAATTTCAGCACATTTTAAGAGAGTCTCCCCTTCATTGGTCGCACAAACTTGAGGAAACATTTAAGCCCCTCCTATTTACCAGACATGACTGGCTGTGAATCAGGAAATGTACTGGATATTTTGCATGTTCCCTGAGAGAGTCAATTGTAAATTGTTTCCGTTTTACCCTATTTCGCTCAAACATTGTGCTGCAAAATGCATCTTTTCAGCACATTATTATAATTAAAAAGGGGTCATGAATGGGGGAATCCCACACCTTCCCCAAACCTCCCTTAAATACCTTGGGCTGTGTTGCTAAACGTGGTCCCTGCTGCTAATTTTGAGAAATGTTTAGGACCCTCCACTGAAAACATTCACCACCCCTGAGGAATCCCTCATGAATCATTTAGAATCTTAGTACCCCTCCAGGAGTTATTCACCCCCCTGGTACCGAAAGCACCCTCCGCCCCTGCACAATCCTGCTGGTAAATAGCACGTTAATTTCTGCTGAACACTAGTGGCTAAGAATATTTGCCAACGCAGGTTGGTAAAGCTCAGGCATGTTTCTAGCTATAGACCTGTGCCTTGGAACAAGTAACCTAAAGATATTACTTTCAGATTCATAAGTAAAAAGTATTTGCCCATTTAATTTTATTTCAAATAGCAGAGAAGATTAGCTTTTAACTTGGGGCTATTGGGGTATTGTTGAAGAAGCTGTATTACGGTATTTCATTCATTTGTAATATTGTATTATATAAACTAAGAACTACAAATAAAATAATATATTTTGGGCACAAATACAAAAAGCTAAATAGGAGCTCTTCTGCACACAGAGAGCTGCCCAGGAAAACGCAGAGCACGTACAATGCACATTTATGCCTAGAGAGTTCAGGCAGACATGGTGTGAATTCAGAGTGGCGTGCACACATATTAAAAGGTGCCATGGAAAAGACAGCAGTGGGCAAACCAAAAGCTTCCATCTTTTATTTTTATCCATGAAGAAATTAAATATCAATACTGTTCTCCTTCCATAACGTGAGCACTATCCCGTTTATCAAATGAAATATACTCCACCACTGCAGAAGCAGGACACCATTACATTGCACATATGGTATATTTTGTTATGAATGATTTATGATTATCACTGAGTTGGTTATCAAAATCGTCAATTGGAATCCATTTTTACCCTTTTCATATTGGTTTTTGGACATCGGTTTAACACTTGCAAAAGCTCTGCAGTTTTGTGTTGCTGTGCCCCTGCGTGCCCCCACACCTCTATCAATTATCGTAATGCATGGTATATTTTGTTATGAATTATTTATGATTATCACTGAGTTGGTTATCAAAATCGTCAATTGGAATCCATTTTTACCCTTTTAATTTTGGTTTTTGGACATCAGTTTAATAATTGCAAAAGCTCTGCAGTTCTGTGTTGCTGTGCCCCTGCATGCCCCCACACCTCTATCAATTATCGTAATGCAGAGTTGTGAAAACAGGGGCTTCAATCAAGGCTGAACTCTGAAAACAATACCAGAAAATAGAAGCTTTTCAGATCAAATTGCTGGTCCCCTTCCGATTTGAAGACAAGATGCCAAATGTCTGCAGGACCTTGTGACATCACAGGGCTGGCCTAACTCCCCATCTGCAGTGGGGGATCTCCGTTTGGTGTTGCATCCCAAGCATTTATGACTGGCGGGCTGCCAACTTCAAACAACAAAGAGGCTAATAAAAACACAGTCCAGGAAGCTCTGGTCACATGCTGGCCAAGAATGGCAAATGACCGGAAGAAAGGATAGAAGATTTGCAGAAATGAACTTTCCACATTATTTTAAATGGACTATCACAACTGTTGCATTTTCTCAGCAACCATAAGTCTTAATGCCTTCATTTCTGTGTCATTTTTTTTTATTATTTCCAGGTGATTATGTTGAAATAAAATTCATCCACCTGCGACGTAGGGAATTGTAATAACCAGCTAAAAGGTGTTCATGGCTATGCTGTACATGTTGCAAATTAAAAAATTGGTGTGCTGATGGAGGGTCAAATGAGGTACTTGGAGAATAGAACTATTATGCATTTTGTAAAAACAGCAGAAAATTGCCAAATGCCTGTGCAACATAGTGCGGATCAGGCTGTCATTTATTAAATTCCTCCAATTAGCTGAAGCGGATTAGATATATGGCACTTACCAGTAAGCTATGAGGTTTTGCCACATAACATAACATAACAGAACTAGTTTGTGCAAAAATGTTGACATGGAAACAAAAGGCTATTTCAAATGGGAGTCACCATAGGTCCGTTCCAGATTCCTAAACCAATGCTTAGAGAGAGGCTGGATTTGGGACGAGAGAGAAAGGTAACTGTCCAATCCTGGTCGCGAGAACTTTTGCAGGGCAATACCCAATATTGAGATCTTGATTGTGTCATTACTGATATATATAAAGTGAATGCACTATGAGAGAGGGGAGAGCTGCTAAAAAGTACTATATGACAGCTTCAAGCACACACCAAAGTAGTAGAGCAGTCTATTACTGGGGAGGCCTAAAAAAGCTGACTGGCTCCTGTGGTGAAGAGCTGGGGACCATGCTTGATAGTGGAGTGACCTGACCCCTGCCCTGTCCTCCACGAGGGTCCTGCAATGCAGATGGCTTTACTGACCTTTAAACAGAGGTTTTCAATGTAAGTAGAATTGAGATCCTTGAAACAAAAATGTGGGGGAATCAGCTTGCCTTAAATCCTTTCCCTTTATAGTGGGTCGGGGGGGGGGGCAAAATGGTTTAGATCTTTAGCCTATTTAACTAATAATATTAATTTAATGAATTCCTCTTTGGCAGAACACCATGGGGCGATTTCTGTTGAAATTTGAAATTAACAAAGTTCATTCCCAGGGTGCGCTGAAAACTATAGATCGTAATGTAATTGGGTAAGCCTATTTTTCCTGTTAACCCAGACTTCTTTTAGGAATAGGGGTGTCTTTGTCCCTAATCAAAAACCAAAAAAAATCCCCAACACAGGCCTTTAAGTGGAGGAGGTCTGAAATCCCAAACTCCTAAAAATCATCCCAATCTTTCTGTCCAGCTTCCCAAACACATACCTTTAAGTGAAGCAGGGTCTGCAATCCAAAATTCTCAAATCATCCCATTTTTTCTGTCCGACTTCCCCAACATAGACCAAAGTAGGGTGGTGGGTCTGAAAACCCCAACTGCTAAATCACCAAGTATTTATTTTAAAGCAAAAGTGTGGGTGAAATAATTGCCATATGCATTCATACAAATCTGTAAACCAAACTGCTAGCCTTCCAAGTGTGCTGGAAAATGGAAATTGAACAGCATTGCATATGTAAACTGATTGTTCATATTTCTTTAATTGAAATCAGGATAAAGTTAAGTATTGTGATTTGTGTTTTTCCCAACCAACTTGTGTGATTTATTTGTGTAACAAGAAGTTTAATTGTGAGCCAGAGAGAAAGTGGCATGTGTAGTTTGGTGCGATTTCTATGACCTATCATCCAAT
The DNA here is from genome assembly GCF_040938575.1 of Ambystoma mexicanum. Taxonomy (NCBI): domain Eukaryota; kingdom Metazoa; phylum Chordata; class Amphibia; order Caudata; family Ambystomatidae; genus Ambystoma; species Ambystoma mexicanum. The sequence continues at coordinate 319,478,243 of NC_090935.1, forward strand.
TAAACACCAATATATTTCCTGTACATCGGCCTGGTTCTTGGCTCATTGGTAGCTCAGGGGGAGAAATTCAAGGCATATTAGATGACTCAGAAATAGGGCTGAACAAAGAACTGGCATTTAACAGTTTGTTGTGCGACACCTTGATTGCGGAGGGAAGGCACTCCCTGTGTTGAGGGTGGCCTTGCAATAAACCGTTACATCACTCCCCATCAAAGTTGTGGCAAGGGCTCTTGGGCAGCATGGGACAACTTGAACTTCCCACTGAAATGCATTGTGTGAATACAGGACTCTTCCCTTGCCAACTAACTTGAAGAACAGAGTTTCTGACAACTGAACCACTGTGAACATCTGGAGGAGGACACAAGCCTGACGCAGAGACCGGGTAGCAGGATTCCCCACCTCCTGCGAATGGAGCAGGGAGGCACTGCACACAGAGATCTGGCCCCAGCCCAGGCTTCTCTGTGCGGAATGTGCACCCCAGCCCTTCTGCGAAGGCTGCTCAGAGATGAGCCAAGCCATGTGGATTGTAAACAGTGTGCCATGCCTGTGAGGAATTCGGCCATCTGCACGGTGGGTCTGCGCTCGTCTGGCCTTTTTTTAAAATGTTTAATTAAATCAAATAACGAGGCTAATACGCAAACATTTTCCTGTGCTCACTGCATGACATACACATAGACCTGTGTACTCTGGGTGGACAGGGCCTACGGCGCATCCCCCCCTGTCATTTAGTTGGGAAGCGACATACAGGAGTAAACCATGTCATCTCAGAAGGCAGAAGCGGGAGGGCCAAACCTTCCCCCTGCCATGGCCAGCCTACTTAACTAACAAAGGCTCCATGGATCCGCTCTTTCCTTATTTTGGGCCCTGCAGCGTTTAACATAATTAACATACTAACAGAGTGTACTTCAAACGGGCCCACATGGTGCATGGCTGCAGAGGTTAACAAAGGAGACAGGAAAACCTAACAACCTTGCATATGCACCGTGTCAACCTGAAGCCAGCTCCCACCCTTAGTATCGATTGATAGTGAACTGTCTTTCCTGGGAATGTATTACAGTAGTCATCCCCGCAGGGGGACCCCATTCAGAAGGTACGAATATGTGAATTGGCGGTGCCAGAAAGTCTGGTCTAGCTGCAGCTTCAAGGAAAGCTGCCACTTTAATCAGGAACCACAGAGAGCATCATTGACCAGAGAGACCATTTGATCCACAACAGGCAGTAAGATGGGTGGGACTTGGTATTACAGGTTTCCCCATCCCCCCTTTACCTTTTCTGCTGCAACGCACTCTGGGTTATGACCTCGTGCATGCAAGAAATTGTTGGTGGGGACCCAGGATTAGTGTCATAATGTACTTCTCCTGTCCCTGTGCAGTGTCACCAAAGCTTCTTTCTCCTTGTTTCCCTTCCCTTCCTCCCTTATGTAGTCAATGTTTGGACTCCTATAACGTTCTAGAGTTGTTGTGATAGTTGCAAGGGGATGCATGTACAAATAGTCAGTTGTTGTGGATGACCAGATGGAGAAGGCTTCAGCCATACATCCTTTATGACATTTACTTAAATAAAATAATGTACCTTACAGTGCCATGACTCCAGTCATTTCAATTGGTGCATTAAGGTAGCTTTAACCTACACCAATCCATACCATCCATTTGACTTTAAAAGATGGTCGAGCCCTCTTTTGGGCAGATAATCTGAAGGCTTTACCAAAATCAGAGAAGAAAAACTCATCATTGTACCCTGGCTGAAAGTACAGTCTGCCTTACATCTACCACCAGTGCAAGAAGGCAAGGACCTCCAAGAGAGAAGCAGGATCCCTCCCCTAAACATCTCCCTTGGGTCAGAGGGGGATAAAGAAACCACAGGACCCTACAGCAGCTCGAGAACCGGTACCCGGCCAGCATGCAGCGTGCCTTGCTAGACTCTGCAGCAATCTTCTTAAGTGAAAAGTGCCAGAGAGTCTCTGAACCAAACCAAGGACAAGGCAGCTCCTGCATCACTCTCCTCAGTTTTGGCCCATCCGCCTTAAAGGATGACACAAGCCCATTGAAGTAGCTAGGAGGAGTGCATTGACAAGCATCTACCGACATCCAACTTAAAGGACATTTTCGAGCCAGTCGTGCCCCTCGAGCTCCAACCGACTGCACCGCTGACTGTTACGCCACAGTCACTAAAGCTATACGAGATACCTCGACCAGTGCTTCAGAAATGCTGACCAGCACTGAGACGATTCCTGACCCTGAGCAGCTGTGTAGGCAAGCCTGCAGCCATCCGTCCAGAGTCGCTCGCCAAACTGCCTGCCACCTGATACCCACAGTTGTCTCCTATCTTGAACTCTGTCGCAGAAGTTGCAAAGTGCCCTTAAACCGACTCAACCCTTTCGAGCACCAAGAACTCCTCCAGCACAAGGTATATTTTGGTTCTGTCCTCCTGTTCCTTCTCTGAAGGCCCCTAGTCACATTTTTACAGCCCATTGCTCCCTTTGTGTGGAAACCATCCTTGAACTATTGCAATGATTTACTATATCGACTACCCTCCTGTCATTATCCAGAGTGCATCCCTTTTCCTTCTTTGAAACTCTCCGTCCTCTGCATTTCTTTATAGAGTGGGTTGTATTTCGTAGTGCGCTAGAACTGTCGGTTGTGATGATAATGAAGTAGATTATGTATACAACCTTGACTGGACAGTCCTTTTTTATCAGTGGGCAATAGTTGTATTTTCGCTGTGTTGCAACTAACCAACGATCCGAGACCTTTCGGAGATAAGACTGCTGTTATGTCCACGTTACCAAAAATAGACAAGGAGGTTTATAATTTGCTTGTGTTTGCAATATTTTCGGGTCTTTTCTGGTTTACTAGCGGTGTGGGTTTGATTGATGGTTTAGAAACCGATATTCATCCCTGGACCACTGGTGCCCCGGAAGTTGATTTGTCACAGTGCCAATCTCAGCCTTGTTTGTTTGACATGACATATAACGCTACGCACTGCACTGGTGGACCTCACACACCCTCTTCCCGGAATCCCACTGGCTAGCGGCCTACTCATCTTCACTCTTGAAGCACAGCTGGGCTGGCTGCTCTCATCTCACACACGTGCTGCTGCGGCCTAGCTGAAACAAAATGGAGCCCAAAGCAGCCTGTGCAGTGCTTAGCATTCAAATTAGCAATGCCCCCCCCCCAATTTCCAGCACTGTGATTGGAGGATTTTCAGGTGTCGCAGGCATTGGCCAGAGGTCGCCAACTAACAGCCAGGAGTCATAACTGCGACCCCTAGTGACCCCTAAATGACATCCCTGTCCAGGGCGTTACAATGCACAATGACAAGTCAGGAAGGCGTACAGAGAAAGACTAATGAGGGTGAGAAGCATGCGATGGGATCATGGCAAGCAATTGAAAGGAGAGAGACAGAGACCTGGAGCACTGTGTCTGCTAGCCTCACAGTGGGTGCCACTAAATACAAACAGCTCTTAAATTAGCACCAGTCTGTTGGATGTACAAGCCTGACGTCTGTGCATTGGCCGTATATTGCTGTTCCTATAGTAAGACCACATCATCATCCAGTGCTAAATTGAGGAGGGATGGGTGGGGGCTCTCATTTGGGGGCATGGCCAAATACAACAGAACTTAGACCGCACACCCTAACGCAATCCCTCCTCAATTTAGCATCCCATTTAAAGCACTGGATGATGATGTGGTCTGTTGAGAGCAGACATGATTACATTTGGTGCATCTAGCCCCTTGTTTTTGTCCGAAATCACGAGCTCCAAGCGAGTATTGAAGAAACAAAAGGAGAGGCAGGGTGAACCAAAGGTGCAACACCATTGCACCCCAGCTCTCCTTCTGTGCCTCCAACACACACAGCAGGTGGCCCTTTCATTCAAGGAGCCACGTCGTTTAATGGTTGCCTGCGGGGCTCACTGACCCCTGCAGGCACCCCTGTAACCACTAAACTCCTTGAGTGAAAGGGTCGCCTGCTGAGTGCTGGCTCTTAACTCAGAAACCAGAAGGGGCTCTGTTGCAACTGGAAGCCCTTTAACGGAGCAACAATGCAGGATTAAAGGTTGACTGCAGGTGTCAGCACGTCAGATTAGAAAAAGGAAAAGGTGATGCCTTTTATTTTTTATCTGAAGTGCAGACACCTGCAGGCAGCCCTTTAACTGTAGAGCGCTTCTCACTTTAACAAGCTGCCTGAGGGGTTGGCGTGGCTGGGGGTAGTCTGGGGTAAGCCCCATATAGTCCTGGCCCACTTAAAGCACTGTCATCTAAAACTACCACAGCCCAGTGGAGCAGCAGTCATTGGGCAGATCGAGCTTTAGCCCCTCTCCCAGACCCGAAATGTTCGCTTAAAATGTAAATTGACTTGGCTGCACAGTCATCAAAAGCCGGCAATTACTGATGTAAAGCATTTTATTGTTAGCAACTGCATTCGCATGCATACATTTCTAGGCACTTGAAATGGTGATGGATGTAGCACTAGCATGTCAGGGGAGTGATTGGAAAGGTGGGAGCCATGATTAACTCTCACAGTTATCCTTAAGTGTGCCGTTTCAGACGTGAAGGAGAGAGTTCACTGCTTGTAACATTAAAGCTGCACCAACATAGCCTGGTTCGAACGTGTAAATAAGTTAGGTGCTGCCACACAAGTAAGTTTGCCCCTCCCCCGCAGACTCTAAACATGTGCGCGGTTAGCTTTCCCGAAAGTGCAGCCTATGTGCATCACGGCCATGTGTAAGCGCCCGAACAGTTTGACATGGAACCAAGTTCCGTTCAAGCAAAAGGGGCATTTAACGTACACGCCGTGCAGGGCAGTGGGTTATTCATCCCTCAAGTTACCCCTGAAAATGTCCCCAAGTGGGTTCTGCTAATGATCGCAGTGAGAAAGCCAGGAGGGCTCCAATGTCGAATAGATCATGCATGATTGATCTGTGTGGTGGGGCGGGGGGTTGGAAGAGGGCTGGGAGCATACTACATGGCCCCTACCAACATTAATCGATGTTTTAGTCAAAGTCTCTATCTAGTTGGAAGCTCATGGCGCAGCCCCGAGGACAGCTAGGGCCACACCCCGCAGCCCTCCCCTCTACCCACTTCCCCCCCCTGTTGTCTCAGAATATGTTAGGTTTGAGGTGACCGTGTGAAAGGTGTGAGAATAAAACTGCGCATGTTAGCCCTTGCTACATGCAATCCATAGCTGAGGCTACGCCCAGCACGGCCACACAGAGCCTCCGTGGAGCTCCCACAGAGTGACCGCAGAGCAGCCCAAGTAGAGCAACAATAAAACATTCATCCCCGAGGTGCCCCAACAGCCTCTTAAATGGCAGTGACCACGGGGGGGCCATTTTATGGGCTCGATGGCGTGACTTCTATTCTGGTTGTAGCAGCCACCAGCATGAAGAGGAGAAGGCAAGTCCCAAGTTAGGAATGTGAGCCATGCGGCCTCTGGGACATCTTTATTCCAACGCGCGCTCATGGTTTGGGTGGAAAGTTCCAATACAGATGGAGCCCTCCCAAGGCTGGCGCTTTGGATGGAGAGCGGTTAGATGTGGGTTTCATTTGGCTAGAGAGCGGTTAGATGTGGGTTTCATTTGGCTAGAGAGCGGTTAGATGTGGGTTTCATTTGGCCAAGTGCCATAGTTTCCTTTTGGGTGCCAAACATGCTATTCCTTTATTGCTTCTTGCAACCCCTGCTGATTGCTTTGCAGCACCCATGATTTAAACCTGGAACATGTGGTCAATCAATGCTCATTAACATACTAGAGACGATTATCTTCAATAAAGTTTGTTTTTAAAATGAACATAAAATGCACTCCTGTACTCCTTAAAGGAGCCACGTTTCGCGAGGTGCTGGAGCACTCTCACCCTCATCTCTACGTGCGCGGAGCATGCACATTGAAAGGGTAAGCCTTTCACATGTTGCTGCCTGCACTACGCTCGTGGCGTAGTTTCCCCTTTTTTCTGCAATAATTACGTGCAATCTACCAGGGCTTCTAGAGATTTCTACTACATCCATTCTTCTGCTTTGCCTGCCCCTTTACATCTTGATTGGTGCCACATTTCTGTTTTTCCTTCACTTGGCCTCATTCCACACGGCCATTTCAAAATGGCTGCACCGCTTTCTGGAGCTGTTTTCTTTGCTGACTTGGCCCCTGCCCCTTCCATTGTTGTCCTGGCCCAAATAGGCTAATGAGAGCAACCGGGTCCAGGTGCTGGATACAGCTACGAAGGCCTGCGACTAAGGCCCTGCCTGCCCCTGTCTGCTCCATGGATGCTCAGAGGGGAGTTGCTGCCCACCTGATCGTACTTCTATTCGACTTTTTGCATCTCTGTGTAGAAGCCGCCTTGCAGCATGGGGTGAGCCTCCGTGAATGTGACCTATTTGACTCTTCGCATCTGTGTAGAAGCTGCCCTGGAACATGGGGTGAGCCTCCGTGAATGTGACCTATTTGACTCTGCATCTCTGTGTAGAAGCTGCCCTGCACATGGGGCAAGCCTCCATGAATGTGACCTATTTGACTTTTTGCATCTCTGTGTAGAAGCCACCTTGCAGCATGGGGTGAGATTCCATGAATGTGACCTATTTGACTCTGTGCATCTCTGTGTAGAAGCTGCCCTTGCAGCATGGGGTGAGCCTCCGTGAATGTGACCTATTTGACTCTGCATCTCTGTGTAGAAGCTGCCCTGCACATGGGGCGAGCCTCTGTGAATGTGACCTATTTGACTTTTTGCATCTCTGTGTAGAAGCCGCCTTGCAGCATGCGGTGAGACTCCATGAATGTGACCTATTTGACTCTTTGCATCTCTGTGTAGAAGCTGCCCTGCAACATGGGGGAGGCTCCATGTGTATGCTCGCCTTACCTCTTCTGCACTTTGCTCGATTACATTCCCCTGTTGCAACTACTTTCTGAGCTTTGCTTTATGTAACCAGAAGCACTGGAACCATTTTCTTAAGTTCAAGTGCCTAGATACCTTTGTGATTTGTGCACTATACAAATAATAAATACAAATACAATGGTAATGCCCGGTCACTTCCTCCAATTTTCATTTGTTAGGTAAATAGACGTGTTTTTTCATGTCCACTATCCCTGCGATCTTTGTGAAATATCACTTCTTATGATCGGTAATCTGCCATCGGGGCGGGAGGGTATCAGAGCTTTAAGTGGGCCTGGTCTGAGATGTGGCGCTGACGGGGCTCCCTAAAGTCCCGTGGTACCCCCAACCCATCAGGCTGGTAGATACCAATGCCTTTTTTCTAAAGCTTGAAACTAATAAGAGAGTGCTTCGGGCTCCTGAATTGTGGCACACACTCCCACCAGGCACCCATTTAACTAGAGATGCATGGCTCAGAGTGAGATGATCGATGCAAATGGGTGCCGGGTGGCGGTCGGTGCCACAATTCAGAGCCTGCCCCAGTGCGTAGGTGTGACCACCTCGTCCTTCCAATGTCTTCCTTCCACATGACTGGACACCATGAAATCGAGCTTTTCGTGAATTTAATAATATTTTTTAATAGTCCTCTAACGTATTTTGCTTTGCTCAAACCTCCTGAAGAGGAGCCTCTTGTTTCTTCATACAATTTATATCCAATGTCAGCCAATTCCTGTTTGATACAACTTTTGGCTTTCTAGCTCATTCACCTCCTTCTGCTGAGATTCACACTGAGGTGAGACCTTCTTTGCCCATGTTTATGTTCAGTACTGCTTTATAGCGTGAAGTGGAAAATGCTCGACAGCAATAAATGGGTGTGGTAATTTTAAATGTCCTCCCTAAAGCCATAAAACAACCAGCTTACATACCACCTCCCTGGCCAATGCACCCTAGCACCACAGGCCCGGGAGACTCCCAACTGGACACAAGAGAAAGGCCTCCATGCCAGACACAGGCCACCAAGAAACAGACCAGCACGCAGTACCCATGTACGCCCGAAGTGCATGCATCAACGCGGTAGCAAAACCATCTTTCATCACCGCCCTCCCATTCCAAACCTAACTCACCTAGCACCCTCCTTCATATCCGCCGGAGCGCCTGGGGAACATGCAAATGGCAGCCGTGCAGGGTAGAAATCCCAGATGGCAACAGATGCTTATGATAGATTATAAACCATAGCAATGCATAGACACTGTGTGCACTTCCGGTCTTCTGTGATCGATGCCATGCCACACGTGGACAGGGAGTCGGTGGGAATAAGGCTAGGAGTGAGGGCTTGGGATGCTTCACTCTCCTGCTGGGTCGGACTTGGAGAGCCACTAAAAAGTAAAGCCCAGCCAGGTTTTCAGCACATCCACAATGAAAATGTACGAGAATAATGTATATAGAATTCACTTCAAATGGTAAATATTTGCATATTTTCCTGGTTACTCCGAAAGTCATCCTGCATTTCATAGCATGGTGGGTTGACTCATCCTGTCCTAAAAAAAAGTGAGCATCCCTTTTGAGGATAAACTCAGTTTAAGAAAGAGGAGGGCAAGTCCCTCTAGAGCAGAGCAGAGGTCTTCAAACTTTTTTGGCCCGTGCCCCCCCCCCCCCCCGAGCAAAATTTGGGCAGGCTGGGCCCCCTTGATCAAAATTTGGGCAGGCCGGGCCCCCCAAAAGTGCCAGATGGACAGTATGTAGAAATGGCTATGAACCTTTGCGCGCCTTCACTGCACCCTACTCCCAGTACAGACCCTGGGCTCTCCCCACCCTGCTCCCACCAGTATCCCAGTGCTCCTGCCCATCCTGCTCCCACCACAGTCCCATAACACAAGCATACACGCATCCATACATATATTTAAATAAAAAATAAATCACCATAAACGTACCTTATGCAGGGGCCTGCGCGTGGTTGCAAAAATGCCCCGCTCCTGGTTGCACCGCCCGTATGTGCGAGGCGGCGCAGGAGCACCCCCTTGTACGTACATACATGCAGTGCCCCAGCCAGCATTTCCAATGAGCAATGCTATACTGGCAAAGCAAAACGCCCCCAGCGTTGCATGGCTCAGTGATCATGTGCCGCTGGGGAACTGAACTATCAAAGGCAAACAGTGTTTCCCTTTGACAGTTCAGCCAACCCAAGAGCACTCCCTCAGCTGGAAAAAACAGCTAAGGGAGTGCTCAGTGTTTCACTGGGGTGGCTCCTCGGCTCCTCCATAATGGGTGAGGGGGCCACTGGGTGGACTCACCCATTATGGGTGAGCCCTAGGATTGGACTGGCCTATAGGGCAATAGGGAGATGACCGTACCAAAAATGCAAAATGCTAGTGTAGGCCAGTCAAAATGGGCCACTTTTTTGGCCAATGTGGGCCAGTTTGAGGAGTTACTTCATTATGCAGCTAGTAGTTTTGACCATTGTTGCTGAATAAATATTCTTTAAATATCACAATTTGTTTACAATTGAACAAAAAACACCCCCTTGGGTACTATTCATACAGTCTGTGACTAAAGGACTGAATATCCATTTGCAACTGCTGGCCACTGTTTCATTGGTGCCTAAGGCCGTTTTATGGTCCAGTCTGACCATGTGAGCTGCCCCTGCCCATTTCCTCCAATCTAAAACAAACAAAAAAGAAAAAACGTTTTTACATTTCATGCTGGGCTCTCGCACCCCCCCCCCCCCTCCCCACCCCCTGGCATGTGTTCTGGCCCAGAGCAGGCACTTAATTTGCGCTAAATAAAGCAGGACAGTAACACAGTGTTTCTACTGGATCCAGTTGCAGGAAGGTGGGCTTTTGGACACCTATTGCAATGGAGACATTTTCAGGCGATTCCAGCTAAATCTTCCAACTATTTGCTGGTGTTTAACGGGTCTCCCTTGGTCTTCCCGACAGTAATTACATCGAAAATACTTTGAAATAAATGCATATAGTTGTGGGGTAAAAAAAAAAACGGGGCGGTGACGAGTTGGGACGAAGGGGGGAATCCCAAATTAAACCGAAAAGAAATCCATGTGAAATGTCGAAGTAATTACTCTAAATCACTTCGAAGTCATTATTGTCCGGAAATGCCATGGAAGCGTCTAATGTTGTCTCTCAGTTTGAATTGAAATTGATGTTTTCCAGTAGAATTTCTCTGATTCTTTTTCCATTGAACATGTTGGGTTACAGCAACTGGGCCCTTTTGGAAATATTTGTGATTGGTAAACGTATGGTTTGTAACTATTCCACTGGAACGTCAGGCCCCCATTACTTGCCTTTCATATCCAGAAGCAGCAGCCCCTGCCACCAGTTCTGGCTGCAATTCAGAGTAATAAATACTGCTTGATATTGTAAAGATTGAATACATGTATTTCGTAGCTCATCTCTGGCTAAAGGAATTACTTCATTCATTATTGACAGTCATAATGAGGAAGTGTCTTTTGTAAAGCGTTGGGCTTGAAAGGTTTGCCTCAATGCATTAGACGTGTAAGAGCCCTTCTGCGCTGCACCTGGTCAAGAACTGAGCTCGAATTAAGCCTATTCGGCTGATTAAAAAAATGGTCAACGAAGGCCTTCCATCGAGACACCATATTAAGTAAAGGAAGTGGGTGCCATGATCAATATCCGATGTGCGCAAACCTTTGGCAAGCTATCAATCACTGTTCCAAACACCTGGGATGTAACAGGACGAAAAGAGCAGTGAACACTGCTCGGGGGCAACGCGCTGGTCTTGGAAGCAAGGCGGGGTTCCAAATTCGATCTCGGCTATAAAAGCACACTTGAATTATAATTATTGATCCCTGGATGGGGGAGGGGGAGTTTAAGATGTTAAGGCAGGCTTGGAAGGAGGGGAGCCTGGACACCATGCTGCTCTAGCCTGGCAGACAGGAACGATCTAGAATCTCAGCGTCCTTGCCCCCCCCCCATGCCTGCTCTAGCTCCTGTAAAGTGGTCAGATTATTATTTGATGGCAATGGGTAGTGTGAGAAACCTGTCTAAACCTTGAGGATCCGTTATCCAGGTGGCCAGGACACGGCCATTGCTATTGGATCCAGTTCCTGGGGGTGTACCAGTGAGGGAGGATCACTTGGATGGGTGGTCCTTGAGGAGTGAGAGTGGGACACTGACGGGTGAGTCACTGTCCCCTTCCTTTGACACCTTTTCCCCATTCACTCACGTAGAACATTAAAAAAAACTGCCCCCTCCCCCCTTTTGCGACACAAACACCTCCGCACCACACAATAGACAACGGATTAATATGCAACCCGTTTACCTGACATGTCCCAAACTGAGGGTCAGGCAATTAACCAAATCACACACACCTGACAGACCTTTCCTTTCCCCGCAGGGTTAAAAGAGGGAGTAAGAAAGCACAATACGAGCACGGCAGACAGCACAACGAGGCGGCTAGTTATGCGTGGCAGTTCAAAAGAAGGAGAAAGGCAGCAGAAATTGATAGGGTGGCAAGGAGACAAATGACCTTGCCCTTTTCGTCCCAGACCCGCAGAGCCTTCATGGAAGAGAGCCTAAAACCGCGAACAATAGCACCAGTATCTTGCAGCAGATGTCAACGGTACACGTGGCAAGCTTACGCGATAAGCAGGAGCGAGGAAGCTCCCGCGCTCGTGGTACCGGCCTTGACTCCAGAGAAGGCAAAAGCCAAGCAGTTCATTACAGCCGGTAAGTCGCGGGGAGAACCGATAAGAACCGGGCTGTGCTGAGTGAGAATCGCAAAGTGGCCTTTTTTAAATCAAATTTGATGAACTATGAAAAGTACTGTATAAGTGTTAAGGGGAGACCAGCTACAAAGGGAAACTGGCACCGCGTGGGCGTTGAACTCAAGTGACTCTGGTCGATCCCCATCTGAACAAAACTACAATTAACAAAAGGCCATAGAAGGGCCAGCGAAATAGGTCAAAGTGGTCATACAGAGGGTCAAGCAAAATCCTTGTACAATTGAAAGACTTTGATCAACAAGCAGCGTGAAAGAAAAGGGAGGTGAATCCCACAAACATTGAACTGTGTAAAATGGAGAACATTGAAAGTAAATAGGGGTCAGCGCCCAGAAGAGGGGGACCCAGGAGTGAGTCACTATTACCCTGATCGCCAGCCACAGTAAACCCAGTGAAGGGAGGCTAAGAATCGAGAGGGGTCGGAGCCCGGCAGAGTGGGATGCAATGGTGAAAAGTCGTCACCCCAAGATTGAGAAAAGTTAAAACAAAATTTGGGAAACCAAGATGAAGCTATCACTGAAGTAGTAGCATTCAAGAGGGGTCCGAGCCAGGCCGAGGTGGATCCAGGGGTAAAGCCATCATCCAAACTTCAAGTAAGAAAATAACTGACATATAAATAGGAGGAATACGATACGTAAAAGGGTCAGCCTAAAAGAACATTTGGTTAAAGGAACTTTTGTTTTTGTTATTTGAACACGTCAGGCCCCCCCCCCCGAAGGCAAGAGACTTTCAAAGGAAACGACACTTGACCATTGATGGTCCTGAGAACTGCCATTGGAACTGTCGTCTCATGCTGGAGAAGCCAGAGACTGTACTGTACTCCAAGCTCCCATGTTACCCCATGCTCAAAACATGGGGAAGGAAGGCCCAGGCTACCGCATCCTGACATTTTAAGACCACTTCCTTCTTTTCTTGAGAACTATCCCATACCCCTTTTTCTATTAGTTGTGAGATTTGGCAATAGGTTGCTTAATAAAAGCCCTTTCATTTTGAGAAAAAGGATATACTGGGGGTCATACGTAGCCAGTGCGCTGGTTAATACCAAAATTAAAACAAATGAAATGGCCTGCTAATCAGATATCCTTCTACTGATGTCCTAGTAAACACCAGTACAGGTAAACATGGGATTGAGTACGGAAGGTAAAATCAGTGTGCAGATCCCAAAGTTCTTATTATGGAATCCATGAAACGAAATGCAAAATAGGCTTCAAATCCAATTTATCATTCACTAAACAGCCGACACGTGTTTCGACCTTTCAGGTCGTTCTCAAGGCGTGATTCCAATGAGATAATGGACAGAGTAGTGTGTTGAGCAACACAATTTTTACCCTCCAATGGGTATATACAAAAACGATGGGTCTGATGCCGATAGCTCAACGTAGTAACGGGGTCAAATCCCCTTCTCCAAATCAATATAAAATGATATTGATTTGGAGAAGGGGATCTATCTCTGGGTCTGCTGTCTGCGCTCTGTCTTCCAGTGAAACACCATCTATCTCTGGGCCTGCTGTCTGCGCTCTGTCTTCCAGTGAAACACCATCTATCTCTGGGTCTGCTGTCTGCGCTCTGTCTTCCAGTGAAACACTATCCATCTCCGGGCCTGCTGTCTGCGCTCTGTCTTCCAGTGAAACACCATCTATCTCCGGGTCGGCTGTCTGCGCTCTGTCTTCCAGTGAAACACCATCTATCTCCGGGTCGGCTGTCTGCACTCTGTCTTCCAGTGAAACACCATCTATCTCTGGGTTTGCTGTCTGCGCTCTGTCTTCCAGTGAAACACCATCTATCTCCGGATTTGCTGTCTGCGCTCTGTCTTCCAGTGAAACACCATCCATCTCCGGGTCTGCTGTCTGCGCTCTGTCTTCCAGTGAAACACCATCTATCTCCTGGGCTGCTGTCTGCGCTCCATCTTTAAAGTCATAAACCTGGTCCATAAAACATTGCAGGATACTGTCCATAGAAGACTAGTCGAGCCCCACTACAAGAACAAAGAGATTAAGAAGAAGATGTTCCATCTCGGTGCTTGCAGCAAAACAACGGACTGCTCTCCCTTTCTCCTTCAGCTCTAACCGCTCTGTCGCACTTTATAACACTCAAATACATAGATGCATGTATATATTTTATCCTCAATTCACTAGACCTGAACCAAAGACGCCCCAAAAAATTCCCACGTTAAGATGGATTTTCAGAACCAGCCTTGTGGGAGGGTTCCGAGAGCCCACACTAGTAAGCGGACGCGGCTATGGACACCTGGTCTAGCCACATTCTACCAAAGTAGCATAAACGGAGCAGTAGGGTAGACTTTAGGAAATGTGTGGTGGCTGCGTAGAAGTGCAGTTAACCACACTCAATACTGTCAAATATTAGAGGCCACACAGAGGTACACAAATATAGCATGCGTTAGGCCTTTAACACTCTAGGCAGGTACATTTCAAGATAAGCAAAACTAGGAGTTGGCCTGGAGGTGGTGTACTTTACGTAGCTAGAACTCCGCTGATCACAGACGGGAAATGTAGGGTTAGGGAATGATCTTTGCCCCCAATACGGCCCTTTGGTGGGAGGATGGTGTGATAACAGGCAAGGCACACTCAGATGCATTACTCCAATTTTCTGAGCTACCACACCTAGGATAGTGAGAACCGCTGGGGACTTTTCCTTCCGACATTGGTCCCCTTAGTAGTGGTCCGGGTCTCATAGGTGCAGTGGCTGAAGTTGGCATCAGGATTGGGTCTCGCTATGTGGCGGTTCCAAACTCTGATAGGCCGGTTCCAACAGATTTCAAGCAGTACGGCCCAAGCACATCAGGACAGCAGCCACCGCAGGCCCCACTATGTGGGGAGACCTACAGGATATGGCAGAGAGAGAGAGTAGCAGCAAAGAAACCCCTGCACTGGGGGCAGCAGGCACAGTTTATGGCGACGAGGCAGTCTCAGTTCCAGGAAGGCCTCTCCTAATGCAGTAAAGCCGCAGCAGGGCAGATGGTCTTGTACCACAAGTCCAAGACCTGCAGAGCCCAGAGCCCCATGTCAGAGTAATGTCTGGTGCAGTGCAGTGGAGTTGCCCTTGCAGAAGCTACTCAGCTCGCAGGAGTGTCTCAGGATGACTTCCAAGGACATCTGGTGGCAGACTTCTCAAACAGAGTTCAGGATTGGTTGATCCCACCAGTCCACGCGTCAAAGCACTGACTAGGTTGTTCTAGGATCATTGAAAAGCAGGGCTTCACTGGGTAATAGGGTATCGATGGTATTTCGTTGAAAAGAAATTTCGATGGATCCGTCAAAATGTCAAGTTATAATTAGGGGTTAGATTAGGGTTAGGGTTGGGTAGGGTTAGGGTTAGGGTTGGGGCTAGGGTTAGATTAGGGGTTACATTAGGGTAAGGGTTAGGGTTGGGGCTAGGGTTAGCTTAGGGTTACATTAGGGTTAGGGTTGGGGCTAGGGTTAGCTTAGGGTTACATTAGGGTTAGATTAAGGGTTACATTAGGGTTAGGGTTGGGGGTGGGCATGGAGGATGAGGGGGCTGGGAACCCCTCCACCCCCAATATATATAGAAAAACTTTAAAACAGTACAAGGAGCTGGCCAGTGCTGACATTTCAGCACTGGACAGCACCAGGTAACATTGTAAAGTTGCAACAAAAAAAAAAGCATGGAAATGCTACTTTTTACATGTAAAAGTGCATTTCCTTTGAAACCAGTCCATGTATATTGTTTATGGACTGGTTTCGATGGAACTTCAATATAGGTTGTGGATGCTTTTGCATTCAACGGTTTGTATTGATCACTATAAACCGGTGATAGCTCTGGCAATGTTTCTTGTCCATAACAGCCTTCAGCATGGCTCCTCATCTCCCAAGTCTTTGCACCAGTAGACAAGCGCCCAAACGGCTGCAGGGCCCCTCTTATCCCAAATGTGGGCAGGGCAGGAACTGCCACAGCCCACCAATTTGGCATTAAGCCCCCGTTGCAAGGGTTGGCGCGGGGGCAATTAAGGTGGGCTCTGGGCCGTTAGCCCCCGTTGCAGCCCTTGGATCGGTACTTAAGGCCATTAGCACCCCAGGTTACTGAGTTGATAACCCAGGGTGCTAAAAAAAAAAAAAGAAAAGTGTTTTCGGTCATTGATTGGGACGTGCAAGGTATCCCAATCATGACTGAAAATACTGAGCTAAAATGGCTGCCCTGTAAAGGGAACTCGGTATGGAGCCACTCTTCTCTTTCCATAGCGGCCAGAGAAGCTGGGAAGCTACTGCGGTGGCAGTGACCTAAGTTGGTTGGGGAGTGGGGTTGGAAATTGGCAAAATAAATAGACAGATAAATAGGATGGAGGAACATGGCGGCCAGGGCAACCAGCCGCCAGGCGGCTACAAATGCGAGCAGGCATTGTAGGTTTCAGCCCGCGTTTCTAGCCACCCGATTGCCATTAGCACTCAGCAAGGGGAACCAGCCAATGATCACGCTTTTCATACAGGTAATGTCCAACAAAAGTCACACGCTGGTATAAATGTAGAGTGGGTCCAGACAGTTCCAATCCCCATTTCCAGCAGGTCAATCACATAAAGCACTTTGACCAGGAATACAGACTGCATCCTGTGCAAGTGCACACCACACAGTAATTTCCATACCCAAGATGGCAGGAGGAAGGCCAGAGAGCAAGACGGCCAAATGACCGGCCTTAATCTGCTCAGAACGGCCATTCTGAGTATACGGTACTTCAATAGATGTCATGCTGTAAAAAAAATAAAAACATGTAAAAAAGGTGGTGTATGGGAGTGCACCGGAAAAAAAAAAGCACACAACGCGGTTCACTGCTACCAGTCTGGGAGCCGAGTCCCCCAGCACTGGTAGTAACCTTAAGGCTGACCAGTGACCCTAAAATAAAGAAGTTGACCAAGAGAAGGGAAGCAAAAATGCTTTAACTCCAAAGACAGACCAGGCTGCAAGGCAATCACAAAAAAGTACAGTTATCAAGGAACATGTACAGACTCTCGTCGCATTCATTTTATTCAAAAATTGGTTCAATACAATACCTTCCAAAAAGAAAATGTCCAAAATTGATTTTTTCAATTGTATCTTATTGCTTTCTTTTTAAATCATCATGCATAGAAAAAGTATACAAAAAACAGCAATCATTAAAACTACATTAAAGATAATACCAGAATGTCTGTATTTCAAACAATTCATCATGCTTAGCCAGGTTTCCCTACATATTATCCCCACCTAAAATATTGCCGTATATATGGTCGTCTGGAACGCCATAGGCAATATTTTTGGGGGGGATAATTTGGGGGAACTGGGGTTGCGGGGGTGTCCCTCGCACATTTCAAAATAATGCAGGGGTTGTGGGGGTGTCCCCTGCAGGCTCCATGCCTCAAGATTGCCGCAAAATGATGGCGATATTTTTGTATCGCAATATTTTGTGGGGATATTAACACATGGAACCGTTTAGCCTAGCACCATATTGTAATCATACATACTCACTCATTCCTATCCATTCCATACATACCCATACCATAACCACTCATACCTGTGCAAAATCGACGCAATCCTAACAATGTCTAAAAAACAAGGGGTCGTCAGTTCGACCTCTGATGCAACATAATGTATGTTTTCTATCAATGCATCAATCTTCCAATCTACTTGGTGTATATGAAAAGTTTTCTTCTAATATTTCCAATTGAAACAAATTCTTTTTGTCAACCAAAGAGAACAATCGAGATCCAAAAAACATAGAATTTGAGATATTATCATGTGTACTTCAGTTTCGAGCATGGTGTCAGATGTACTTTCACTAACCTTGCCCTCATCAGGACATATACAAGTGTTAACATTTCTGATAACAATAGTAGGTGTTAGTACGTTTGGCCAGTGGTAAGTCTGTCTTGTTTTAATATTCTTGGTTCCAAAGCTGTGTGCCTGCCTTTCCTGTCAATGTTCATTGAGTGGCAATCATTGCATTCAAAGAGACGGTAGTGACTTTATTTGCCAAATGCTCCTGGTGTTCTTAAATCCGGACCCCGTCGTGGTTCGATAGGGGGATTCCTCAACTCCCTTGTAATGGATGGCGATATCTGGAAGTGTAGCACCTGAATCTGGCCCACTAGAGGATGTGGAAAACCACTTTATTGTAGGCGAATGGGAGCCATCTAACGATATACGGCCCGGATGGTTCGAATTTAGTAGCTTGACGCTGTGTAAATCAATGCTCAACCATCCTGTCGTGCCGCATCCACATTCACCGACAAGGGAGCAGTCCTTCGCAAGAAAAGGCAACAGGCAGCAAGGCAAAGAATGGGGTTCCATGGAGGGCAACTAGCATTAAGAAATATCTTCCCTAACAGCCACTATCCAGGGCTCTGTGCTCCCTTCCTTGTAGATAAAGACACAGCCTTAAAACACAAAGTCATTAGAACATGTATTAAATGATGTACACATAAGGTTCACAGATGTACTATTACACAAATTGTGCAAACGTTTAGTATCCAACCCAAAATCTAAGTGCTACTGCCCAGTCCAGCTGTCCTTCCATCCCTCTGAATGCAAGGCACTGCCATTACTTTGGGATCATCACCAGCTCTCCTACCCTCAGTGATGCATCAGGAGCCCTCTTGTGTAGCACCTGCACCAAGGGGAACCATCGTATCTCTTCAGGATTGAAATCTCTGCATTGGCTCCCAGTGGCTCCCAGTGGCTGCGAGGATTAAGTTCAAAACCCTCGTCATCGTCCACAAGGCCTTCTGGGGCCTGGGGCCTCTATACCTTCAACTATCTCTTCCTAAATATCTTACTTCATGAGCTCTTAGCTCTTCCGCCTCCAACTCCCTCAGGGTCAGTCGCTTCTCCAAGCAACGAGTTGGTGGTAGATCTCTTTCTTCAGCTGGGGCCTCCCAGCCTCCCTGAAACTTGAGGAGAACCATCTTCGGTTCCGGAAGCACCTTAAAACCTTCCTCTTTGCTTCTGCTTTCTCACCCCCTCTGAAGTCCTGGCTGATACTGCACTGGTTACCTGCCACCCATCTGATCTCAGGCCCAAGCCCTGCCAGTTGCATGCCTGCACTGCCTCCCTGGCAACCCCTGCACTTTGGGACTGTTTTTCTGTATCCCTACAGTCCCCCCCATCAGCACTTATGTCTGCACTCACCCTGTACTTGCCACCAGCTGGCCGCCCTTTTATTTATCTTGTTTTGTTATTTTACTATCCCATGTACTGCACTTTCCCCTCTCCTCCCCCACACTTTCCTTTCCCTCTGCCTTTGTACTTGCGTGGTCTGAATGACACCTGGCCTAGTAAGATTGTTGTCTGTCGTCCTTCTGTTCCCCCTCCCTTGCCTTGTCGCGCCTTGAAACACTTGTGTATAGGCGCGTTATAAATGCCATATATCATGTCATATCATAATGTGTTCCTTTCTGATCTGCCTCAGGAATCAGTGGAACGGTATAATCCCCAACTATTATTCCCACTGGAAGCAATTCAATACAGCCCTTGCCCGACCTGGTATGATGGTGGACCCCCTCCAGTAGCCCAGGAGATTGACGAAGGAAATATCCTGGTCCTGGGACAAATTCAGTTACCCTTAAACCAGGAAGAATTATGCATTTCTCGACCAGCTCCCCCTGGCCCTGTCAGCCGCAACTGTCAAAAACGCTGTCAATTTCACTTGTATTCAGTTTGTTGTCACTCAATATCCGTCAACTCTGCTACACAACGTCATTGCGACCACACTGCCCCCTGAGGGGAATAATGTGTCACTACAGTCCAAGTAAGCTAGATGATGAAACTCGTTCAGGACACTGCACAGATGCATGAAGTCAGGAAGGGCAACCACCATGATGAATTAATCCACAGCTCCCAGTCAATAACGTGAACAGGACACAGCACAAACAGCCTGCGGCTGGACCAAAAATTAGCCAGGGGCTACAGTTGTCTATATGCCTCATGGTGTATTGATATGGAACAGCCTGGGTCCATGCATGCTGGCACCATAGGAAACTCGTAACCAATGCGCGCAGACTCGAGTACAGACTTTACCACTATGTGTGAACCGTTATCTACCAAACTTCGATTCAATTCCAGTAAAGTGCTATGAAATGGTGACGTTCAAATCTACTTTCACTTCAGTGTTCAGAGGTTACACCAGACACCACGAGATCGGCTTCCGATTGGCTAAAGGGATATCATAAGATGCAACGCTCCAATGGGGGGATTGCTTCTGAATCAATCAGACAAGATATTGGTTACACAATTCTATATTTATTTAAACAAATCTACAATTATTAGAACCGGAACTCTGTATTGCGTTCAATTACGGTGTCCATTTTGAAAATGTTTATAGCGCGTGTTTAATATTTTGCATTCATTGTAAAAGTACTAGATAAAGGACGATGCAATACAACTTTTAATCTTCGCAAAGTGGCATTCTGGACAGCTGTGCCAAGAATGGTAGCCATGCTGCAATTTGATAGCGGGTTTGACATGAATTGCACCATGCAATGCATGTCAAATTCGCCATCACGTTTCACGATGGAAACCAGTTTGCACCTTTGATCCCTCAGCGTGTCTCTAATGAAGAGACCGCCTGCAGTCAAATTTGATGTTTCTAATGCAGACCAAAGAACCCACAAAAAATCCAATATTTCCATCACTTCGTGTCTAGTCCAAACATTTCCTCGTCCAAGTGCTATAACATCCCATCCAATTGCACCAAGAGCACCAGTGAATGTGAAAAATAAAATAAAAGCGAGCAAACGAGTCGAAAGCGGACACCGCAGGGAGGTTGGGGTGAATGTAATAAGCATGTGGAATCAGACCGGAAGACCCAAGTGTTGTAATAACCGGTATCCAACGTATTGCTCTTTGTAGGGTGGAGTGTTCATTCGGAGGTACCGGGACTGAAACCTGTGACTGCAGGTGGAGGAGAGCACTTTAAAAGCTACTTTTACAACAGTCGGGCCATTAAGTATAAATAATAAATATGTAGCTAAATATTATAAATATATATTGGGATTTCTTTAGTCCATACCTAGCTGGCGAACTACGGAGCACTGTGCGAGGGAAGGGTACAATGAATACATCGGCTAGGGGAGGAAGGTGGGGAGTAGCAGGAGCAGGTGGGCTACATGAGTGGCAGAGTCTGCGCCCGAGTAATAAGTGTTCAACAAGGTCCTTCTTCCTAAAGGGCGGGGAGTGGGAGGGAGTCTGATGTGGAGTGACAGGTTATCCCAGAATCGGGGTGTATGGATGGTAGCAGAAGGTCTTTTTTTCTGACTTCTCTTTCTCCTGGTTTACAGTTCTCCTGGTTTACAGTTGGGCAAGGTCATAGTTTCTGCCACTGAGTTGCTGGGTTGTCCGGCAGAGATGGTGGAGGGGGAAACGGGGGGGGAGGGGGGCGATTAAGCACGCTGGTGCATTGGTTGTCAATGCATACATCATCATGCAGGAAAATGAGGTGGGC
Organism: Ambystoma mexicanum; assembly: GCF_040938575.1. Lineage (NCBI taxonomy): Eukaryota > Metazoa > Chordata > Amphibia > Caudata > Ambystomatidae > Ambystoma > Ambystoma mexicanum. The sequence goes on from NC_090935.1 coordinate 319,499,301, forward strand.
CTGGAGGGGTAAAAAAGAAAAAAACAATAATATCACCCCATGATCATTGAATTTTACTTATTTCTTCAGACCTGTGATGGGCCGGTTTGCAGCGTTAGACGACTTTAAAAGCGCATTGGGATGGAGGATTGAACACCGGCGAAGAGACCATCACCGCCATTCAGGTGGGAGAGGGTCAGAGCTTGAATGATATTTGGGAAGGATAAATGGCTTGATTCTTCTGGGGGGTGTGGCCTGTTACCAAGATGTATGCCTTTTCTTGGCAACATGATCTTTGAACGAGAGTTTGGTGGTGAATCCAAGAAGCTTTGGCAAGCAGATGAGTTGGCGTGTGCATTTGTTGAGGGTCATTTCCCATCAGGAAGTTGTGTGCTGGATGAAGCTCCAAAGGTGAATGGACGCGGTCTTCTTGGAGTTCAGTTTCAGGCAGGCCCTCCACATCCAGACCTGGATAAGCAAGAAGCAGTCTTTTAGCCAATGGATATCACCGACACAATTGATCTTTAGGTAGAGTTGCACGTTGAGCGATTTGGTGCATCATGAAGCTGAGGTCGACATGGACCGTCCCACATTATTCCCCGTAGAAGACAAAGATGACTGGCGAAAAGAGGGCATCTTACAGGACTCCACATGTCTTGCCAGTGCTTAGTTCTGTTAGGGCCCACTTAAATGAGATGTCAGTCCATGACAAAGGAAGCCAACCATGGGAGGACTAAGTCGCTGAAACCAATGTAAAGATGCGGCCTAGAGCTCTGTGGTTGCCATTGTCGAAAGTGGCAGAAAGGTTGAGCAGTCGGCAGGAATCTGGACAGTTGCACTTGCTGTACAGCATCTCATGTGCAACTGGAGTAGTCGCCCAGCAGGGATGGGGATCTGTGCTTGGTGTTCTTTTCTTGTAGTTGATGACTGTTTTCTTATAACTTTCCCCATGAAGGTTAATGTGTATTGGAATGGTAGCAAGTCAGGTTCTCTGGGTCAAGCGAGGGCTTCTTCAATAGGAAGGTGGAAGGGGGCTGTCCTGTCTTCAATGCATCTAGAAGGATCCCTTGAGTGAGGGAGATGTTGGCGTGCAGGAGTGGTGCGCGTCTGTCCCTGTGGCGGTTTTCTTGATTCAGATTATGCCCTCTTTGTAGGAGGTGGCCTTCAGATCTATGACGGTGTTGGAAAGGTCTCCCATACTTACGGCTGTGATTATAGGAATATTCAATCACGATTAATATTACCATGGGAGAGTTAAATAAAGCAGTCATTCTTTACACAAAAAGAGCCAGCCTCTTTATTCAGCAAGCAGTATGCCTAGTAGTCCTATGTCAAGAATGGTGTGTACGGTTTTACAGCCGACAGCATGTTAAACGCTGGGACTTGGGAGTCCTGTAGAATTAAAATGGGGTAATGAAACTACAAGTCCCGCCATGCTGCATGTCGCTGGCTGAAAAGGTAGGAATGGCAATGTATTACATGCATAGTATGGGAAACCACTGCAGAGCTGCCAAGTGTCCCCATGCTGTGCATGACACGCTGAGCCAGTCTTGGCTTTTCCCATTGCATGCTTGGACTTGTAGTTGTGTTCATCCCACAGTCCCAGCATGGAATATTAAAAAGCCAGGCCTGGCTCAAGGTGTCACAAATGACATGGATCAACTTGTTAGAGCCCTTCCAACAAGGATACCATCACGTCTCCCTGTTTGCTGAGAATTTAGACACATCCCATCTTCTAGCACCAGGGGAGAAATTGGGCCGGGCTCCTGCAGTGAAAGAGTTCAATGCTGTATATATGTTTCATGATCTGCACACATTTTACTGTCAGGGTGGCTATTCTGACAGAGGAAAGGAGTACCATACCAAGTGTGCATTACATGCTCAGAAGGAATGCACATTTGAATTACTAGCACAGACATGCTTGATAAATTGGTGGACATTTATATGTTCCCAAAATGCACTTTGTTTTATGCAAAGCAGCCAGCATCCTATATTCAGGGCTCACACGCATCATTCCACACTAAGCTCCGCCCACACCACTGACAATCCAACCCCCCCCCTCCTCCCCACGTGAAGTTACCCAGTAAAACATATCAATTTCCAGCACCAGTCAGTGGCAACGCTCTGCAGCTACTTCCAAAAATACCGAGGAACCCGACCCAACGCCGCTCTCTCCAGCTTGCATGCTTCCGAAAGGTGCAAAAACCGTAGTATGAAGACCAAAGCAAAAGCACTAAGCTAATTGAGCGAGGGAGAGGTGTCTGCCGAGGGGGCGGGAACGGTGTTGGCACAAGCAGAGCGTCCCCGCTTCATTCAGCATACCGCAGACATGTATGTGTCCGAGTTTCCATCTGAATCACAATTCGTACACTGCATTTCAAGCAGATGACTGGGCCCTGTGTAAAAACGAAGCGAATCCGTCGCTGCGGAATGAACAGTCATGGAAACATCTCCCAAGTCACACAGCTGGCACGTGGAACACATCTTCTGCCAGCCATGGCTGGCTTTGCAACTAAACAGTCCTGTGCATGCTGGGACTTGTAGTCCCCAACTTATAATGGGGCAGATTGAACTTCAAGCCTGAGAACGCAAAGTTGTGCTGGCAGAGAAACCAGGAGCGGCTGGAGGCGTTATGATTGAACCTTTCAGTTACAAGTAATTAAGGAGGGAGGGAAACAGCGAAATCCGAAAGAGGAGAGGGGTTGCAAAGCCGGACAGCTACTGAAAGCTGGGGGCGGGCGGGGGGAGGGTTCAGTCTCTCCCCATCAGGGGGAATGGAAATAACTAAAAGATTGACAATAAAACTCACGCATAATGAAATACCCCCGTTCCCCAAAAAGTAAAACTTCTCGTCCTGCTAAAAACCCGAAATAACGCCATGGCCCAACACCAAGTGATTCATCGACTGAACTCTACAATATAACCCAGCACCCCCCAGCCCCCTCACCCCCCAAACACTTTGATCCGATCAACCTCCGGGACATATATCCGCAGCGTGTACTGACACTTAAGTTACACTTCACACAGGCAAAGCGCTCAAATCACCTCATACACGGTGTGCATCACTGCAATGAATCGCCATAAGGCTGGGGTGCGCCCCGAAAGGGATCCTTAGTAAGAAGGGGGGTGGGCGAGTGAAAGAACCCACTGCATAGCCCGTCACAGGTGGGGAAGCACCGAACCCACGCGGTGCCACGGGGAGGGGGTGCGCTCACCTGCACTGGGCGCCTGCTCCTGGTGAGGACGCCCCGGTCCCCGCAATCTCGCCCGGTCTCCCTCCTCCTCCGCACCCGGCGGGTCTCCGGCGCCGTGTTTATTCCGCCCGCCTTCCTTCCTTCCTTCGCACACGTTGGATGGTGCTTCCCCCGCCAGCCTGAGGCAGCGAGCGGCCGGGAGTGGAAAAGAGATCAGCGAGTGGTCCAGAGCCCTTCCCTTCGCGGCGCTCCCTCCCACACAGTCGCATCTGCAGCCGCCCGGGGTCACGCCGGGGAGAGGCGGCCTCCCACTGGCTCACCCGGTGCCTTCCTCCTCCGGAGACCTCCGCGGCACCGCTTCCTGAGCCAGCCCCGCTAGCCTCGCATGGGAGCGGGCTTCTGCATGTGGCTCCCGTTACTCCAGCAGGCAAATTACTAGCCTGCCTGCGGCCGGGCTTCCTCTGGAAACAATAATACAATCTGCTGTGTACATGTACTCTGTGTCCGCCCGCAAGAGCGCTAAACTTTCTTTACTGCCAGAAGGACGTGTGTTTTTAGCGTCGTGTATACATGCCAGCTTTTAGAAACGCCCAAGAGAGTTATTTTGCGCCAGGAAAAAGGAGGGTAGGGGTTATTTGACCATTGACTTGCACCGAAGAGAAGTCTGTTAGACGGGAGGAAGTAACACAGAATTATAAAGTAAACATATTGGCTAAAAAGGAGCCTGCTTTTCTGTATAGGAAGGATTCGCGTATGGCCTCCCCCCATTTATCTTGTATTCCCTTACATGTCTGCACGCTTGCGCTTGTCAGGAAATCTTGATGTGTGCTCTGTAATCAAGGCTGAGCACAGACAGGTCTCCGTGAATCAGCCAGAAGGTCCATTGTAATTAGATTCTCAATTAACTGAACTTAACTACTGCTATTAAAACAGGAGCAATATATATATATATATATATATATATATATATATATATATTCAGTGAAAAAACGTTGTTAAAGGGACGTTATGGTTCCAAGTAAAACCGAAAAACCCTTGAAATTCACCAGTTATGGTAAGCCAAGCAACCATAACTCACGCCACCACCGTGCACTGCTAAGACTAACACCCAGGACATCAAAGATGACATCACAAATGTCATTGATGACATCACTGATGACATCACATGTCTGGCTCCCCCTGTTTTCCTTTACTGACATATCTAGGCCACATGGTTTTCTTCAGTAACAGGAATTAAAAGTTGAAAAGGTACTATATTTGTAGACATATCCTTCAAGTACGTTCTTACAATAATTCCCTTTGGGTCCAGTCATATCATCTGAAACACATACATAGGGGAAGACACAGGCTTGAAAGACAGCAATCCTTTCTGTGCATGAAGATAATCAGTAGAGTTATCAGCACATTCTGATTGTTCTGTTGTTTTTTATTACTGTACTTTCCCTATATATGTTCCTATTTTTATATCTTGTATTCACACTACTTTCCTTAGAGTTCAGGCACATCATGTGATATTACACAGCCATGGTAGTGGCTGTGTAGTTATGGTTAAGTTGCTGTTTCCATAGGAAGAGCACTTTTTGGGCGGCTTATAACTTCGCTCCCCCTGGACGAATCCTCACCAAACTTTGCAGTATAAAAAGTATATGGCCCACTCTGAATTTATTTGCAAAGTTTGGTGAGGATTCGTCCAGGGGGGGAAAAGTTATAGGGGGGTCCCAAAACTTATTTTTTTCCCATAGACTGAATGGGAAAAAACTTTGCGCACGGCTACAGCCCGAACCGCTGGACGGATTTACACCAAATTTGGGGCAGGAGCGGCGGCCTGGTCCCGAAAGCGTGCTTTTGCAAATTTGGTGTAAATCCGTCCAGTAGTTTTTAAAAAAATGACCAAAGTGTAAGGCAAAAAAATTAGTGATATCTGTGTCCACTTCGCGGACGGACTTCCCTGTTCGCTCCGCGGACAGCACCCCCCGATTGGCCCATGGCCTTCCGTCATGTCCGCGGACATGCGACTTGTTCGCTGATTGGACGGCGAGGGGCGTGGAGCGCGTCAGATTTTCTGTGGCGCCCGCCATCTTGTATTCGCCATCGACCGCGTACAGCACAGTGAAACGTGGATAAAAAATTGTATTGAGTGCCGTGTGTTGGTGTGTAAGAGTGTTTGGGGAGGGTGAGGGGAGTATGAGATAGGTTCAATGTTTTGTTTTTTTATGTGCTAGACGTTTTTGTTGCGTTCGATTTGTCCGTGGAGAACACGGCTGTTCTGACATTTTGTAAATAAACTAAATGGTGGGGTGTTTAGAGGACGGAGTATGTGTCATTTTTGTTCGCAAGGAAGGTAAAAATGAGCTATGAACACTTGCAGTGTATTTAATTGTTCGTAAATACACAAACTGGGGGTGTCCTCAGGACGCTGTCTGTATTGTAATCTGTCTAGTTGAATGTGTTCTTAGAACACTCGCGGTGTCCCGAAATGGTTGCAATTACACAAAATGGGGGTGTTCTGAGAACGTTGTTTGTATTGTTCGTTGTCAGGGTGAAAGTGTTTTAAAACCACTCCTTTTGTCCGCTAATAGTACAATTTCCTATGGGCGTCAACCGACTTTTTGTCCACTAAAGAAACGATAAATTCGGCTGGTGTGCGCCGACATTATGTGATAATCCTATGTCTGGCGCTATTGACCTGGCTGACTTGCTTTTGCGACACTAAATCATATCTCCCGCCCCTAAGCCTGATATTATCAAAGCATTCATATTCCCCGCCTCTCTCCGTGACGTTACAGGGTGCGTCATCAAACGCGCCCAGTTCTCTGCAGTCCTAAGTGACTTTATACAGAACCCGGAAGAAAACACATATTATGTCACAACACAGCGCACCACAATTCGGAATATGAAACAGTGATTTAAAAGCAAACAGCAAGATTGTAAATTTTGTAAAGTACATTTATATGACATCAAATGTTTAGAGAATATTCAGCAATTTGCATTTGTCTTTGTTGTCGATCCGCAAAAGTTCATGTTGAGGCACGCGATGTTCCTTTGCGGTACAGAGGGTGTTAGATCAGCTTACAACTCAGTGCGCCACAATTCGGAATATGAAACTGCGGTTTAAAAGTAAACAGCAGGATTGTACATTTGGTAAAGTACATTTATTTCACATGAAATGTTTAGTGAATATTCAGCGATTTGCTATTGTATCTGCTGTCGATCAGCAAAAGTTTATTTGGAGCCACGCGTTGTTCCTTTGCGGTAGATAGGCTGTTGGTTTATGATAAAAGCAGTAAATGGTCGCTCTGATAATTGGAAGGTTGCTCCAACAACGAGCCATTAGACCACCCTATTGGTTGGTATGTTGTTTGTAGCCACTAGTACTGCGTAAGGGCATATTGGTCCTTGGCGATTTTCCCATAAAATGGTGAGGGTCATGAAGTTGCATAGTTGGACCTGCACCTGGCAGTTGAAGACCCCATCCGCTGGAGTCTGTAAATCGTGACATAGGCAAAATGGGGCCACATACCTGTTTTAAAAAACATAAATTAGTCTCACCAGCCGATCTTCATTAAAAATCATCATTTTATTTATTAGGGCGTGAAACTATTTGCTATCGAAGATAGTGCAACGGAGTATGTTAATAATAAAATAATAATATTTTGTCAGAATATGCTGAAGTTCCTTCCCCCTGAGACTCCTCACCTGGGTCTTCAGTGGGGTTTGATGGCCTCGGTCTCCTTCTTCTTTCCGTCTGGGGACTCTCTCTTTCGTCACTTGACTTGATAGTCCTTCTTCCCTTCTTGCGTTCGAAGAGATAGGGACGTTCTCCCCCCGAGGCCACCTTGCCCGCCTATGGATCTGGCAGTCAGGTGAACCCAGGGGAGTCCGTTCCTCAAACAGGGAAAAAGCCTGATGGCAGAAAAAACCCTGTGTGTTAGTCGATGGGATTGGTCGATCCGATGGGAAGACTGGAGAGGCTGGTGTAGTCCCGAATCAAGTGAAACAGCAAGTTAAATGAAGGCTTGATCCTCCTGGATAAGGGTTCGCTCCAAGCGATGCTCTGTGAGAGAATGGGGGTCGGCAGCTTGCTGGAAGCAAGGAACTATTCCAAACAGGAGGCAAATGGAAAAGGATACAGGAGGCTAAAGAGGTAAGGATAGTCACAATAGGAATCTGAGAAAACAAGAAGAGATGAAGATAACAAGCAGGTGAGAGTACCCGAGAAAACCAGGGAGAAAGAGAGCGAGAGAAAGAGAGAGCGAGAAAGAGAGAGAGAAAGAGAGAGAGCGCGAGAGAGAGAGAGAGAGCGAGAGAGAGAGAGAGAGAGCGCGAGAGCGAGAGCGAGCGAGAGAGAGAGATAGCGAGAGAGAATAGAAGGTGGGTGAAACACAGAAAAGAATGTGACTGACCCGAGAAACACAGCGGATGGTAAACAGAGCCCACTAGACCCCGAGGTAGAAATCAAGGGAACAGAAATCGGAAGGCGCACTCGAAAAGTGAGCCTAAGTCGGGAAAAAACAGCCGCGGAAAGGCAGACCGAAGGTAAGAGAAACTCGTGAAAGAGGCTGGACAGGAGAAAAAGGGTCTGAACGAGAGGGGATAACCAGGGAAGGCACAGGCAAATTCAAGGGAAAAAACTCGTAAGTGAGGCACTGCAGCAAAGCGAAAGTCAATAGACCGACGAATGCGAGTTGCAACGCGAGTTGCAGGGGGCGTGGTCTCCTCTTATACCTGCCGGTCCAAGACGACGAGAGCGTCAAACGGACAGGTAGAGAGGCTCAATATCGCCTCCATCTTGCCCAGAGTTTCCACGGCCGCGGTGTGACAGTATGCCCTCTCTTCATCGACTCTCCCCTGGGTTTTCCCGGATGTAGGCGATGGAACTGTCTTAGAAGTTGTGGGGCGTGGATATGACATCTGGGCTCCCAAGACCGTTCTGCTACAGAATATCCCTTCCACTGGACCAGATATTGTATAGTTCCATGCTTGTAACGTGAATCAACCAGCCTCTCCACTTCATATTCTTCCGGTTCGGGATCTTGGTGTATAGAGGAGGGTATATGACGGCCCATGGGATCTGGAAGATAAGCCTTCAGGAGGGAGGTATGAAAAACAGGGTGTATCCTTTTCAGACTGGAAGGCAGACGTAATCGAAAGGCCACTGGGTTTACTTGAGATAAAATGGGAAATGGGCCTATAAAGCGGACTGAGAATTTACCAGGATGAACCCAACGTGGGAGATATTTGGTTGACAACCAGATCTTAGTCCCTACTTCCCATTTGGGGTTAGGAGATCTCTTCTTATCAGCATACTTCTTGTATCGAATCCTACTTGCCTCCAGCTTCTGAGCCGCTTCCTTCTGGATGGATCGAAGATCAAACAGGCGCTGGTCTACCGAAGGGACTGAAGTTGGAGGAACCCCAAAGAGAGGTATATGCCTCGGATGATAACCGTAGGTGAAGTAGAAGGGGCTGAAGCCAGTTGCCGAATTTTTGGTGCTGTTGTAAGTAAATTCTGCTAAAGTTAGAAAGGACTTCCACTTATCTTGTTCCTGATGACAAAAGCAACAGAGATATTGTTCGAGAGTGGAATTTAGGCGTTCTGTTTGTCCGTTGCTTTGGGGATGATAACCAGAGGATAAGGCTCTCTTTATACCCAAAGCACTACATAAGGCTGACCAGAATCGGGATGTAAATTGGGACCCCCTATCGGAAACTATGGTCCGAGGTAGACCATGCAATCTTACTATTTCTCTCAGGAACACTTCGGCGGTTTCGGATGCAGAAGGCAAGCCAGGCAAGGGAGAGAAGTGAGCCATCTTGCTCAATGTATCCACCGTAACCATGATTGCTGTGGATCCCATAGAGAGAGGGAGATCCACGATGAAATCAGTGGAAATGTGTTCCCAGGGTTGTGATGGTAGAGGTTCTTGTTGGAGCAACCCCAAGGGCCGATGAGTAATGGGTTTACTAGCCGCACATACCGGACAAGCCATCACATATGTTCTGACGTCCTGGTCCATAGTCGGCCACCAGAAATATCTGGATATCAGATGTAGTGTTGCTCCATGGCCCTTATGTCCTGCCGAAGGAAGGTCATGGCACCAGAATAAGGCTTGCGTCTGGAGTTTCTCCGATGGTAAATACAGTGATCCTCGATGAAAGTATAGCTTCCCTCTTCTTTCCATGAGGGTCATATGGTCGGGAGAGACTTCAGAGAGACTGGTTGAGCGCTCTACTTCTTGTAGGAAGGAGTTGACCATTCCTAGGATTCTCTTACCAGAGAGCATCTCACCCAGGCCCTGATCTTCTTTGGGCTCCAGACTGCGGGACAGAGCGTCCGCTAGGGCATTCTCCTTTCCTGGAAGGTAGGTTATCTCAAAGTCGAACTGGGAAAAAAAATACGCCCATCGGGCATGACGAGAATTGCGGCATTCCATCTGTTGCAAAACCTTAAGATTCCGGTGGTCAGTGCGAACCAGAAATGGATGGGCAGCCCCCTGAAGTAAATGCCTCCATTCAATGCATGCCTGACGAATCGCCAGTAATTCTCGTTCCAACACAGAGTAGTTCCTCTCACTAGGTGTAAGAGTTCTGGAATAATATGCTACCGGATGTTCTGCTCCGTCTTTGCCTGATTGTAGGAGAGCAGCTCCAATGGCACCTCCGGAAGCATCCGTCTCCACCACAAAAGGAAGAGACTGATTTGGTTGCACTAGGATAGGAGCGGTGGTGAATGTCCTCTTAAGTAATAGAAAGGCCTGATCCGCCTCCTTATCCCATTCGAACTTCTGACCTTTCTTAAGCAAACGGGTGATTGGTAGAACAATATCCGAGAAGCTAGGAATAAATCTTCTGTAAAAGTTAGATAGTCCCAGAAATCTCTGTATATCCTTGGGATTCCTTGGAGTGGGCCATTGAAGAACTGCCTTAACCTTCTCCGAATCCATCTGTACCCCCTCTTTAGAAAGAATGAACCCTAAATAGGATACTGAGGAGGCTTCAAAAACACATTTCTCGGGTTTAACCAGTAGTTGATGTTCTCTCAACCTTTGAAGAACTTGCGTGACGTGCCTTCGATGTTCAGAGTGAGAGGAAGAGAAGATCAAAATATCGTCTAAATAGACCACCACCGAGATATATAGCATATCTGAGAAGATCTTATCTACAAAACGTTGGAACATGGCAGGAGCATTCACTAGTCCGAAGGGCATTACCCTATACTCAAAGTGTCCCAAGGGAGTTCTAAAAGCCGTTTTCCACTCATCTCCCTCCCTTATTCTCAACAAATGATAGGCTCCTCGAAGGTCTAGCTTTGTAAAGATTGAGGCTCCCTCCACTGCTTCAAGTACCTCCTTTATGAGGGGCATAGGGTACCTGTCCCTGATAGGCTGTTCAGCCCACGGTAGTCTATACACGGTCTTAATTCCGTAGTACCCTTCTTAGGAATGAAGAACATTGAGGCCCCTGCCGGAGAATGGGATTCTTGTATTAAACCGTTTTGCAGATTGGCATCCAAATACTCCTTCAATGCTCTTCTTTCCGGAAGTGACATAGGGTACATACGACCAAAAGGAACAGATGCCTCAGGCTTTAAATCGATACCGCAGTCCTCGGCTCGATGTGGGGGTAGAGTACGAGGTAGTCTGTCTTCGAAGATTTCAGCATACTCCTGATAACGCGGTGGAATCGTTTGGACCACTGTCGTGAAAGTCGAGAGTGCTATCCCCTTCCTCATCAAAGGAGAGGGTTGTGGTAGACATTCCTTCGAGCAGTACTGCGACAAAAAACAGACGGTATTCGCAGACCAATCAATCCTGGGATTATGTTTACGTAGCCAGGGTATGCCCAGGATGATTGGGAAATGAGCTGCTCTTATAACATCAAAGACGATCTGTTCTTGGTGCTGAGACAAGGACATGTTAGCCGGAACTGTCTCCTTAATGATGGGACCGGAGGAAAGGGGAGCTCCATCTACCCCTTCTACAGGCAAAGGGCAGGCCTTCCGACGCAGGGGTATGCCTTGTTCTTGAGCCCACTGGATATCAATAAAGTTCCCGGCCGCACCACAATCCAGCATGGCTAAGACTTCTACAGATGGAGAGGAATCAAAGGTAAGGCGCACAGAAAACACCATAAGGCTGTTATTATCCGCAGAAGGATCCTGGTGGGTGGAATTGCAGGGATTCTTCGATTCTGCCCGGTTCCTTTCCCTGCTCAAGACCGGGGAGGCGCGTTTCCCGGGCGTCTCGGGGGTACCTCTGGACAATTCCGGAGCAAATGTTTCGGAGATCCGCAGTACATGCAAAGACCCAGGTCTCTGCGTCTCTTGCGTTCCTCAGGGGTCAAAGGGCCTCGGGTTGTCCCTATCTGCATAGGCTCTTCCTGTTGGGGTCGGTTAGAAGAACTAGCAGTGGGAATCCCTCCTGAGGGATGTGGTCTGAATCTCCTTCTTTCTAACCTCCGTTCCTGCAGTCTGTACTCTAATTGCAGGGATAACGTAACCAATTCTTGAAAGGAGGTAGGACGCGCCATCCTGGCTAGCTCATCCTTGAGCTCATCATGTAAGCCTCGACGAAAAAGGGTCTGCTGGGCCGAATCTGGCCATCCTGAGTCTGTGGCCAATTTGGTAAAAGTAGAGGCATAAGTCTGTACATCTTGATTGCCTTGACGGAGATCTAGAAGGGCTTCATAGGAAGAATACTGGACCTCTGGTCTCTCAAATCTGGAACGCAGCAGTTGAGTGAACTGAGAGTAATCCGCTATGGTGGAGATTCTGAACCTCGGCTTGAAGGCCCTGAATAGCAGTCACCATCTCCTGGTATTGTTCCAAGGAGGCCATGCCGGTTGTGTGGCGTTGCAATCTGTCAGAATATGCTGAAGTTCCTTCCCCCTGAGACTCCTCACCTGGGTCTTCAGTGGGGTTTGATGGCCTCGGTCTCCTTCTTCTTTCCGTCTGGGGACTCTCTCTTTCGTCACTTGACTTGATAGTCCTTCTTCCCTTCTTGCGTTCGAAGAGATAGGGACGTTCTCCCCCCGAGGCCACCTTGCCCGCCTATGGATCTGGCAGTCAGGTGAACCCAGGGGAGTCCGTTCCTCAAACAGGGAAAAAGCCTGATGGCAGAAAAAACCCTGTGTGTTAGTCGATGGGATTGGTCGATCCGATGGGAAGACTGGAGAGGCTGGTGTAGTCCCGAATCAAGTGAAACAGCAAGTCAAATGAAGGCCTGATCCTCCTGGATAAGGGTTCGCTCCAAGCGATGCTCTGTGAGAGAATGGGGGTCGGCAGCTTGCTGGAAGCAAGGAACTATTCCAAACAGGAGGCAAATGGAAAAGGATACAGGAGGCTAAAGAGGTAAGGATAGTCACAATAGGAATCTGAGAAAACAAGAAGAGATGAAGATAACAAGCAGGTGAGAGTACCCGAGAAAACCAGGGAGAAAGAGAGCGAGAGAAAGAGAGAGCGAGAAAGAGAGAGAGAAAGAGAGAGAGCGCGAGAGAGAGAGAGAGAGAGAGCGAGAGAGAGAGAGAGAGCGAGAGAGAGAGCGAGCGAGAGAGAGAGATAGCGAGAGAGAATAGAAGGTGGGTGAAACACAGAAAAGAATGTGACTGACCCGAGAAACACAGCGGATGGTAAACAGAGCCCACTAGACCCCGAGGTAGAAATCAAGGGAACAGAAATCGGAAGGCGCACTCGAAAAGTGAGCCTAAGTCGGGAAAAAACAGCCGCGGAAAGGCAGACCGAAGGTAAGAGAAACTCGTGAAAGAGGCTGGACAGGAGAAAAAGGGTCTGAACGAGAGGGGATAACCAGGGAAGGCACAGGCAAATTCAAGGGAAAAAACTCGTAAGTGAGGCACTGCAGCAAAGCGAAAGTCAATAGACCGACGAATGCGAGTTGCAACGCGAGTTGCAGGGGGCGTGGTCTCCTCTTATACCTGCCGGTCCAAGACGACTAGAGCGTCAAACGGACTGGTAGAGAGGCTCAATATCGCCTCCATCTTGCCCAGAGTTTCCACGGCCGCGGTGTGACATATTTTCCCATTCATATAGCGCTAAGAACCATGAGGTATCTAAGCGGTGCTTATTATTAACCACGGTGTGTGGTGCTCATTTATCGACCACAGAAGGATGAAAGGCTGAGTTTGGCCTTGCCGGGATTCGAACTTGCCTTAGCAAGCTGTACACGGATGTCAAAGCGAGCGTTGTGCTCGCTGTGCCACTTGACAGGCTACAGTGAAGTGGCACAGCGAGTAGAGCGCTTGACCGCCTATAGACCGGTTAAATTATTTCTATTAACCCACCCTGTGTCGTCTGCCTTTTTCAGAGCCCTCTAAACGACAGGGGATCAATTTGGCGGTGATTATGCCACTTTCAACGAACAAGTTCAACTTGAGCGGTCTTTAATGCTACGCTATTGTAATTATATTTGGTATAAAATAATCTAAAGGGTTACTTACAGTACAATTGCAATTTCCATTGTCTACGAGTGGTGCAGTCCCAAAATACGACTCCGCGTGTGCGAACGATCTTTCGCATAGTGATATAATATATAAAAGTGGTTTCATTTCAGAAATTTCATCTTTATCTTCTCTTAGGTTTTAGCAACACTCCTTCAAGAGAAGTCTTTCATCACAATCTCTGTCTGTCAAGGTCAAAACAAAATACAACCTTATAGTCCGCTTTGTGAGCCTCTCCGGGGCCCGAGAAAAAAATGGAAGCAGCTGACCTTCACTGTGAACGAGCATAAATTCTTACTTTGCAACATTCTGTGTAAAGCCATCTGTAGAAGTTGGTTTTTGCATGCCATGTTTGTATATTGGTTGCGTGATATTAAAAAAAGTTTGTTTAAGGGACGTTATGGTTCTAAGTACAGCTGAAAGACCCCTGAAAAACGCAAGTTATGGTAAGCTATGAAAAATAACTCGCGCCACCACCGTGCACTGCTAAGACTAACACCCAGGACATCAAAGATGACATCGCAAATGTCATTGATGAAATCACTGATGACATCACATGTGTGTGTACTTTTCATGGAATTTGTGTACTAGGGATTTTTATTATAATTTTGCGAAAAAAGTGTCAAGGATATTGCAATAAATATCATACCGTTATTAGTGCTTTGAACGATGCATTGATATAAATGGCATTCTATTATGAGATTCTATCTAGTATACTGAGCTACTAATGGAGAAACATAGCATTGTGTGCAGAGTACAAGATGAAAGTATAATATTTGTAATGTTAATATGTTGAATAATGAAATAATTGTCCTGAAATGTTCGAAAATTCACAAAATGGGGGTGTTCTGAGGACGTTTTTTCGTATTGTGTGATTGCTTAGCTGTATGCAATGAGGGAATGGCACAGAGAGTAAAGGGGACGCCGTCCGCGGACACCGCGGCTGTTCGTGGACAGGGCGTGCTACATCCCGGTTTTTCCAGGAAATCCAACATGGAAAGAAGACTGTACGGATCAGCCAATCAGATGTCGAGGTTGTGGATTTGTGTTGAAAGAGACTGTGTGTGGTGAAGATGGCAGAAGTAGAGAAAGTCAGGGTGTTGGTGCTTGGAGACATGTTTGTGTATGGTTTACAACAGTACGCTCAATGCAGGCATGTTGCAAAGAACTTTGATGTGAAAGGAGTGGAGGTGGTGTGGAGCACTGTGCCTGATTGCAATGTACAGGGAATTGTACAAGTTTGTGAGGATATGGCCACGATGAACAGTCCGCATGTGGCAGTTTTGCACTATGGTGCTTTCCATTTGGGCAACGTCAGTGCCCCTACTTTGTTGGCTGATTTGGAACGCTTGGTTCAAGCGAATGAAGATCTTTCCAAATGCGAAAGTAATTTTTTCTGGATTACTACCTAGGGCAATATGGGACAATAGTTCCGATTTTTGTCCTCAGCAAAACATTGCTAGGTGTGTCATCAACCGAGGCATGTGTGGTATGTTCTTTTGTAATAAAGAGAATATTGATGCCAGTAATGCTGTTAATTTTAAAGATGGCATTTCTTCATCTTTTACGGGAAATGCCTTTCTATTTTGGAATGTAAGGGTTGCTTTGGAGAAGGTTATGTGAAGATTTTAGGAGTAAGTAAGAAAAAAAAAACAAGAAAAAAATACAAAATAACAGGTGTCTGTCAGAGCCAACTTCAAAGGGGAAATGGGGCACACTATTTAAATTTACATTCACTACGCTCAATATTTTCGATATGTCCGTGGACATGGCACTAGTCCGCAGACATGAAAATCACTACAGGGGGGTTAGTATGTTCTATGTTACATGTATATGAAGTCAGGGATATTATGGTTACGTTGCGCTATTAAAAACCTATGAAATTCAGTGAAAAAACTTTGTTAAAGGGACGTTATGGTTCAAAGTAAAACCGAAAACCCCCTGAAATTCGGCAGTTATGGTAACATAAACAACCATAACTCGCGCCACCGTGCACTGCTAACACTAACATCCAGGACATCAAAGATGACATCACAAATGTCATTGATGACATCACTGATGACATCACATGTGCATTTACTTTTCATAAAAACTCTGTACAAGGGATTCTTATAATGCTGACCAAAAACTATCAAGGATCATTGGGATAAATATCATGAGCTAATTAGTGCATTAAGCAATGCATTGATTTAAATAGCATTCTATTATGAAGTTCTATCCAGTATACTAAGTGTCATGATGCCCGCTCCCGGGGAGCCGGTTCAAGCCCTGCGTCCCCGAAAGCGGACATCCAGTCCCCAAGGAAGGACCCAGCAACCCCATATAGGGGCCCTTTGGACAGTGTCCTAGCGCCTATGGCGCCAGGCTCATTATGGGAGTGCTTGGGTGCACTTACCTGATGCAGACCATAATGCAGGATCCCGGCCTCCTTGAGGCCTGAAAGGAACTACTTTACCTGTGGGACTAATTTACCATCCGGGCGTGGTCGGGGAAGGATACATACCTGATTGAAGGAAGGATACATACCTGGAACTTCTTCCAGGGCTATTTAAACCCCACCCGAACAGCCACACGTGCTTCGCGTTGTCCTGCATCTAGCATCTGGACGCTCACCGTGTCTGCTCCTGCATCCTGACTTCTGCCACGCCTGCCAGCATCCTGGATCACCTGCAAAGGAAGAGAAGAAGAGAACAGAAGAAGGAAAAGTCCTTACCTGCTAAATCCGCATCCCAGAGAAATCTCGCCCACAATCCTGAAAAGGAAGACTTTTATTTAAAAGCTCATTGCGTCGATCGCTGCAGCACCGCATTCCACTCACCTTTACAGGGCGCCTCCATGTTCAGCAGCGATCATCCGGATTCGCAGTCACGCCCCAGCGCCTAGGGAGAAAAAGATCAGAACAAAAGGTGAGAGGAGAAGGGAATAAGGAAAGCTAAATCTCCATGTTAAGACTTACCTGTTGATTTATTTCCTCTTCATTTCGGGTCCGCGCCGCATCATGGCATTTCCGGACCCCGGCCCCTAAGGGGAAAAATAGACATCAGCGTTAATGAGCAAATGAAAAGACATTACCAAAAAACGCTCATTAAAGACTTACCTGATTTCTACAAGGATTTCACCTCTCATCTCGGGTCGGTGCCTGTTCCCCGGCATTCCGTACCCCGGCCCCTATGGGAAAAAGACACTAGCATTAGTACATTAATGCATGGACACAAGGGGAGCCTCTTATCAAAAAACTTACCTGGAAGCCAAGCAAGTTTGGTTCTCACCAATCCAAAAATCCAGTGAAGTAACTGGATACCAACGCGCCCCTGCATCAGAAGCAGGATGGAGAGCTCGTCCTTCCAGACCCTAAGGTGAGACGCTACGAGGAATAACAGAAGGGTTTCGAGGAGGGTGAGAGGGGAAAGTGGGAGGCCGATTGCATTACCCCGCAGACAGTTAATCCCCTATTTTCGCCTACAGAAGGATACTTCTGCGAGCCAGACAAGCCAGATTTGTGGGGCGCGGTCCAGTCCGTCTTCCGAACCCTGCGCATCACCTAGAAGAGGTCACAGCACCGCGAACCAGGCCAGCGCCTCCGTGGGAGTCAGGTGAGCGTTACACTAAGCTACTCATGCAGAAACATAGGCAGTGTGTGCAGCATACATGATGAAGGTGCCATATTCATAATCTTGTCATGGTGAATACTGAAATGATAACTGCTTTCTTATTAGAGTTTTGCGTACTGTGAAACATGTAATAAGTAGATAATAAAACCCACTTAATACATAATTATTACAGAC
The DNA here is from genome assembly GCF_040938575.1 of Ambystoma mexicanum. NCBI lineage: Eukaryota > Metazoa > Chordata > Amphibia > Caudata > Ambystomatidae > Ambystoma > Ambystoma mexicanum. Next base: position 319,516,711 of record NC_090935.1, read on the forward strand.
AAAACACAAAGAGACAACAACACATACAAATATGAGTATATACAGGGACAGTGAAGTAAACAAAAAAGCAGAAGTAGTAGCAGAAAGAGTTCAAAACCTAACTGATTGTCTTTATACAGAGAAACTATTGCTCTGTTTCAAAGCTGCTACTTACCATATGTATGTGTATCACATGATGTGACTGCACCCAAAGGAAAGGAGAGTGAATATAATGTATACAAATATGAGCATATACAGGGAAGGTAGAGTAATAAAAATAAAACTATGAGAAAGTGCTGATAACCCTAATGATTATCTTCATGCACAGAAAGGATTGCTCTCTTTGAAGCCTGTGTCTTCCGCTATGTATATGTTTCATATGATGTGACTTGACCCTAAGTCTACAAATATAGTACCTTTTCATTTTTTACTTCCTGACTGTTACTGAAGAAAACTATGTGGCTTCGATATGTCAGTAAAGGATAAAAAGGGAGAGCCAGCCATGTGATGTCATCAGTGATGTCATCAATGACATTTGTGATGTCATCGTTGATGTCCTGGGTGTTAGTGTTAGCAGTGCACAGTGGCTCGAGTTATGGTTGCTTATGTTACCATAACTGCCGAATTTCAGGGGTTTTTCGGTTTTACTTTGAACCATAACGTCCCTTTAACCAAGTTTTTTCACTGAATTTCATTGGTTTTTAGTAGCGCAACTTAACCATAACGTCCCTTTAACAAAGATTTTTTACTGAAATATATATATGGTAAGTAGCAGGTTTGAAACAGAGCAATCATTTCTCTGCATAAATATAATCAGTTAGGTTATGAACACTTTTTGCTACTACTGCTGTTTTTTTCTTACTTCAATTTCCTTGTATATACTTATATTTGTATGTGCTGTTGTCTCTTTGTGTTTTGTCTATAATAATGCAATTATGTATTAAGTGGGTTTTATTATCTACTCATCACATGTTTCACAGTAGGCAAAAGTCTAATAAGAAAACAGTTATCATTTCACTATTCAACATGGCAAGTTTATGAATATTGCACCTCCATCATGTATGCTGCACACAATGCCTATGTTTCAACATGAGCACCTTAGTATACTGGATGGACGAATTAGCACTTGATATTTATTCCAATAATCCTTGACACTTTTTAAAATTAAAATTACAATAAGAAACCCTTGTACAGACTTTTCATGAAAGATAAATGCACATGTGATTTCATCAGTGATGTCATCAATGACATTTGTGATGTCATCTTTGATGTCCTGGGTGTTAGTCTTAGCAGTGCACGGTGGTGGCACGAGTTATGGTTGCTTAGCTTACCATAACTGTCGAATTTCAAGGGTTTTTCGGTTTTACTTGGAACCATAACGTCCCTTTAACAAAGTTTTTTCACTGAATTTCATAGGTTTTTAGTAGCACAACTTAACCATAACGGCCCTTTAACAAAGTATTTTCACTGAATTTCATAGGTTTTTAGTAGCAAAGCTTAACAATAGTAACTTTGACTTTATGTACATGTAATATGGAACACACTGAACCACTTCTACTGAATGTAATGTCCGCTGACATATTCGGACAACAGTACCACTACCTAAAAAGTCTGGGGGGGTTATGTTTAATTGTTATATTACAACATGGTAACATTTAAACAATTCACAAAGTAGTACACATACATATTATATGTAGTAATACATAAGAAATGTAACCCATATATGTACCGCACTAACCATTAATTTAAATACAATATATTCTAAAATGGAATATACCAAGAGAAGATAAATAGGCTTCCAACATAATTGCCTCACAGACACTCCACAACTAAGACCAAGACCAGACCTACAGAGTATTCAGAACATATCTTACCTGAAATAGTAAGTGTACATCATTTTACTCATATCTTTATAAACTTTCTGTATTAGATTAAAAAAAATCTGATATATTTTTTTTTCTCACAGAAATGTCTAGTACTCTGCAATGGCTAGAGGAGCACTTCCCACATGACGAAATGTCAGAAAATAGTGAAGCTAATGGTACACGCTATACAATATAAACCATTTAATTGTTATAATTTATATATATTTAACATATATATTTCTTTTTGTACAGAGCATACCAAAATAGAACATATGTCTGAAGAAACTATTATGGAAAACACGCTTGACAGCTTAAAAGAAAAAAATGATTTATTATTGAGCAATTTTAATAATTTGAAAACTTTTGTTGAGGATCATTTTAAAACAAAAACTTCATACCATTGTCCCACATGTACTTGTCCCCCTCACCATATCCCAGTCAATTATCCCCAAATCCTCTCCATAATCCAAAACATTTTGATGAGACTTCATCCCTTCTTCATCTGATACCAATCATGTTGAAACCCCTAATTCTCAAGTATTTTTTTCTGTTTCTGCCTCACCTTCTCTGTCATAAATTATGAATATATGTGAAATAAAGTTAAATTTTTATATTGTGTTGTAATTACTTCCCATTTTTTATTTTTTTTAAAACAATGTAGATGTCCGCGGACAGTGCCGGTGTTCTGAAATGTTCGTAAATAAACGAAAATGGAGGTGTCCTGAAGAACACTATACCTGTCCGTATTGTTCGCTAGAAAGTTGAAACTGTTCTAAGAACACAAGCGGTGTCCTGAAATGTTCGTAATTAAACGAAAATGGTGGTGTCCTAAAGAACACTATACCTGTCCGTACTGTTCGCTAGCAAGTTAAAACTGTTCTAAGAACACAAGCAGTGTCCTGAAATGTTAGTAATTAAACTAAAATGGAGGTATCCTAAAGAACACTATACCTGTCCGTAATGTTCGCTAGCAAGTTAAACTGTTCTAAGAACACAATTGATGTCCTGAAAAGTTCGTAATCAAACGAAAATGGAAGTGTCCTAAAGAACACTATATCTGTTCGTAGTGTTCGCTAGCAAGTTTAAACTGTTCTAGAACATACGCGATGTCCAGAAATGTTCGTTTGATGTGTGACGCACTTTTAATTAATTCAGGACCCGAACACTGTCCGTAGAACATCAACACGCATGCGCAAACCAATGTGCGTGCATTTGGTGTCCTGCGGACAGGAGCTTCCTTCGCGGACCTGTTCGTGAAGGGATCATCTGACTGCGCCCATGCTGATCGCGTGTTCTGAATGCGGACGCTGTTCGTGTCCCCGAACAATTTAAAAGTACATTTTCGAGTAATCCACAATATTTTTCCATAAAAACTCATCATGGCACAAGTCCCACATAGTAATCCCTAGTTTCTACATATCTTTTGAAACTTTTTGAACCCTTTTTTGTGTTCGATCTGTCCGCGGACAGCGCGCATGTCCGCAAACCGCGTACAAGCACCCCTATAAAAGACCACGCCCTAGAGCCTATTCTCGTGTTTCTGGCTATACTTCAGAGCACAGCTATTTCTCCAGCAACTTGCTGATTACACCATCGAGATGGCATCCCTGGCTGCAGAACTGCCACCTGGTGCTGCACCTGCTTCAGCACCACCCCTGACCCCCTCCTCCACCACCACCTTCCCAAGGGCCTGAATAGGGGAACAGGAGTGAGGATGCAGAGGAGGAAGAAGAGGATGATGAGAATGAGGTAGAGGAAATCCCTACTACCCGCACTAGACGTGAGTCTTGGGTGTGGTGGTTATTTTCCATTTATGGGAATGGTCCTAAGGCTCGTGCGAACCGTGTTATCAGCAATGAGTGCAAAATGATACTCAGTCGCGGGAAGCACGGTTCGTACAGCTTTGGGACCACGACCATGAAGCGACACCTGAGGTAATTTCACTCTGGGGCTATTCACAAGGTTGTACCTTGCGAAGAACGTAGTAGGTTGATTTCCTCTACTTCGTCCTCTGTTTCTGATCCTGTCACCACAAGGACCACCTCTGTGGGACAGCGTCTTCCTCAAGCTGCCTCACATCCCATACATAATTCTGATGACCCTTAAATTTCGAGGGTCACAGTTGTATGGATGTACTGTGACACAGTACTCTGCAGGGGGGAGCGACTTCGGAGTGCTTTTGAGACTATTGTCTCAGAGCACGAGAAGACCTACTCAATACCCAAATAAAACCCACTCTACATCTTCCTCTCTCAGCTCGCCCTTTCTTATCCCTGTGGTTGGAGTCCCCCCCTTACCCTCCTCTCCTAGTGTGTCGTGTTTAGAAAACCAAAAGAAAATACAAAATTACAAAAATCAAAAAAAATAAGGCTCTTTTCAGAGCCGCCTTTCACAGTTAAAAAATAGAAGTGAAGATAAATAAAGCAGGGACCTTTTGTATTTCTTAAAAGTCTGCGGACAGTTCGCGAACATTAAAAAAATTGGGGTGCTACCCTATTGTTACCATTGCATTTTTCTCTGGGAGGAAGTGGTGGCTCTGAAAAGATCCTTTGGGAGGTGTTTGTATGTCAAAAATTATAAATACTTAACACCTACTTCAAAATGGATGCTGTATTTCTAAAAAAGGTCGCAATGCATTTTGTACATTTCTCATAAAAATCTGATTGCCAGCATAAGTAAGATGGACTCAATCTCTACGAAAAATGTATCTAGTACGAAACATAATATTTTCATTGTGAAAAGAGGACATGCCAAAATCTCTTAGAAATGCACAAACAGCCTTATTAACATTGCGCCTTGCTTTTTCCATTTGTGGACCAAATGAAGAAGAACGAAGCCACATTTGTCTCTGCGCAATCCGTGAAAATATTACTTGAGAATTAGGAAACATGTCCATGACTTTCCCAAGTCCTTCTTTCATAGCAAATTGCAAAGAAATTCCAGACACATGTCCTAAACTGTTCCCTCCACAATGAATTACAATTATGTCTGGATGTTGCTTTGTTTCCAAAGTAGCACAGAGAGGTAGCAAGTCCAACCACTTCATTCCACGTACTCCATGCCAGTGTACTTCCACATGTGGAAATCCAAGATCTACAGCTACTCCACAGCTTTCTGCATGCACCTTCAACCAATGTATCCACAAATCTCCCAAAATCCAAACAATCTGTTTTCTGAAACTCACAGCCATAGCTATATGTTGTTCTCTCAGCAAAAAGAGTATCTCAGAAACTCTCTCCTGGCACAACACACCCACTAAACTTCCCTGACCAA